>NC_044365.1:24811576-25181619 GCF_007364275.1 Archocentrus centrarchus | reverse complement strand
TCTAATTTGATCAGGTGGAGCATAAAGAAAGCTCAGTCAATTCTAAAAGTGTCGTTTTCAGCTGAACAAAATGTTCCCTCTGAGAGTGGTCATTTTGTTTTTAATATGACAGCGAGGTGCTCTCATTTAAGAGAATGGAAATGATTACAGTGGGAAGTCCCTTCCTCATTTGACTGACAAATAAGCACAAGCAAAACATCCAGTTGCCTCTGCGTCATCATAAGTCATGCAAACTATGAGTTTCATGTTTCCAACTTGAAATCTTTTACTTTTTTTTTTCTTTTTAAATGTCTTTAGGTGAAATATTTCCATGCATAACAGAAAACACATCTGAAAGAGAATTCAATTAGAAGTGAGATTTACTTCATTGTCAAGAGAGATTTAGTTTAGCTAAACACAACAAAATGGAAGAAAGTAGGAGGAAACTGCTGGCCTAGCTAGCTAAGTAGACTAAAGTTTACAACTAGGTTTTTATTGCTTTCAATTTCGTCTTTTTGCCTCTTATGGTGCATTTAAGCAAAACCAGGCTAGCCAGTGCAATCCCATCACAGTCACATCACAGAGATATGCACAAGGCGTCCTGAGGTGGTCTTAGCTCACCTACCACAGCAGCTTTAGATGCCAGCTGGAGGGATGACAGTGATGTAAGTGTCTGAGGTTTGTGTCTCTTGAGTTTTCTATTGTGTTTTTGCTTTATTTTAACTAACTGATCTGTTTTGTTTTCACTGGTTTACTTTTACTTCCTGCTTAGTAGATTTAGGAAAATATTACGGTTTCGATTAACATTTAAGCTGCATTCCTCTTACCTGGGAAGTCATACCAGAGATGGGAGTGACACCATGCCCGAGCTGACCCCATTCCAATATTAGTAGCTGGAAAAACAGGCTTTGTTTTGCTCCTGAGTAATATAGAGCCATTTAGCCATCTAGCAATACCTAGAGTACAGCACAATACTTGTATTTTTTTTTTTTTTTGTGTGTGTGTGTGTGTGTGTGTGTGTGTGTGTGTGTGTGTGTGTGTGTGTGTGTGTGTGTGTGTGTGTTTGTGTGCTTAATGCTGTGTTTCATTTGAAGTGGGAAAGTTCCAAGTTCCAAATCGGAGTGTTCAAGTGAATACTTCACCAATCCTGACTTCACAATCCAAGATGACAGCAGTGCGCATAAACAGTAGTAAAAGTGTGTGGCTTATTTGGCGAATCACAAGTTTAACAGTTTTGCTGCCTTTTACACCACCTGCTGCCATCTTGGATGGCAGAATTGGGGTCGGTGTAACTTCTCCGACTTCTCGAGTGGGAATTCTAACTTGGGGGGGTGCGTTCCAGCTAAAATTGTGGGATTTGTGACTGTAATGCCAAGTTCCCCTGAACAATCTGAGAATTGACATTTTGCATTCGAGGAGTAGAGAGTGAAACCAATCTCTCTATTGTCATAAACCCAATGCATCACAGTACTGACGGCACACAACACCTTATGCATATCCCTTGATGCCAGAGGCTTTGATGTAATAGGAGTATTTGGCAGTTTAGGAATGAGAACAGGTTGGGCCAGCTATTTTCTCATATTTCAACATGAACTGCTGTGATTGTGTTGCCTATTCCCAGGCTTTAGACTGAGCTAAGCTAATGAGGAGTTTGGCATTTCTAAAGATCTATCCTACATGAAAATTGTGTCAGTTTTCCTCTCTCTTTTTGTTCTTATTACAGATGCAAATAATGTGACAATGAATGATGAAACAGTGTAGACTGCATGACTGAACGTGACACAAGATCGACAGATCATCAACAGAAAAATCATTCCATCACATCAGAGTAAATTTGCAATTTTATTAATCCCTAATCACTGCCTTGAATTGGAATTATTCCTCATGGATTAGCTCCCCTCTTTATTCCTCTGAGGCTTATACTCCAATAGTCAATCTATCTCAGCTCTGCAGAGCCCATAAATTGTGGCTAAAGAGGGTAGACAAACACAGTGGGCTGGCGGTGTGGGAATCAGGCGATTTAATCCTTTGTCATTATCTGGCAGGCCCTGCCAGCAGACATCTGCTTGTGAATGCATTTTAAAGGAACACTGAGAAAACTGGTGTTACTTAGGTTGGAGGGGAAGAGACACACCCTGGTCTCTTTATACCGCTAATATGCACTTCATTGGGTTTGGTTGTTCTTCTCAACAATGGAGAACAGCGCCTGTCGTTGATAGCTTTATCTCTGAGTGGCAAAACAGACGCCAGGACCTGCCTGTCTCACTTGCCGGCCTCAGCAGAAAAAAAATGTCACTTCCTGTATCCTGCCGCGATATGGTTATCAAAACTGATGAGTCAGGTTTGTAAAGGTGAAATGATTAGTCATGCTTGAAAACAAGAATCCAGAGCAGTGAAGTAAAACGCTATGCAGGAAAGTTTCTTTTCTTTTTTTTCTCTTTGACAGTAGCTGACTGAGCTCGTATGCGCGAGCGAGGCCCAGAAGTCAATTTGTGAAAGTGGAACGAAAGCGTAATCTAGTTGACAAGATGTGTTTGACCAAAAAAAAAAAAAAGAAAAAGCAAAACACCACCAACAACAGAAAAAAAAAAAAATGGTTGTGTAAAAAGAAAAACAAAACAGGGAAAGCTGATCCTGTTTGTTTCTTAAAAAGGACTGTTGGAAAGGCAATGTGGCAAACAGAGGAAAACAGAGTTTGGTGGAAAGGATACTAATCTAGACGTAATCCCCTCAGCATCTGCCACTGATGCATTAATCAGACAGAAAGGAAACATGTTATTCTGTAATGCCTCCTCTTATCTGAAGCCACTGTTGTTGAATTTTGCGGGATGGATAAGGGTCACACGTTTCTTTATTCTAGAAACAATGACAACATTTCAACGCACTTTTCCAGCATAATTTACATGACCTGGCAGTATTAAGATGATTGCAGTTATGACAACACGTTGCATTACAGCTACATATGTAACTGGTTTCCAAAGGCTTTCCAAACAACTTTGTTATTAGATTATAAAAGATTTAAAGGCTTGTGTCCTCTTAAAGGAGTCTTATTAAATTCACTTCTTCTACCATCCTGTCAGTAGTAGAGCCTGTGTGTTGAACTGACACACATTTTGCTCATGAGAGTTTAACAGTGCTGAGGTGATCAAAATATGTGCTGTTCTCTAATCACACCTGCAAGCAGTAAGCCCTCTTCGCCTTAGTTTAATTGAAATAACTCCCTATCCAAATCAGTCACAGACATATTAATAAATATATCTAATGACTGTTTTTCTGTGACTGGAATGACCCGAGAGGGTTAATTAGAGTATCAGGGCACCATTAGCACACTGATGTCTATCAGCCAGTTGTCAGTGTGTCTATCATTACACCTGTTCTCGCTGAGAAAACACTTTTTATCAGTGGCATCACAGTTGTTACCATAAATGGCCCCACACTGCTGATACCAGGGCTGATACATTCATAGCTGATTGCCTGTGCATATGGATCCATTGTGCGAGAGGTGGAAGCAGTGTATTGTTTAGATGATTAACAGTACCTGAGGTGTGATGCCTGGTCACTGATGGGCTCTTTGCCCAGTGTTTAATCATCACGAAAAACACACGTTCCCACCCCCACCCCCCCCGAGCCCCATTAGTTAGAAAGGAGCTTAAGTTGGGCTTTCACGAGCGGGGATGAGCGTAGCCTGAAGGCGATACATATGCAGTGAATGCTGCTACAGTGTGATGTCATGTTAGGGCTGAGCTGATTAAAGTAGCCGCAATGTACATCAAATCTCAAACACGTCAAGAGATCTGGTGCCTTAATCTCCCCAGAAAGGCTCAGTTTTTTCCATCAACAAAGACCCCGGGCTCCTTCTGAAACAACATAAAATGTGTTTACACGCGCTGAGGTCAGCTGCTCGGCGCTGATTGGATTCACTTTGTTGTGTGTTTTCAATCTACAGCTCAGACGCAAGTTTTTGCAAAATCAATGGACAGTTAGGTCCGATGTGTCGACCTCGATTTGCATTTTAAACCTCAACACATGCAGGATGTCAGATCAAGATTCATTTACTTCATCACAATATACGCGCTGATTATGTAATGACATTATTAGGATGATGATTCACTCTGCCACAGTTGACCATTAACGCCTGTGTTCAGAGGGAAACAAATGGCCGTTTTGTTTTCCGCTTCACCTTTGCTTATCCTGACGAGTCTCATTAAGATCTTAGATCCGCTGCAGCATTTCCCACGAGAGAAAACAATAAAAACATTTTGCAGTAACCAATACGTACTAAAACAACAACAAAAATACATATGCATTTGCTCGCACAAACAAAAACACATCAGACAGGAGCTCTGTAGCTCCTGACAAATGGAGTCTTGTCTCTGCATGTGATGTGCAACTCCCTCTCCATTTCACCCTGACGACCTTCCTCCTGGTACACAAATATTGCTCATTACATGGAGGTTTATGTGCTCGATATAGCCATTGACCCTCAGCCTGCCTCTGCCTCCTGCCTTTCCTTCTCTCTTCCTCATATCCTCACTGTCGATGGCTAGTTACCAATGGGGCAGTAAATTATAGTGGCTATGCTGGGATTAAGTACGAGAGGGGGCTGTCTGCGAGGCAAGGTGGAGAAGAGCGCGCACGGTCCCACACATACTCACACAGATGATTGTCTTTTCGTATGCCACACGACTCCACATTTTTACTGCTCCTCCCTCTCTGCCACCTGCAGATTGTGCTATCAATCATTCCTTTTGCCTGTTCTTAACTTTTATGCTTGCAGATGCACACTTTGGAATAAGCATCCAATGCATTTTAATGGTGAAAAGAACCATTTGTGCATCTGTTCAGACGATGAACATGTTGGGTAATGAAGGCACGTGTGCACAAAGTTGTTGAAGAGGCCGTTTGTTTGTTGTTTGTTAATTTTATTTTTTTTTGCATTTTTAGAAACAAAAGCAATCACTTCAACAAATATTATAATTTACTTTTTCTATTTAAAGCTGCATGTGGAGGTAAACAACTTGTCAATGTGGCTATATTTATATATGCTTTTGCAGTGCATGTTTGTGGTAAGAGGAGCCTGTGGTGTTAATATAGGGGATGACCTCAGTAGTGTCCTCTCCTCATTTCCTACTATAGGCGGACTGTGCACACATGGACTCGAGCTCAAGGCAGCTGATGGAAATAGAATTGCTGCAGGGATTTCTCCACCAAATGACCTGGAAAAGCCTGTTTGACTTGTGGGGAAAGAAAATATATGTATTTCCTTGATGTCTTTGCCGTGAGATCTAATAGCTCTGGAGTCATGCTTGCAAGCTTTCTTGCTTAATTAAATCTGATCATGTTTTAAGGAATAATATGAAATAAGAATTCTCTGCATCACAAGATCAGGGAGCTTTAACGTCTTAAATATCAGGACTGTGCTGTGTTGTAGGAACAACTTCACTCCATGACTAAATGCTAAACCAATTCAAGACTGCTCTCTTGGTGTGACTCCAAACTATTTGGCATTCCTTTCTCAGTTTTCTCTGCTGAGTTCTGCCAAAACATTTTAGAAATAATTACATGTACTTCTGTGAATACTCTTAGGAATCTCTTTCTCTCTCCTTCTTGCTTTCTCTCTTTCACTTTTTTTTTTTCCTTCACATGCACAAGCCAGATATGCAAGTATTCATTGTGTTTGCGTGTTTGCATGTGCAAGTGTATGCAGTGGAGTCGGCGTGTGGGGTCTTTGTGTCCAGGAGTGAGAGACCTGCTCCAGTGATTAATGGGGTTCCTGTGTGAGGCACCGCAAGGCGCCGTACACAATCGCTAGGCCAGACCGCAGCCCCGCCAGGCTTGTCCTTCACATGAGAAGAGAAAGGCGGGAAGGAGGGAGGGTGGAGGGGAAAATTTTTTTTCCCTCGTTGTCCTTTACTCTCTCTTTCCTTCCTTCTGCCCATCCATCCTGATTTTTTTTCCTCCCTAAAACTAACCACTTTAACCACTACTCCCGCCTTTCCTACCTCTTCCTCCTTTCCGCTGGACCCTGTCCTCTGTTTAGCTCACACTGTGGCACGTTCCCATGAGTTCTCACACGTGCATATACGCATGATGTGGAAAACATGTTTTAAAAGACACACATTACAAAAAGGAAAAAAAAGCAGAAGAGCAGTGAGGGGGGAGAAAAAGATAAAGTGAGGCACTGTCTTTGAAGAAGACGCTAAGGTTGGAGGGTGAGGAGCCTGCTGTGAATCCCTCCCCCCGCCCCCCCAGCCCCTTCCCTGTGGTTTCGGGTATGTGGCCCCTCTTCTCAGTGTTAAACAAGTCTTTTAAATAGGCTTTAACCTGGGTCCACCCTCAATGGGGCCATTGTGGGAACGGATGTGTGGACAGTAGTGCTTGGTAAACACTGCTACTTGTCCCTTTCTCACATTCTGAAACCATTCAGTGCTGGCTAGTCCGGAGGTTGTATGTGTGCACTGGGTGGGAAGTGTGCGTCTGTGTGTAAGTGTCAGAGTGGGAAAGGGAGGAAAGCAGACATTTACTGATAGTTAAGAAGCTTTGGGAGAAATTACTGTTTGTGTGAGGAGGAAAGAGCAGCAAAATTAATCACATACAAGTGTTAAATTTAATCAAAAATTCATATGCAAGACTCCACCAAGTCCAGCAGGCTCCTTAATTTGCCAGTCAATAAATCTGAATGACCATCAAGGGGTCTGTAACCAATTTTCTTGCCCCGAGATCCACCTAGTCATCTTTTTGTTAACACTAAATGACTCTGGACTTATTTAGTTAACCCACGTCAGTGTGCGGCTGGATTTCATTATCTCCCCTCTCCCAGGGTCTCTAATTGGGCCTCACTGTTGTCGGCCTGGCACCTGCAGTTGGCCTGCATGTCACTGTAGCCCTGGTAACAACAACGCGCTGTGATGCTGATTCTCCAAGCTTCAGCGACTTGCACGCCCCCAGTCACCCCCACCTGCTCCTCCCCTGCCGTTCCCCCATTACCAGCACCACATTGTCCTCCATCGCCTCGAGTGAAAAACCGCCACTCGTTAGGAGTTATGTGGTGATTTTGTTTGACGACAAGTAAGGATGGGATTTAGTTAAATAACTCTCTCAGCTGTGCGGCTCTCAAATTTCCTCTGAATCCTCCAGACAGCATGATTGGCTTTTTTTTTTTTTTTTTTTTTTTTTTTGCCTTTTTTAAATTTCCAGCAATGGCTTTAAATTTCAGTAGGCCCGCTTGCTTTTTTTTTTTTTCCCAGCATCAACACCTTCATAATAAACTGTGTGTTCTGAAACTGCTGCACAGACAATGAGAACCAAAAAAAAAAAAAAAAGGAGGAAGTGCTCTGTTTGTGACGGGAAACAGGGCAGTGTGTGATTTCCTTCTCCTTGTGTCAGTGAGAGTGTGACGCGATGAGGGACTTCCATTTCATTCTGGCTGAGTGTAACCTTCTGTTGTTGAGAAACAGTTTTTTTTATTCATTAAAAGCCAATCTCTTTCTATAAGGCATGCAACAGCAGAAGTACTCTGTAACTGGTCAGATATGATAACAAAGCAAAAAAAATATTCTAAAGAGGGGGTTCCACAATTTTATATGACTTTACAGTAATGCTGGAAACTACACGGGGCTACTTACAGTTAATTCTAACAATTTCATTGTTATCAGCTCTGTATCAGTATCAGAGGAGTCAGTGGCAGCCAAGTCCTTCCTGTGCTGTCTTTTCTTTGAAAGCACGTGTGCTGCATGTAAACATTTGAATGAGGAAGTGCTGCAGTCAAAGGAAAATAAGCTGATGAGGGGTTTCGGTTTTGTTGTCTGGGCACTCAGTTGAACTAATATCTCTGCGTGCACTCCCACACTACATCTTCTGGAGCTGTTGTGTAGCCATAAAGTACAACTTGCCATGTATTGATTTCTGGGCGAAGCGGGGAGTCATCTAGAGCTGTAAATTCTGGGAGACATGTGTCCTGACAACACTGCTGTCTGAGCACACACAGTAGTTTTCACAGCAATTGAGGAGAGCATGATGGCAGCTTAGAGGTCCACAATGATCACGGCAGCTTTGCGATGAAGTGGCCAACTGCGGGAGCCCCTTGCGGAAATGTGGTTTAGCACAGGTGTGTGAATGTTGACCTCTGACTATTGCTGACTGATGTGATTTAAATGGACCCTGGACCCCTTCACTTATACCAATGTCAGTCATCCGTAACTTTTTCACCACCTGTTTTCCTTTCTGTATTAATACTGTGAACATGTGTGCCACTGCTCTCTACCTTCATTCATATAACCAGCCACGACAGCATGTCTAAGCTCACCATTTGTTTGACATCATATACCTTTTATTTGGCATTTCATCTTGTAAATCTGTACATGCACAGCCATGTACAATAAAGACACCAGGATTTTTTATTTATTTTTTTTAACATGGACCTGTTTAATTTCTTGTTTGCTTTATCATTTTTAGCTCTGTTAAAAAAACAGTTTACACCCACATAATTATTGCCCCTGCTGTGGCACTTCTTCCTGTGTAAAGTTTATCTGTGTTGCGAGTAAATATTTATTACTAGAGCTCCAACACTGAGTGGATTCCTATTAAACAGGACATTTTCAAAACACACAAAATTTGAAATTTTGTTCCTCACTTATGAGGATCTGGCTGCAATTTCTTTGTAGGTTGCATAACGCAGAAAAGCAGCAGAGGATGGATGGATGGATGGATGGATGGATGGATGGATATTTTACAACATTATTCTGGGCTTGCTGACTTTTTAGCCCAAACAATTAGTCAAATCATTAAGAAAATTAAGCAGCACAATAATAGCTAAGGATAATCAGCATTTGGTGCTTCTCTATTGTTTTTCCTAATCAGGTATCTACAAATAATAAAGTTGCTCTCACTTCTTGAAGTGGCTGATTTAATCAGCTCAGTGTAGCCATTTTTCTGATAGTCTATTAGGCAATCAATATTATTATGTCAGGAGGGAGTATATAGCACATCACACAGATGAATAAAACATAGACCAAACGTCAGAGAGAGACAATCCAGGGCGCATTAGTCAGACAGCGCTGTGACGTTGCCAAGTAAACAAAACACAAACTGGCAGGTTTTTGTTTTTTGCCCTAAAGCTAAAGACACATAGTACACAAACACCATAAGAGCACACGCACATACTGTATGCACTGAGGGAATTCCAAACATAGTGCTTGTTTGTTAGGGAATGAATGGAAGCATTGAAAGGCGAACATTTCTTGTCACAGTGTAGTGGTGACAAAGGAAGACGGGAGAGGCAAGTTGCTGAATTAATGAATTGTGTCTGTCTCAGAGCTGAACAACTGAAACTCATGAATATTGCTTTACTATTCAGTTCAGACAGCCCTGCAAGGTATAAAGGAAATATACTACTACACAAACTCCTTTATGCAAACAATTTATGAGGGAGAGGGGGGAACCGCACACTTAGAGATGTCTTTGTTGCATTTTCTCACTCATCCTCATTAAAGGTGGAGGGAAAAGGAAGAAAGAAATAGTGACCACTCCTTTAATGGGCAGCTGATGATGTCATATCACTACACAGATTCTTTGGTCTCCAAGTAAACCAGCTCTTCGATGTGCTGATTGGCTGACTGGCTCTGAGAGGGGGAGGGTGTTTTTTTTTTTTTTTTCCTTCTTCTTCCTCCCCTCTTGCTTCTGGATTAATCCCTGTGCCTGAGTGAGCTCATCTCGCCACTTCTTTTTCTGTCTCTCATATAACTTCAACAATTATCCTTAATGCAGTCATGTCCAAGTATACAAAATTGGATGATTTAGAGGGCGGTGTTGTCCCTGGAAGATGATGAGGTGTGCTTTCTGCTCAGGTTTTTTTTTAGTAATCTTATTAACTGAACACTTAGGTGGTGAATTGCACTGTCTGCTTCAAATCCAATAAGTTTGCCTCTTGCAGGCTTTTGTTGGTGAAGTCTGTTTCTTCAAGACTTCTTTTTGCTCCTCAGGTCTCATCCCCTGTAGCCATGCTGCTTGTTTTCATAGCTGTGATGAACGGCGGCCTGAACTCTTGCACTGGTTGCCCTCTGCAGTGAAACACAATGCCATGTGCCTCTATCACACTCATGTCTGAGGCTACAGGTGACCAGCTGTCTGCCTGTGTTCCTCTCCTCTGGGACAGCTGGAGCCATCAATCAGCTCCCCCTCCCCGAGCCCCCTTGTGTCCGTCTGCCCGGTCTGACCACCACAACAGCACCATCAGACTGTCTCATCTGGTCTGTTGCCCCTCTAGGGAATGCTTCTCAACTTCCACGTAGTTGTGAATTTCTGCTTATTTCCAGGCTTTCTGGAAAAGCTCCGCTAATCTCTCGTTCTCTGGTGTGGTGATTTAGTTTTTTTTTTTTCTCTGAATGATGAGTACTTATTGATGAGTTTGGCATTTCACCCCTATGAAATGTACCTGCATCTAAAAAGTAGTTTTATGATGCCTCTGATGGTCATAAATTGATACATTGTTGAGCCCACTCCACACAGCACGTGCAGTCACAGTCCTTTCTCCCTCTGCAGATGGAAAGCATTGAAGCCCATTATTGTGTTCTTGGAGGGGCGTCTTCCACCATGAACTCTTTGGCACACTTTTAAAGAGAGTGGCCTTAATGTATTCAGGGCTGATTCACAGTGGCTTTGGCACCACCACTACCATCCCCCCAGCCTACACACACACAGACACACACAAAACCCTTTTTCTTAGAAGAGAGGGTAAACATGTGTGAGTTGAGCTGTTTCTTGGAACTTTTTCTTGTTTATCGAAAAGGGAATTGATGAGCCTGACAGGGGACTTCAAAGAGCGACATAAAAAGCATGGGTTCTACCCCAAAGACATTTCCTGTTTACCTCAAGAGAACTTCACGAAGGACACTTCATCAAAGAGCAAAAAAGACCAACACTTACAAACTAAACTTTTTATGTGACCCAGATTTGCCTGTTGCATAATGCGTGTCTGTCGGAACAACATTGTTGAACCTGTGTCAGTTATCTGATGTTTGCCAGCGCTGCTACTATAATTAGGCTGAACCAAACCACAGAAGTGGCTGAGTGAGCATGTCTCCAAGCTTTCTGAGGCTTGTCAAACAGTGGGCTAATTGTGAATGTTGGAAATTATTAGGTATTTCGTGATGAAGGAAGCAGAATTCCTCGGTAATGGCCGTGACTTCTGCCTCTGCTCATGTGACTATCAGTTTCTTCCTCTGGGCTGTGGACAGTTCATTGTTGTGTCTTAAAGAGCTGCAGGGCGACAGGGAAACTAATTGGGTGGAGCACGTCTGGACATACAGACTCCCAGGCTTGCTACTGGAGCACTGCTGGAGCGCCACACACACTTACACACACACTCAACTCACTCGATTACACACCTTCGATGTATAAAAACAAAAACAATCATTACTATAAAGCATGCAATCTGATCAGAGATAACAACAGAGACTCTCTGAGCAGATAGCATTATTAAATGTTTATTTACATCCTCAGTGATTTAACCTTGTATTTTAGAAGGATGTAAGTTATAGGTGCCTGGTATTTCTTTCTTTTTTCCATTCATTTTTTTGGGGGGGCAGAATAAGAGAAAGTGTCTTGAGTTCCCGTGGAGCAGGGAAATGCATCTCCTGTCTTTCAATCTGGACCTTTTTTCACATTTGCACTGTAACTCCACATTGCTTTTTTTTTTTTCAAACAAGTTGCATCATGAGCAATTATCTGTGGTTTCAAACATGCTCATTACCACAAAGCCATTCAGTCCTGTTCCAGTGCTAATTTACGGCTCTGGTGAAACTATTGCCTCCAGAGTAAACGACTGGCATCAAGTAAATCCACGTTTGCATTTGGTACTTGTTATTTTAGCACCACTTATTCTAATTTGAATAGGGAAACTCTGTGTTTTCAGTGAGAGCTGTGGAGGGGCTGTTTCTGATGGCGTTCTGCTTGATGTGCCTGTTTTTCCTGTCAGGGTGGGGCTCTAAGTGAGACCCTCAGGCACAACAACTGCTGAGAAAAGGGTCTTCTTTAAGGAGGACACAGTCAGCATAAGTCTATGTACACAGCTTTCGGAGACCTCTCCCCAAATATCTGAGTTGAGCACCTGTATTGACATTGGCAGAACACTTTGTCTCGGCATTCAGGCCCAACTGAGAATGAAAGCAAATCGTCTCAGCGTGCTCGCTGTGGGCAGCTAGACGCGCAAATACCTGAGAGGAGTTCATCAGCTGAGGTGGGACGGGCGCGTGACGCTGCTGCTTCCTGAGAAAAGTGTTGCAAATTAATCCCATCAGTGATTACGACACTGCGAGTTGTGTTGTAATCCCAGAATTAAAAGAGATGATGTAAAAGCATTGATGATACAATCTTGACCCCTGGGGATAAAAGACGAGTTCACTAGAATGAGTAATTTATTGAGTTATCTGTTAAGTTAAATGCATTTAAGTAGAGCACTTCTACTGTTTAGAAACTCAACTTAGTAAACTATTACAAATGACTGTGTCTGAAATTTGACCGCCTTTAGGCCCAAGCCAATTACATAATTTGTTCTATTTGATTGAAAGAAAGAGAAAAAAGAAAGCTAGAAAGAGAGCAACCAATAAGGAAATTATGAGGAAACTTTGGACCTGAAAAAAAGAAGGAAGGAAGGAACACCAGGAAGACAGAAATTATGAGGAAACGTTGGACCTGAAAAAGAAAGAACAGAAGAAGTACATATTTAATTTTTAAATAAAAGCATATACAATACTTGTGTACTTGCGGCCAAGAACAATTATTGTTATCATTATAATTACTATTGTTGTTTGGTTTTGTTTTTCAGTTCAATTTTGGAGGAGTAACTTTGAGAACTCTCCAAATGTCCAGAGCACAATCCCACATACACTGACCAACAATGACACAGAGCTGTTTTTATGGATTAACTGTGATTTTTACAATGTTTCCAGGCTTTGTGCTAAGCTGCTACCTGTAGGCCCATGTTTCACTGACTGATCCAGACTGGTTTCAGTCTCCTTATTTAACCTAACTCTTAACATAGAGCAGTATAACTTCTTTCTTTTCAAAATAAATAGCATATTAATTTTAGGACATTGTGTTTAAATATACAAGACAGACTTTCAGTGCTGACCTCCACGAGGTTAATTAAAAAATACAGAAAATGTGAGCTCAGCGTCCTCAAAGATAGCTGTGAAATCATTACTCAGGATGAACATGCTGTTTCTGTAGCTTTTAGACTCATCTCACTGCCCTAAATAAACACCGAGCCACTCAGAGCTTGGTAATTGTGTTAACCCACTATTAAACTAAACTGTCAATGTTATGATGTGAAAAAAAAATAAAAATCTAGGACAGTAGTTATGATAAGAGGTGACGTTTCCTCTAAAACATACTTCACTTTTGTGTTCCATGTAAAAAGAAACTGAGTCAGAATTTCATGCAGCTTAGTCAGTGCTTTCCTTTAACTGGAAATAAGCCACACCGTACAACATTTTGGCACCACCCACGTCACAATAACAGAAGACTTTATCTGTCTGGTGATCGCAGAGTTTGTGGCTGCTCATCAGCTGCTAATAGAGAAGACCCTGAAGATTGCTACAACTTGCTTTTGAGTATAAAACAGTGAGTATCTGTTTAAAAAAAAAAAAAAACTAAATAAATGATTCAAAATTTTATTTTAATGTATTTATCTGAGCCAATCTACTACTACTATTACTACTACTCCCAGACTATTATTATTATTATTGTTATTATTATTATTATTATTATTATTATTATTATTATTATTATTATTGTTGTTATTATTATTATTATTATTATTATTAGTGACCATGAATTTTCTCACGCAGGTAGTAAGGGTACAAACCAAACACAGGAGGACAGGCAGGAAGCGGCGTGGGCAGCCTCCTTGTGTCACCGCCTGCGTCAGACCAGACGCCAGGAGGGAGTTTTCCACTGACGAAAAAGGCTGCGCTTCTCGGCAGTCTGCTACAGACAAGGGAAGCGCTTCAGCTGGTACGGACCCCGTGCGGCAGAGAGGCACAGACAATAGCAGAGAAAGCTGTGTATACGCGGGGATAAGCGCTGCGTTTATTCGTGCCATTTGGATTACTTACACTGTTACCCCCATCGGCTGTTTTACCCAGCGCTATTTGGTGACTGATGGTGATCGGATACTTGAATTGGTGGTGAGTGCAAACAGAATCGGGAGTTTCGCTGCTGGGTGATTGAACACCGTAATTTACGCGTTTAACCTCAGCGGAGGAGGGACGCCAAATAGTTTGAATGTTTATTCTCGTGTGTCGGAGTCATTTAAATGTCCCGTGTGTGTGGAGGGGAAACGCAGTTACGGGCTCATCTTGAGGGTTGATTTCTTTTTAAACACTTTACATCGTGTTCCTTTAACTTGACGCTTTATTGGAAATAGACGCGGTTGTGGCCCCGCTTGTTCAAGTGAGGTTTAATGAATTGTTTCCTAATAGCGACACACGAGTGACCGCAGAAATGATAACGGGAAATGAATAAAATCATTTAACTTAATTAGCTGATTTTTAGGCGAGATTCCACAATCCGCTTCATTTACTTATTGATTTTATTATTATTATTTTTTTTAAAGATCGATCGCTGATTAATCAGCTTTTTACAAACTTCACGGCTCTCGCCGAGAAAGCTGTACTCCTCGCTGCGGTGCGTTTTCGGCTGTGGATTCATTTGGGTTATCTGAACTGTTGATGAGGTCGGCTTTGTGTATTTAGCCCGTGCAGAGTTGTTCTTGTTCACCTCAGCGGTGCTGGTGCGCCTCTTGTAACTAGAGCGACTCCTGAAGGCACTACATCTGAGCACACAGCTGACAGGGCTGCTGTCATTAGAATTAGCATTAATCATGAGGCATGAGCGGGTCAGCGGGGGAAGAGCACCGGCTGTCCTTGTACGACGCGCATGTTCGGCCCGGTTTAAATATAGATTTTGAATCGGTGATTGATTTTTATCAATTTGCCACATGCAGGTAGCAATTCATGCTCTTAGCCAGGTGTGGACAAGGAATGTAGATAGAGCTCCTTTTATTGTTTAATCAAACAATTTTTAGTAACGGTATGTGGATATTTTGTTTCCATCTGTGGTTGTTTTTGATACCTAAATGACTGAAGTTTCTAATTATTTAAGTACTGTAAGAGAAGCGAGTGTGCTTGTTGTTTATTGTTTATTGTCATCCTAAAGTCTTTATTTATTAATGCTTTTTTCCCTCCAGGTGTAACACAGCTCCATGTAGCTCTTATTTATTTATTTAA
This sequence comes from Archocentrus centrarchus, assembly GCF_007364275.1. Classification (NCBI taxonomy): domain Eukaryota; kingdom Metazoa; phylum Chordata; class Actinopteri; order Cichliformes; family Cichlidae; genus Archocentrus; species Archocentrus centrarchus. The sequence continues at coordinate 25,166,353 of NC_044365.1, read as the reverse complement.
TCTGTGGACAGTGTCTGTTTTTGATAAAGCGACTGAATCAATTTAATCGTCTCTAGCGCGACCTCACCCGGATCATTTTTGGAATCATGTTTTCTGGAATTAGGCTACAGAGAGCTGAATGATCCTTTGTTTACTGAGAAGGAATACAACACTTGGTGCTGTGCATTTAATGTCCATGTTGTGTTCAGAGGCGTTAAATAACTCTTTGTCTTCATTTATTTAATATAATTTTGCATTTTTAGGACATATTTTTATACTCAGATCCCTCTTGAAATAACAATTGACTGGTTTGCTGCATTCTCGTTAAAACAACGTAAATAGCATCAAGGCAATACAAATTCTTTAAATTATTTGAAGGAATTTGCAGCACAACAAATAACATCCCCACCTCCTAACTGCCTCATCTCCATCATGTGATCCTGCATTCAGTTTGCCTTGTGGTGCCTGCAGCTGTCAGACACAGCACAGATAATCTGGATGGCCACTTCCTGTGCACTGCAGTGTATGTTTCACAACCTCAGGAAGCTCATGCACACTTTTAGTATCTGTCTCCCCAGCTGGGAGAGGCAGCAGCCGCATGCTGGGTTCAGACAAGGTTCTCTGTGCCTGCTTCATTTTGGTCACGCAGGATGGCCCCACGCTTTTGTGCCTGGAGACGAGTGGGGAGTGTGTGTGTGTGTGTGGGGGGGAAACAGGGAGCCTGCTGACAGTCTCCAACACAACAGCAGAGAGCTCCCATCTGCTTTGTCCTCTCTCAGCATTCCATACAGCAAGTGTCCCAGACTGGAGCACGACCCTTGAACCCACAACCACTCCCCCTCCCTTCACCCAAACACACACCCAAAAGCTGCATGTTTTCTACTTGTAGACTGTTATTCTAAAGAGGTTTTTCCCAAAGTTTGCTGCTGCACACTCGGTACAGCTCCCGATGTTTGCCATCATTTTACAGAAAAATCAAAGCTGCATGTAATTTTCTGTATTTTCTCTATCTGCACAGTGAATGTCATTCTAGGAAAACAGTGGAAAAACCAGTTTTAGCCTTCTCTTTTAAAGTAGGAGTAAACCAACCCAAAACAGTGTGAGTACACAGTCTTCTGCAGGCATCACCTGGCCATTCAGGTTTAGTCTGCATAACAGATTAATGGCAGCCTAGGGCATGTGAGGTCCACGTGCAAGCTAATACCCTGTCAGGTGTGGCTAGGAAAGGTGGCTTGCTCGAGTTTCTAGTGGGAGTAGGACTTTCCCGTGGTGAGCAGTAGAAAACGCATCTGGGTTAGATAGAGCCTGTGTTCTTCTTCCACTATTACTGCGGGAGCAGTGCTGCCAGAATGGAATTCCTGTGGCTTGGAGACATGACATTATTTATTTGTTTTGTACAGTCCTCCCTCCTTCTTCCCACTACCTCTCCTTTTTGGAATCGGGCTGTGCACGGGTCGAGGCAGAGGAACAGAATGTTTCTGTGGCACAGTCACGGTGAGCTTTGGGCTTCAGTGAGAACAACAGGCTTATAGAGGAGAAAGCGGGAGCACTCCATGCATTGTTCCAGCAGGTGGAGCGCTTCTGACTAACAGCTGAGTTCATAAGAAATGAGCCAGTGTTTCCCCAGCTGTGCAGGAGCTGGAATCCAGCCCATCGTCACCTTGATGGCTTTGATCAATTATCTCCGTCTTCTCAGTGTCAGAACGGGAAGTGAGAGGTGCAATACCTTGAAAGCCTGCAGGGGCTAGCCTGCCCAGACACGGTTCCACACACACGGGAAGGCTCTCAAGCTCATCATTATCACATTTTATGAGCACTCAGTCAGTCGTTCAGACACTGCACAAGGCTGTCAGTGTGCCATGTAAATGCTCCCGGCTGGCTAAGATTAGTGCAACTTGTCGCTCCCACCCACTCTGTTATCAGCTGCGAAGGGCCTGGACAGGCAGTGCAAGGGGGCAAAGTCAACTGTGACTTGTGGGACAGACAGGAGCAGTTTAAACACGCTGAAAGTTGATACCCGTGCACATCCAGGGATGTGTGTAGGAAGGCTTTTCTTGATTTGTGTTGCTTTTTTGTGCTTCTGACTAAATAAAAGCTTTTTGATAAGTTATGATTAGATATACCATGGCATTTTAGATTTAAAAGTAATTTGAAGCTCTTTTTTTTTTTTTTTGCCTCTTGTTCAAATAATTTAATGTTCCTTATAAAAGGGTTTGCTACAGAGATGCTGTCTGCAGGATTTAAAACAGAAATGAATTGAAATTCTAAAGTCATACAAACAGCCTGTAGCTGGATGTATCAAGATAATCTTATTCAACTGACATAGTTATGCATCTGACTTGAGCTGTGTAGTGCTTCTGGTGACAAATCTCCTCACCAGAGATTTATCTTTCCAAGTCTGTGACAACTGGCTGGGGAGCACCTCAGTGGATGCGTCCTTTATCTGCCTGCCTGTGTGCGGTTGATGGAATGACAGTGATGCATAATTTAGTGCACGCTGAAAACATGCTGCGCTCCCTCTCTGGCTCGGCTGTCCGATCACATCCATTCTTCATTTAGAGCAGACATTCAGAGGCACTGCTTTCTTGAGGAGCCAGCGCTGAATTCCTCTCCTTTTTATCTTTGTTCTTTTTCCCCTCTCCCTCCACCCTTTTGCAAATGAGTCACTACGCGATGTTGTCTTTTTTTTTTTTTTTTTTTTTTAAACCCTGGGTCCCTTGTTCCATCCGCTCTGTGTGCTCTCTTGGCCTTGTTCAGTGGGTGCAGTGGCTGAGCAGGCTGAGAAGCTCCAGATTGACTACAAGCCGTCCCCTTGCCAGGATTAACCTCTCGCCATTGTTTCTGCCCGTTGAACAGGATTAACAAATCAATGTGTCAGGTAGACTGCAGTCAAGAGACAATGACCCAGTTCTGCCACCACTGCCCCCCCCCCCCCCCCCCCCCCCCCCCTCTCTCTCTCTCGCTCGTCTCCCCTTCTGCCTCACTGCAGCTTTTAATTAAAAAGACTTTGCTTAGCTGGCGCTATGCACTCCCTTGAGGATGCTTCACAGCTTTGTTTTCTTTTTTTTTTTTTTTTTTTTTTTTTTCTGGGAACTTGGGCTGGGAATGGTGGCAGAAATGTAAGGTGAGCCCTTGCGTGCTCTGTGCACACAGAGACGTGAGGGGTGCAGCGTTTAGAACACACACGTTGTCTGATAAGTGAACACACAAGCAACAGATGCTGCACCCAGGTGTTTCTAAATTGTTTCAAGACAAATCCCATGATGTGATGATATTAGCTGTAGGTGTAGGAGGCATTTTGAGATTATTTCTTGCTTGAGTAAACTGAGGGATGGGGAATTTGGAGCCCCCCCCTCATTGTCGTGTAATGTGAAGGCTACATTGTGGTGGAAACCTTTTTGTTTGTTGCAGAGACAGTACGAGTTGGCTTGACCTATTGCAAGGTGATTCATTCATCATACGTGCACTGGGGACAACAATATCTGACTGCAGCAATAACAATAACCCCCTGTACATCTGCAAAGATGCACACACCGCCTATACAAAGGTGTCAGCCTCTTGCCCTTGACTCTGACTTTGCCTGTATCCTTGTCAAAAGGAGGAGTGGTTTTTGCATAATTGCTTCCTGTTGCATGCAGAAAATGCTCCCTTTCCTTGTACGCCAGCTTCCATATTTTTTTTTTTTTCTTCGAGTGCTGACACTTGCATAACATCCTGATGAGACAAGCAAGACATGCAGATTACACATGGAGTCAAAGTTCCTTTAGAGTCACTGGAGCATTTCTGACACATTCTACTGTTGGCTGGATGCTGTGGAGCGGCGGTCACAGTTTAGCCTTGGAAGGACACTTTGGTGCTTGTGTCATATTGTATCTAGCAACTGATATAAGATTTTTACTCAGTTATGCAGGGGAGAAAAAAAGTTTCAAGCCATTGAAAAAAGCACAGTATATTTGAGCAAAAATGGCAAAAAATGACTACAAATTGAAGTGGATACACATGCTGTAAGTGATTTGGCTAAAATTTTAAAGATTTGTAACCAGTCTGACAGTGAAATACTCTTTTTAAGGGTAAAGTGAAAGCCTCCTTTCCCGTTCCACATCATCAGAAGGAGTGTCTGTGTTGGAGTACAGACAAGTTGTGTCCTACCTCTCCCTTCACTTCCTTCTTCCCTCCACCTCTCCTTCCCTCTGTGTTCAAGTTAGCAGGGGCTCGTCCCCAGACTGATGAACTGTCCCGTCTAGCAGCAGCCATCGTCTAGCGCTTCTCAAAAGTTGTGAAGAAGCTCGTTTGGTGTTTGTTAAGGTAGCAAGACTCATTTATATCCGTTAACCATAAAACAGAAAAACAGCAATCTTCCTTTTTATCAAATCTGTTCATTTGTCATGTCAGTGGTTCATTTTATTTATTTATTTTTTCTGGAAAAAGACTGGCATTTTGAAAGTGTTTTTAACTGATAAAAAATAAAAGTTAAACACACCAACAAATCTTATTCCTCCAAGGTGATATTAGGCAATATTTTTGAAGATTAGAGGGCTGACAGCACTTCCTCCCACTGAAAGCTTTAGCTGGTGATAATCTTTTTACTTCTCTCTTTTACTCAGTTCTGAAGATACGGACAACAAAACATCCTGCCTATGCATAGCTGTGCATGTATTCAATGAGTTTCTGTGCAGGCATTACTAATGACAAGTGGCAAATTGCCCTTACTTTGGTCTGCATATTTGATTGCAAAGGCTGCCTAAAGAGAGTGATTAGAAAATAAAATGTCAGGTCACCTCTATTCGGTCTTCTTTCTTAATTTATGCATTTGCTGAGCTGATGGGATTTGCAAGAGGGGTGAAGGGTCCAGTAATTGTTGGCTTAGGCAAATAGAACTGATTGCTTTGTGTGCCATTGCTCTCACTTGAGAGTAGCATGAGTCATGCATACATGACTCACATGTACAGTTGATACTTTAAAAAAAAAAAAAAAAAAAAAAAAAAAAGTCTGATAATGTACAGATGATAATTTATCGGGGTATTAAAATACAGTTCAGAAGAGTCAGAAGAGTGTTTGTTAAAATAAGTGTTAATAATTTGCTAATTACCCTCTCTATTCTCCATCCTGCAGATCTTTCGCACTAACGCCATGAGTGGGCTTCTCAAGAGGAAGTTTGAGGAGGTGGATGAGGACCCATGCTACTCCTCACCATCACCCTCTTCCCTTTCCTCTGCCTGCTCAGGCTGGGACTCGGAGGCGGAGAGCTGCTACTCGGACACCCTGGATTCCACTCCCAGCAACCCCAGCTCTCCAGCAACAAATATCAACAGTGAGTGTCTTTTCCCAGTGATAATCAATCATAGAAAGAGCTGATGGTACATGTTTTTTAATAATGCATTCTCTTGCTGTTAACATCCACTGAGGCTCCAGTAACACATTATAAAAATGGGGGTTAAGGAATTTGGGCTGCTGGCAGGCCATGAAACACTTCACAGAAATGATTTCAGACTTCTGCAATGAATACCTCTTTTGATTTCATGCCCTAAAGCTGAAAAATGGCTAATCGCATTATGCAGTGGCTGCTCACCTTGGCTGTGTCTCCACCTTCTTCCCAAAACCCTGCATACAGGCCCAGACTCACCTTTTCTAGAGGGATGTGGGTCACGCAGTTTCGGGCAATTTTGTGTCTCGACCTGTGTGCGTCTGCTGGGCTTTAGGGGACCGACCGGCTTGGAGAGGGATTGTGGTGTACGGGAGAAGGGCAAACAGTTGTGAGGTTTCCAGGATGGTGAGGCAGGCAGCCAGGAAGAGAAGCATGGCAGGTTGCCAAGACTGGGAACACACAGAGCCTTGTCTGAAGCCCGGGCGTGCACCCAGCACAGGTGCTGAAAGTGAGTGGGTGAAGGGATAAAAAAGGAGGGGGGTTAGGACAATCAAGAAAAGAAGGCGTGCAGGCACATCTAAAGGAGCAGATTGGCTGGATCATTATAATCCAGTGTTTACAGAAATTGTGAAGTGACTGCTAGACGCGGTCGAGAAGATGTCATTTGTCTCCTGTGCATGTCATAAGCCTGACTGGATTTGATGGACGTGAAGCTGTACCTGGTAGTTTATTTTCTTATGTATTACCCCAAGCAGCAGATTAGACAACACAGTAGAACTATTGTGTGCCGCTTACCTCTATTAAGGTAAAAGGTGCTTCTTCTTCCTCCAAGCTTCAATTGTTAAAACACCAACTTTTCAGTTCGACTGCCGTGTCGTTCGCGGTTGTTCAGGGTGTACTAGAAATCTACAAGGAGTTTCCCACCAAATAATAATTGTAATGTCCAACACATGTGGATTTAAAAAGAAAAATGGCTCTGATGACTCAGGGAGAGGGAAAAAATTGCTTGTCTCTAAAAGTGGCTCAAAAGTTATGTTGAATATTCCTGGGTGGAGGAAGTGGAATATATAATAAAGCTTGAGTAACTGGGCTCTTTTTCCCCACATATGGTTTCACTTTGATTCCCGTATGGTTTTATTGTATTTGTCTGGGTATAGAAAGCTCGTGAATGCTTTTTAACAGTGAGAGAACCTTTTGTGGGGATTGTCAGCTAGCAGTGAGACCGGGGTGGGCAGGTTTTATTCTTGCCCTAAGGGCTACACTTCCACCCTTCACCTCCATCTGGAAGCCTCAAGCATTTACTCACCACTTTGTGATCCTAGCAGCTCTGTTTCCTCCACTTTGCTGGCCAACAAAGGGAAATTCCTGGGTTGGGTGGTTTTTGTCACACAGTAGGGCAAGTTACAAAGCGAAATAGATTCTTGGTGGGGTAGATTTCATGTTACAGGATGTAAGTGTGTTGGAATTCTGTTAGCAGGGTCTTTTAGTTGGGTACATGATAAAGCTGGGGCAATGAATCAGAGGGGTGTCCTTTTACAGTCTATTCAGCAGCATTTATGCACCTCTCAAGTACAAGTGCTGGGGGAATGTGCCATCTAGTGGCACAAAAGAAAGCATCGCCTTCTCTTTTGAACCCCCTCTCTTACTTGGACAATTTGTATTTTAATCCTGCATTTTTGTCCATCCACAGCAACGTCCATCCTTAAGAAATCCAAGCGAGCACGGCGGGGCAATGTGACGTTTGACCAGGTGACGGTGTTCTTCTTCCCTCGGTGCCAGGGCTTCACAAGCGTTCCCAGCCGAGGAGGATGCACTCTGGGCATGGTGCAGCGCCACAGTGCGCTCCACACGTACACACTTGCAGAGTTTGCTGTGGAGCAGCGGGTCCTACGTCGGGAAAAACTCCTCAACAGACTCAGGGAAGAGAAACTGGAAGCTCTCAAACTGAAGGTATGCACCATAAAAGAAATGCAGTAGTCAAGGAATCTCCGAAAGTATCCCAGTTCAACATAATAATATATGTTGCCCTTTTTATTGTGTTTAGCTGACAAAAAATGGAACCCAGGAGAACGAGGAGGCAGAGCGGCTTACGGTGGATGACATCCCAGAGCAGGATATTGAGATCAGTGGAGCCAACCTCGACGAGGGCTATTTTCTCCAGCCTTACACATCTAAGCACCGCTACGCACTGCTCAAAGCAGCCGGTGTGAAGAAGATCGACAAGGAGGAGAAGAGGCAGCTGCACGAGCTGAGGCTCTCCAGGGAGAACTGTGGTTGCGACTGTCAGGGATTCTGCGAACCTGAGACTTGCAGCTGCAGCCTGGCTGGCATCAAATGTCAGGTAAAAACCACTGAAATTTCATGCTCATAAGAGCACCTAGAGACGATACAACTTGGAGTTTTGTGTTGCATGAAAGCAACAAGTGATTTTTAACAGCTTTTCTTTACTTTCTGTAGATGGACCATTCCTCATTTCCATGTGGCTGTACCAAGGACGGCTGCGGAAACACAGAGGGTCGCATTGAGTTCAACTCCACCAGGGTACAGACGCATTACATCCACACTATAATGAAGCTGGAGCTGGAGAAGAGGCTGGAGGAGCAGTCCAGCACAGAGGAGGATGAGAAGAATACAACAGGTGCCACCCCGCCACCAGCAGTGCCCTCCTTCCCATTTAGTGCAGAACTTGCAGCAGCTGGGGAGAACAGCTGCAGCAGCGATATGACGGACTTGTCAGACTCTTCAGGTCAGAGCGAGGATTCGGAGGCAGGGGAGAGTCCGTGTGAGCATCACGCCCAGCTGGAAGTCGATGAGAAAGGCCTGAGCCGCATACTGTGTTTCAGTGACACAGAAAACTGTTCAAGTAGCAGGGACAGTGGGGATAAGAACAGTAAAGACACTTGTTGTCCAGATCAACAGCAAGAGCAACAGCAGCCGTCTACGGAGGCATTTAGTAGCTTTAGCATGGTGGACTTTGCTGACGAGAATGACAATATAGATGCTGCACTGTTGGACTCTTCGGACGATCAAACAGACAATCGGGCAACTGCCATTTCAGAACTTTTGGATGAGAATGCCAACCAAGGAAACGCCCTCTTCCATAGCAGTAGTGTGCCACACACACCCTCTCCCACCATTGATCGCTCAGCTAGCTATAACATGGACCTGAGCCTCTCCTCTGAGTCAGACCTGGAGTTCTTTGAGTTCCCCTGTTTGGGGCCCAGCTCCCTCTACAATTCCCTCAAGGAGTACGAGCACATGGACAACTTTTTTCAGTTTCAGTTGCCTAGTTATCCCAGTTTCCCTGCAGCTAGTGACCCTGGCACCTGCTTCCTGGAGTCACTGATTGGCCTTTCAGAGTCCGTCCCAGAACCCCCTGCCACTTTTACAGACAATCAGCTGTTGGAGGAAGCCATGAAATTGTCTGTGATGGAGTCTGTGAAAGTTTGACACGCAACGTGAAAATTTGTGGACAGTGCAAAGAAAAACACAGGTTTGAAAAGGCACATAAGATGTCAACATGATGGAGGAAGCTGTGATTTCCCTCTTGCCTAATAATAAATGTTCAAAATTCCAGACTTGCCTTCAAAATGTCAAAGCAGTTTGGGATTTATCGCTGTGTGAGATGGCAGCTAGTGTTAAAAGTGAAAAGATACTAAAAATATATCACATTTCACCAGGCCCATTTTTTTTAAAAAAATGGTGGCTCTCAGTTCCTAAGAAAGCTTGTTTAACCAAACCAAGATCACCAACCGCATGCTAAACAGGAATTAACCTTCACTGGGGCCAGGTTGGGAATCTCAACACAGCTGAATGTGCACCTCAGGGATTTTTTTTTTTCTAGCTTTTGGAGGCAATGTATGGTGACCTTTGCTTTGATGGCCTTCATATGACACCAGAGTCAAATTGTAACAAAGCCCTGCTTGTGCCCTCGTTTTGGGCCCAGATGACTTGAGTAGATGGGGTCCTACTTGTGTTAAATCCTAAAGTTAGTGGACTCCTTCTCCTCAAGGTCTCTCCCAAGGGTCTTTTTATGGTACAAATAAAATCCCTCTAAAATCTCCTCGATCAGCACTTTATCTGTGAAAATAGTTATGTATGAATAGGCATTGTTTTGGTCGAATGGGATCGATTCAACAGTTCAACGCTAAATTATGGAGTTTCGTATTTATGAGCAGGGTAACTAGATATAATGCTCATACCATTAAAAGCTGTAGCTGTATTGTCTTTTTACTTTTGTTTTAAATTATTTCCTTTATGAATTTATTTTATTTATTTCTGATAAAAGCCTACTTTCACTCAAGCAGCACTGTGGTTTGATATTTTCACCTGAAAGTGCAATCTTCCCTTTTTTTTTTTTTTTTTTTTCCCTCCATATCACATTTAGGCATTGTTATGGGAAATGGGACCACAAGTCCATCAGAAAGTATTTAATATCTATTCTCTTATGCGTTTAACATTTTCTTTTTTTTGGGTAACTTATTGTTTCATTATTTCAGTAGTTATTTAATTTAAGATGTTTGGCAATAAAATGGGGTGTTGTAAAGTTTACTGGATGTGCCTGCTTATCAGCGGAGCCATGCATGCTTATGTGTGCACTGTGCTTCCATTTAAGCTTTGGGACTGAAAACTGTGGAATCTCCCTAATCACTGAAACTAAATTATGGGTCTGTTGTATCGCTGCCTATAATATAAACATAGAAAATTACACTAATATTTTCTAACTAATTTATGTAGAATGACAAAAGAATTCTAATCACTGACAAATTGAATATTTTATTAAGCAAAATGAGTAATTTTCAATCTGGGACAACCTTTGTAATATATGAATTATAGAGAAATGTATACTTATGAAGGTTATTGCTCTCCAGCATTCTGAAGTATTTTTCATAGGCAGCCTTATGGTTAGATAACTTAGAGAAATGCCACTAAAACTAAGTAAATTGCAAAGATCAATTTGATTGTACTCTGAATCTTTTGGAAGTCTGTGACTTGGCTTACAATATGCTATGAATTACACATGTAAAGGGTTTTTGTGGATAAAAATTGCATATATTATACAATTTTTATGGCACACGCAAACCCTGAAAATTGAAGAGTTGCCTCATTAATTATTGAGCGAGACCTTTCAAAGGTGATTGTGCTGTCACCTGTGTGAAGAGCCAAGGGACACTAGAGAGTCGATGTACATATCTCACCCTTTCTACAGCTGTTTTAACAGCCTTTCTGGACCCTTTAGAAATTATGCATGCAGGTCCTGTTTGTTAAAAACTTGTTCTGATTAATTGTATACTTTGAAAAAGTGCAGCGTGCACATTTGGAAATGTATTCGCTTTTTTGCCTTTTTGATTACTTTGAAATCATCCGATATATGTTCTTATGCCATGAAGAGGGCACTCATTTTTGCAAGCAAATATTTGTTTATCTTGTATAAAACTTCAGATCACATGAAGAAATGGCAACAGTGAGTGTTCAATGTAATGTATTACAGTACAATTTATATTGTTTTCAAAGAACTTGTCTTACTTTTTTTTGCCTTTTGTGTTGTACATATTTCTGCTTGAATGGTCCTGCAGAGCAAATGAAGCTGCTTTATTTTTTACATACTCACACATTAACCTGCTGTTCAAAAAAAAACAAAAAAAAAAACAGTTTCTTTCATCTACGCCATTTTTGACAGCCTGTCCCTCCAAATAATAATAATAAAAGAAATGTTTTCTAAATGCTTGACTGTTTTTTTGTCATTTGTCAAGGTAAACTTTATGCAGTGTGGTATTTGGAAAAGTTGGAAAAATTCCTGCATTATTATTCCCAGCTTTGAGCTAAAAAGAAAAAAAGAAGGTGGTATACCAACCAAAAAACAGATGAAGTCATTGGTTTACTGTAGTATAGTGGTTTACACACATTTATTTGACAAGTGAAAGGTTGCTGGTTCAATTGCAGCCAGAGACACAAATCCTCTTTGGAGTTGCAGGAACTGTCAACTCAAACATGGTGACCCACTGTGGCGAGCAGTTGAAAGTAGCAGACTTAAAATAAGTATACTAATGTGCATCTACCTTCAAATCGAGTGCAGTTGAGGAAAAATACACTACTGGTGGTTTTGAAACCTTTCTGGCAGTCCCCCCTCCAGTGACTCCTGTCCCACAGTTTGCTGCTGTACACTAGAAGCTTCTTTCAGCTGCTCCCTTATTCACAAGGGGTCACCACAGCAGACGGCTCCACATATTTGATTTTGACAGATTTTTACACCAGATCTGCTTCCTGCTGTAACCCCCAAGGGATCTGTGTCTCGGTCTCAAACCGGAGATCTTTTGTGCGTTAGGCAAATGTGTAAGCAGACTGTGGAGCGACTGTTAGATTTAGTAAAATTCTTCTGAGCTAAAGTTCAGGGTTCAGACACCCCGTCTACTTTTAAGATTAGACTTAAATCTTTCCTTCTTTTTTTTTGATCAGGCTTAAAGTTAGGACGGGTGACCCTGAAGCATCCATTAGTTATGCTGTAATGGGCTCAAACTGCTGGGGAGCTTCCTATGATGCACTGAGCATTTCTTGTCTACTCGGCTCTTTTCCCTCCACAGGTGTGTTTATGCCACTGCTGCATGTCATTACAGTTTGTCATCTCTCTCCCACAGTTTCTGTTTTGTCCTGTCTTCCTTTTTCCCCTCACCGCCCCGACCAGTCGAGGCGGATGGCTGCCCCTCCCTGAGCCTGGTTCGCTGGGGATTTGTCCTGTTAAAGGGAGTTTTTCCTTGCCACTGTCATCTAGTGCTTTCTCGTAGGGGATCGTCTGATTGTCGGGGTTTTCCTTTCTAATTTGTATGGTTTTTAGCTCACAGTATAAAGGACTTTGAGGGCTTGATTTGGTGCCATATAAATAAAATTGAACTGAAAAAAGCAAAGTTGAGATTCCGATAGATCATAAAGACACAATTGCTTATTAAATGTATATTTTTTAATAGTTTTAACAACCATTTGGCAAACCATTAAGACCACTGGCTACTTCTGCATTAAAGACAATCTACATTTCTTAAATGCATTGAAACAACATTCCTTTTAGGTTTTAATCTAAACCACTGGAATGTATCTGTGGTTTCTGGTTTCCATGGTGTGGGAAAAAACACTATGTGATGTCATGCAATAGTCTCTTGACTACTACCACAAACATATGGCCAGAAATTCCAGACAAGAAGGAAATGTTGAGTCAGTGACTACATATAGCTTTTGCATTTGGCCACAATTAAAAAAAAAAGTTTGCTGTTTATTGGGACAGGGTTTTCAGGTAGACCTTACAAGAATCATCCAGTTGTCTTTTTTAAAAATTTTTTTTATCACTGCTACTTAAGCCTTTTTTTCTTTTAAATGTTCTATTTCCATTTGATATTTCCTTAGGAATTTTCCATCATCTGAAACTGCTGCTCGGGAGGTCCGAAAGTCATGACTCTAACCGCTGTGTTGGTATTCAAACAAAAACTTTGTAGTGTAGACTGGTCACAAGCAGAGTACACCAACACCAAATGAAGTCAATAAGGAAATATGTTTCTGAAACTGTGGGAAAGTACCGGAGGACCAAAGAAATAAATAAATGCATCCGATTCTGAGAGAAAATCAGGACATGGGGCGCTTTTGCCACCCTTTGGCTAATTTAAGAACTACAGGCAAACATCTGCTGCACTGAACATGAATGAGATGCATGTAAATTTTATTTTGCAGGTTTCATTTGAGAATTTGAAGTACCACGGTGCCACTTAAACAAGACCCATTACCTGAAAAAAAAATAACATAAATTAGTCACATTCTGGGATTATATTAGTCAAATAAAACCACAGAGGCATGAAGAGGCTTACTGAAAACATCCAGTCTTCAAAGGCAGAGACTCTGGTGAAGACAGTGGGCTTATACAGCTGGTTGCACATACCAGCTGGGCCGTAACTGACAACACCGTGAACTCTCCAGGCTCCATCAGTATAGCAGTTCAGAGGACCTCCAGAGTCACCCTGGGACAGATAGCAATAAGAATGGAGCACCCATTGACTGGGAAAACAGATCATTCTTAACATAATATTATTGTTAGCAGATTACTAGTAATAGCATCAATGAAACTAATACTGAATTTTGACAATTTGAAGCTCACGGTGTTAATTTTTTAACACATGTAGCTACATGTGGAAAACAATGAAAACCTTCCTCTACCTGGCAGCCTGATACGATTCCATCCCCTCCAGCACACACCATGGTTTCCAGAGCAATGCTGCCCCACCACTCAGGCTGGGAGCAGACTGAATGCGCTACCACATTAATGGCAGCCACCTGTAGGATGGAAGGGATGCTACCTCCATCTGAGTCAGTGGAGAAGGAATGTAGGCATTTCCTTATTACATGCACCCATAGGTCATGAATGTGCATTTGGCACCCATGTCTACTCACAGTCCATTAATCCCCAGCCGGTGATATAACAGGTGAAGCCATTAGCCAGCGTCTGGTCAGGGTAGGGGAGGTCAGCTATAGCCACGTAACCATTGTTATAGATGGGATCAGCCAGTTTCAAGAGAGCAATATCATTTCTAAAAAAATAAAGAATAAAGCTGCATAATGTAGTAGCAGGTTGTGTGCTGAAACTGCTGTGTGGCAGCTTTAGTGATGGCAGACCACTTTTAAAACTGACTTGAAAAGACAGTATCCCCCAAGCTCCTCAGCAACTTTTACAGATGCACTGTGGAGAGCATCCTGACAAACTCCATCACGGTGTGGTATGGAAACTGCACCAGTCAGGACAGGAAGGCTCTCCAGCGTGTCATCAAAACAGCACAATTCATCTGTGGAGCTGCCTTCCCATCACTACAGGACACTTACAATACCCGGGTAATAAAGAGGGCACACAACATCATCAAGGACCGTACCCACCCACAGCACACACTGTTCACACTCCTGCCGTCTGGCAGACGTTACAGGAGTGTAAAAGCAAGAACAACCAGACTAAAAAACAGTTTCTATCCACAGGCCATCAGGCTACTGAACCACTGACTGATTACCAAACTGTGATTACCTGCCTTTCTTTCATCTGTATATATCTGTATATATTGCACTTGCTTTATTATTTATTTATTTTTATTTTCTACTTTTACTTTCCTAATATACTAGTTCTTAAATTTTATTTTAACTTAGTTGCTTATTTCAATTGTTTGTAAAGCAGTCGCAAGTAAGAATTTCATTGCTCAGCATAACCACAGTGTTTTGCGGTGTACATGACAATAAACTTCTTGAATCTTGAATCTTGAATAGGAATGATGTGACATGCTGCCACCTTACCCGTGGGCAAGATCACCATTCCAGTTGGGATGGACTACAATGTTATCCACACGGATCAACTGCTCACTGCCCTCGTACTTATCCAGGTTATACTCACCCACCACCACACGGTACTGACGAGCAACCATGCTGAGGGACATTAAAAAAAAAACAAAAAAAACAGCACACAGTGGTTACTTACACTCATTTATTCAGCTCAGCATACACCAAGATAGACTTCTAAATATTAGAAAAATATACAAAAGATAGGTGTCACTGCTCAGAGCTCAAACCTGAGGATGCAGTGAGCTGCAGTCATGATGTAGGAACTATGAACAACAGAGCCTCCACAGATGTGGTAGAATGAACCATCATTGTACGAATCATACTGCAGAGAAACCTGTGAAATGCAATACAAATATACAAAGGGAGTGGAGGTCGAAGGGTTTTTATCGAATTCTACAGACTGTATGATGATGATACTAGCAGTTCAGTACTACAATACTTAAAATATTTGCTCCAAAATCTATTTTAAAATGACACATTTTTCAGGTAAGAAAGAAAAAAGCAGTGCTCAGAGAATTTACCTGCCACTTCCAGGTGTTGGGTTTAGCATCACTGCCCCCTATGACCCTCTCATTGTGAACTTTGTAGTTGAGAGGTTCTTTGGCACAAATCAGCCCTTCAGTACACACATGGACATGAACATGGACAGAGGTGGTAACTCTAATGTTCACAGGCAAAGCACAGGCTATGGTAAATTATTTAATTCAAGCAGGCTTACCGACACAGGACAGAAGAACCACAAGCCAAATCATGTTGGAGCACTGAGAACCAGCTGCAGCTTGCTTTTATATCAGTTTGAGATTGGGAGAAAGTAAAAAGTCCTCCAAATTAGGCAACTGTTATGTTACCTGCCAATATCAGTATTCCATGTGGATCATTTCACATCAAATGTAATACTATGCCAAGTTGTGTTAAAGAATAGGGAACAAATTAGAAAAGTGTGAGACTTTATGTGGGAGTAAACCACCATATAAAGCCCTTAAAAATCCATCCCTATTTTTACATAACATGTTTGCATTTTATTTGGTGGGAAAAGAACAGGTGCAGTCTAAGGATGACAGAGTCAGCCAAACCACCTGTGAAAAGTCTGCGTCCAAGACAAATGTTCCAGCAGATAAAAGTCTGAAATGATCAACAACAAAGGCAAAGAAAAAAAAGTTCCACAGCCTTGTCTGCACACAACTTTATTCAGTACCAAAATTGAGAAAAAACAGAATACTCTTATTTTAATGCAAAATATAGATGTGTATTCATTGTAACAAACAAACAAACAAACAAACAAACAAAAAAGCAATGAGTGCTTTAGGTAAGGGAAAGAAAAGGAAATGCTAGGGGGTGTTAGGGGTTATAAGAACTCTGATTCTTACACATTCAAAGCAATACATTTCTCAGTGGGTTTAAGTACCTTTTATCCATCCATCCATCCATCCCTCCATCCATTGTCTTCCACTTATCCTTTTCAGGTTTGCAGGGGTCTAGAGCCTATCCCAGCTCTTTAATTGACTGGATATATTGTTTGACCTCATTATGAAAAGCAGTAAAGCATCGTTTCCTTCCAGAGTATTTGTTACAATGAATGTCATGTTTTGACATTAACAACAGAAAAAGTATCAAGTAGTCAGAATTGGGTTTTTGTATGTGGTTTTCAAAGAGGCCAAACTACACATTCTTCCACGATAAGACAAAAATGTTTTTAAGTGTTATTGTGAATAAAGTCACACTGTTTCTGACAAATTACCAAATGGACAATGTTAAAACAGGTGAATAACAGATTCAGGACATAAATCACGAAAGCTCAAAGCTACATCTAAATAACAACTAAGAACTGACTTCAATAAATGTTCTTTACTTTCCCCAGGCATGCGCAGTGAGGCAACAAACTCCAATGTTTTATCAAAAAATATTCGAATATTTTAAAAACACTTGGATTTTTTTTATGAATGAGCTCGGCGTTGTCTTTTGCTATGCAACCGCATAGAACATCCTGTGAAGGACGGCTAATCGAACGTTTTCTGGCTGTGGACATGGAGCTCAAGACAGAGAAGTTCGATTTTTCTGGCATCATTATTTATAAGCTTTGTCTAGCCCTCCAGCGCCTGCTGTCAACCTGTCTCAGCTGCTAGTTAGCTAGCTTGTACGCGGGTCATACTTCCAGTAATGACTCCTGAAATAAGTCTACATTAGTGACATTTAGTCAGAACTAGAATAACGTAACTGCTGAAGGCAATGGGGCTACCGCAGAGCTCGTTTCTTTCGGACGGAGGCGCTAACAGTGGATATCATGTCCATGGGGTACGTTATAAACTAGTGCAAGGTTATTCTCACGCAGCATGTTAGTCCCTACTGCTCACTTTTTACGCATTTTTCGCTTAGGGACTTGGTACCTAGGCTATGAACCATAATTGTTGCTGCATTTATCTACGAAAGGCCTGACGGTAACTGACAGGTTATCGTGTAAGTGACTGTAGTAACTCGTAAAATTGTGGTCAGCCTGAATGGTGTCCGCCCATGATGATGAGGTGGCATTTGGCATACTTCCATCCCGCTTACCTTTGTTGGGAAGTGCAATAGTTTAGCAGTTGCTACACAAACTTGTTTTAGTTAGGGTAATTTATAAAGTTACATATAACATATTAACCATGCGAGAAAGGCAATACCTCGCTTCAATGAGGAGTCCCAAATTCTAAACACTGCAATATCTTAAGTTGACACACGGAGGCGATAATAACGCTGTGCCTTTTATTGTCATTCAAACCACATGTCAAGTTTTTTTCTTTTTATGTAATGTTTTTTTTTTATTATTTCTCAGGTTCAGGAGGACTCGCCTGCACTGAAGGCTGGATTGGAGCCCTTCTTTGACTTCATTCTCTCTATAGGAAACACCCGACTTGTGAGTACTCCTGTGGCAATACTAAACTCCTGTACTGGTTTGGTGATAGTTAAAAAATATCACCAAATAAGTAACTAGGCTTCAAAGTTTGACTTCTTTTATCTTTATGAAATTTGCAGCTGTGAATGCCCCCCATATAGGCTGAACTTATTTTAAGAGATGTTATGAAGCAAAAGAGCATACAGTATCTATAGATCTGAACCGACTGCATACAACAAAAGCAAGTTGTAGTCAGTTTTGAAATCATCTTCTGGGGCCTTCAATATCCATTTTTGTGTATGTGAAAAAAATGTTAGGCAGGTTCGCCACTTCAGGCAAACACTGATTTGCATTATTTTCAGGTGACTTTTGAGGCACTACCTTCAGGAGATAATGCAGCGCTGTGTGTTTCCTAGTGTTTTCTTAATCTCTTGAATTCATAGCCTCGGTTATGAAGAGTGGCTGTGATTAGTCCTCTGCCGTAATCACATTTCATGTTCTTTTATATAAAAGAAAACACATCTGCACTGTCGCAGCTGCAACAGCCCGTATCCCCCTGTTTCTCCAGAATAAAGAAAATGACTTGCTGAAGGATCTTCTGAAGGCCAATGTTGAAAAGGCGGTCAAACTTGAAGTCTATAACTCCAAAACTCAGCGGGTGAGGGAACTGGAGGTGACACCCAGTAACATGTGGGGGGGTCAGGGTTTGCTGGGGGCTAGCGTCCGCTTCTGCAGCTTTGAAGGAGCCAATGAGAACGTGTGGCATGTCTTGGTAAGTCAAATCTACCTGTATTTGCTTAGGTTGCACCCTTTGCTGGCTGTCATGTTAAACAGATTATAAACAGCTGTGGAGTGGTTCTCAAAAGGCTTTCTTTTTGTGTCATTTTGTAAGATAGAAAAGTGGATAGGTATATAAACAAAGTATCAGTCCTTTATTTGAGCTTACATAATTCCAAAGAGTTCTGATTATTTAAGAAATGTACGTTTTATTGTAGGCTAATATTACAGCGTTTTGAAAAATGTTAAGAATTTACATAGGTTCAGACTTTTAAAAAAAGCAAAAAAAAAACCCAAAACAAACCTTCTTTCCCTTTGTTAGGATGTGGAACCAAATTCTCCTGCAGCTCTGGCTGGCCTTAATGCTTATAATGACTTCATTGTTGGAGCTGACCAGGTGTTACAAGATGTAAGATTTCTTGTTTTTAACCTTTATTAGAATTAAGAAATACATTCATTAAATTATTTTAAAAATGACAAGACCGTTATTTTTTGTGTCTGCAGTCCGAGGATTTCTTTTCTTTGATTGAAGCCAACGAGGGAAAACCTCTGAAGCTTTTGGTGTACAACACTAAGACAGATCAGTGCAGAGAGGTAGTGGTGACTCCCAATGGAGCATGGGGAGGAGAGGGAAGGTTGGCATTGATTTTTACACTAAATTGAAGTACATAGTAAACTCAGCTTATTGCCAGTGTCTAACACGTCAACACCTATGTCTTCTTTATGCTGTTTTCTTTTTTTTTTTTTTTTTAGCTTAGGCTGTGGTATCGGCTATGGCTACTTGCACAGGATTCCAACTCGTCCAGTTCAGCTTAATGCCCAGAACAAAAGTGTTCTTCAACCAGTGCTCACTGGCAGCAGTGAGGAGGTAGCTACAAATGACTGCACTCATGTGCAGGTTATTGAATCTTACTTTTGATTATTTATTAAAGCTCCACTGTGTAGGTTGTAGGGGCATCTATTGGTAATAATGGAATAATAATATGTTTTTATTAATGTATGACTAGTATAATTCTATTTTTGTTGCTTAAAATGAGACCTATATACTTATTGTAAGAGTGGATCCGCTTTCTACAGTAGCTCATTTTTTTTGTTTTTGTTTTTTTAACCTCAGTTGTAGGTGCCCACTACAACTCAAGGGGAAGGGGAACGTGAGGGGAAGGTGTATTGAGTTTGTTGCAATCTATAACCTCACCACGAGATGCCACTATATCCTACACACTGCTCCTGTAACTGTGACTTGCTAGAGAACTTGTAGTTCCCTCTCCTTAGGTGCCTTCTACAGGTGAATATAGCCCATCTACTGAAGCAGGTCTGAATCAGAACGAGGAAGCTATGCAAGATCTGTCTGCAGTCTCACCCACTCAACAGCCACCAGACCGAGGTAACCGCATCACTTCAGGACATATTCATCCATTTGACACTTTATGCATTTTCATGCAGAATAATGGACATTTTGTCTGTGCTATTTTCAGATATTTTCAATGTACCTGAAGTGACGACTTCAGATTTATCAGCCACGGTTTTGACTAATGAGGAAGGCCACAGCTCTGTGTTTGCTAATTTTGGAGATGACTCGGGTGATCAGTGTAGCTTGGGTAAGCACTCTACACATGATTAAATTGTGTGGCTGAATAGAGCAATTATGTGTTAATAGTGGCATCCCGCTTGACAAGAAAAATGAGCACGATTAAAACCAGCTACTGTTGACATGCCTCACAGTTAGGGATTCATTTAATGCAGTGGTTGTGTATTATTCACTTTCACTGCAAAATTAATTATTCCATTAGAGTTTTTTTTTTAAAACACAGGTAAAATAGCAGCAGAAAAGTATTTGTCAGTGTATTCTGAAATGCAACAGGCTGTGCTTTGGGTTATTTCCTCTATTGCAAATAAAACGGTCAAAAAGAATACTTTATCCATTTATTAATTGTTAAATATCTCCATGCAGACTGAGACTGTTAACAATTTCCTGTGGTTTCACCACACATAACATCATTATTTATCATTATTTATTTATTATCATATATATATATATATATATATATATATATATATATATATATATATATATATATATATATATATATATATAATATAAATATATATATATAATATAATATATATATATATAATATATATAATATAAATATATATATATAATATATATATATATATATATATATATATATATATATATATAATATTTATTTTTTATTTTATTTTATTTTTTTATTTTTTCTTCAGATAATTCATCTGTTGACCAAAGACCTTCATCTCCAGAGAAGCAAGAAGAACCAGAAACTGAGCAGAGGCCTGGTATCGACCTTACTACCAGCACTTCTCTCATCACAGAGACTGCTGATGACATGGCTGGCCTCAAAATTACCCCAGAAAACCCGAGTATCGCAAGTATCCCCGAGATACAAGATACTAATTCCGAGCCCTTAAGCTCAATTCAGGTTGTAAGAGAAGAGATGTTGGAGCCTGCAGGGCCGGACAGTTAGCTGGCTTGCATAAAATCAGATCTAAGAGCACACCATGTTACAGAAAAGTTGGTGTCACTGGGGCTATTTTTTTTAATGTTCAAGAATTTTATTTGTATACCAGTCCCAATGCTGCATGCTAAATTGCACATTTATGTTGACTTGAAAGATCAGGATACCTACAGCTGACACAACATGAATGTATTCTGTAGTTTAGACAGAGTGTATGTTTCAACATCAAACAAGATTAAGCCTTAGTTTAAGCTAGTCTCTGGAGCTTGAAAAAGGCGACTGGACTTCTTTTTGTTTCTTGAAGACGTTTCACCTCTCATCCGAAAGGCTTCTTCAGTTCTCAACCAAATGGTGGAGTTTAAGCTGTCATGCTGCTAAAAACCATCCTAGTGTGCACATAAAAGCCGCAGGTAAAAATATTTACCTTTACCTTTTTTCTCTAAAAATAATCACCATAAAATAGTACAAAACACTGTAGATTAATGATTGACCTGGACGTCACAGCTGGACTTTTTTAGATGTTTTAATTACAGTTTATGTTTTTATTTTCTGGTGGGTACCCACACAGAAAGATTTAATCTCAGGCGTTTACCATTTAAGCCTTTTTTGCCTTTATCTTGGTCAAAATGTTCTTCTGTGTAATGTGAATGAGTGGGCCCTGCGTGGCAGCTCTCTGATTGTTTTCTGTTTAATCTCTTTATATGGATTTTAGTTAAATTATGTTTCTGATTTGTATGGAATATATGCAGCTATTTATAAAAATAAGTTCAAGATAAAACTTAAGGAGTCTGTTTTTTCTTTTTCTTTTTTGCAAATATTTATGGCGGCTCACACATACTAATAGTTTTGAATCTAAATGTTGAATATGAGAAGCGTTTTCTGTGTTCAACACGAGTCACAGCGGAGTTCATGTTTTGAGACAGCAGGTGTCAGCAAACACCTCGCGATTGATCTCAGCTGAGCTAGCGTCAGTTTTTCTGCCTTTGCAGCTTCAAAAATTCTGTCAGATTAGAGCTCGCATTTTCATATAAGTAAGGAGTCAAAATATTTCTGAGCATATTTTTATTTAAATCAAATTTCATTTTTAGAATTATGAAGCTGAAGGATTGGATTTGTTGTTTGACTCAGCTGCTTTTGTTAGAGAGGGAAGCTTAACGCTGATGCATTCATACGATCTGTATAATCCAGTGCTGCCATATTTGGTACCCAGAAAAGATACTGTGTATTAAGAATAAATACCCTTCCAGTTTCAGGAACCTACTTGGCTGGAAAAAAATACCTTGGTGTATCAGATGTTAAATAATAGACATTTACTGATGTAAAATAGAATAGTTATTTAGTCCATTAAGATTCATTTTTTCTTTGATCCCATACCCAAGAATTCTTGTGTGGTGATCTGTGGATTATGGAAGCTATTAATCAGAAAAAAAAAACAAGGCAATTTATTTTCATTGATCTTTTATTTGTATTCCTTTTTTTATCTCTAGGTAAGATAACCAAATATTCTTTGCAAATATACCAAAAACAAACAAACAAACAAAAACATTAGGCAGGAAGCTGCAGTAGCAGATGGGGAATATGCCTCAATTATTTACCAGGGTACTCCACTCCTCAGCTGAAGAGGGGGATGGGCATGAGGGGGAAGAAAAGACGAGAGGGAGATGGATTTGTCTGTTTTCCCCCCAGAATGAGTGGTGAAGTGGTGTTCTTAAGGAAGCTTTCCTCTGGCACACCTGTGAATCTGTTCTATTTCTAATGTGAATATGAAGTAACTCAGTGCCTTTGGATCCAGCTGTGGGTTGAAATTTAATAGCAACAATGGGGGAAATTTCTGAGAAATCTCAAGCTTGTCAAATCAGCATGTGCAGGGTTGGATAGTGTTTGTGGGAGTCTATTTTAAGTCTCCTCCATGTGAGGTTTGTAACATGAAGATGGCACTGTTAGATGAAGCAGCCCAAGGCAAATGCCAGCAGCTGCATGCCAGGAGGAGCCAAGAGGTAAAGAGTAAGGAGGTGCCACCTCTGGAGGAACATGCCTTGCTTTTTTTTTCTCCTTTTTCTGAAGACTGTTTCAAAGGACACTGACGCAGCTGAACCCACACGTCAGCTTAACTTTATCTCAACCCCTGAGAGGGAGGCTCGACTCACAGGCACCAGCATAGTGCCCGTTGCTTCAGCCTATCGTTGCAGCATGACAAATCATGAAACAGAATAACTACAGAGAAGGATAGATGGGGGGGGGGGGGGGGGGGGGGGGGGGGGGGGCGTGGATGGAAGGAAAGGATGAAAAAGGTATAAATACAAGGCTGAAGAGAGTGTTGACAAATGAACACGCAATTGCTGCAAGCACATTAGTCACACATCTCCACATAACACTGTTTACGTGGCTCAGTTAATGTGCAGTGTTGTCACGTGAAGTAGGTCAGATTTGCATGTGCTGATGTTCAAGTGAAGTAAAATATAATGACTTATTTATGTAAAAATAAGATAAAAAGTTAACGACAGCTCCTTTTCTGTTCACGTGTGGGCACAAATCCCCAGCACCGCCACCACACTCGTCGATTTCCACAGTATTTTCCGCTGTTATCACCCTCCTACCCTAATCACCAATATTTTGTCGGGATGGAGACTATATTTGGAAGTGCTGTGAGGTGTATTTTCATACAAGCATCACGCGGTGTTCTTCACAGTGTGCAGTCTCAGAGCCTGGGAATAAAACCTAGAAAGTGCCCATGTGTCAGACCACCAATGTACAGGCTGTAATTACATTCATTCATGCAAGAGGACTGTCACTCTGAGGGGTCTGAATTCATTAGGAAGCTGTTTCCACCTCTTGCTGTCATTACTGACTGGCTTTGTCCTTCTAATTGAGCAGGAGATTAGAATTACTCTCAGTAAACACTGCAATAGACTTAGTTGTAAACTATGGTTCAATACATACTTTAGCCATTTGGACAGAATGCAATCTTCTGTACACAAGTGGATTATATTTCAAGCTTAGTCTGTATGAACTACATACAGAGGAAAATCCACATCCAGTGTCTGAGTAAGGTGCTGCCAGAACTCCTTTTATGCACTATGGCCTTGATTTTCCAGTACAAATTTCACCGGGAAAATGTAACGCTATTCTTCTAAACAATAAATCCCTTATTAGATGGTGGTGATGGAAACACATCGGTCCAAAATCTCTTATAAGTGTTTAACTGTGGGGCTAAAAAAGCCATACCATATGATTTGCATCATTGACATTCTCATCAAAGCATTTGTGACCTCTTGAAGAGACCATTCCTTTCAGGACAGAAATGTTTCATCATTGGATAAAGGTCATCAATTAATCAACTTCATACTGATTTGCAGCAAGCCTTCAAGGGGACAATCAGTCCAGACCCAAGCCAGGAAAACAAACATACAAACAAACAAAAACCCCCCCAAAGCTCAAATAGAGCCAGAGGATGAAGTGTTCATACTTTGAACATTGAAACAGCAAACTGCTGTTTGCTTTGTAATGATGATTGTGGAGTAATGGTTAGCTGATCTGGTCACACATACGCTGAAGTGGACCCGCAATGGGAGCTTGAATTCCTCCCTTTGAAACTGTTCACGTCCCACGTTTCTAACGTGTTCTCATCCTGAGGCATCATCTGCTGCTCTTCTGTATGAGGTCACTGGCCTCTCAGAGGTATATTCACGGTGATGCATAGAA
This sequence comes from Archocentrus centrarchus, assembly GCF_007364275.1. Lineage (NCBI taxonomy): Eukaryota > Metazoa > Chordata > Actinopteri > Cichliformes > Cichlidae > Archocentrus > Archocentrus centrarchus. Next base: position 25,141,809 of record NC_044365.1, on the reverse strand, counting down.
ACCACAGCGCTTGCTCGGAGCGTGAGAAAAAACTTCTCACTGGTGGTTGGTGGCGAAAGTCACAGGTTTGTCAGCCAGGTACCAGTGATTGTGCCTTGTTTGTTTTTACTTGTTTTTCACTTTCACTTTTACTCACAGATTAGGTGTAGGTACTATAAGGTACTTTGATAGCTTTGGGCACTTGGTTTATTTAGGAACACACTATTATCCTGCGTATTGTTCAATGACATTTGGCCACTGGGTTTAAATGTAAAGGGGTTAAGCTGGGAGTGAGAAACCTGTTTCAATACGTCCTGACACCAGTGACACAGGAAACCATGTGTGCAGTTATGACACAACAGTCGGTTGGGCAAACAACAGTATTTCACAACTTTTGAATGAGAACAGGGTGATTACAAAGCGACAAGTGTGAAAATAAAAACCAGCTGCAGTAAAAATATTAAAAATCAAAGTATTTCGGTCATGTTATTTACCCAATTTATATGCACTAGTTTTAGCTCAGCGTGGGTCTCTGCTGCTCTGAGACACAGCACAGCAACAAAAGCAGCTGGTTTATTGTTGCATATCACAGTGTATAATGCTAGTGTGGGATCACAGTCGGTGGCTCCAGTTTTACAAGCTTTGTGGCCAATGGACCCTTTTGTTTTGCAACCACTGGCTCTGGATTTCACATATCACACCTTTAAATTGGCACTTGTCTGTAGTTATGAAAATGGAAACAGTCCTTCAAGAGCTTTTGTGGCACTTTAATACCAGCCCAATGTTTCCATATTGCTTCTGAGGAATGACAGCTATCAGCCACATAAACACAGGAGGCTGTTAACCAGAAAAGCAAAAGTAGATATTTGACAAATGTCAGTTTCATTCTAATGAAGTCTGCAGCCATCCTCCCACCTCTATGAGGCGACACGTGCTCAAGGTGCAACAACTCAAAATGAATGTGCCGATATTCTTCCGGTATCTTGGTATATTCACCATCTTTGTTCAGTACATTAGTGTGCTAACCATTCCTACAGTGCACAAAAATGTAAAGCAGAAAAAAATTAGTTAAGCATTTATGATCATACAAGAAATGACAAAATTCCATGCAATCATTTTAATAGTTGACAAGATAGTTCACCAGGAAAGTCAACCTTATATTGATGGCCAGTGAATGGTCAGGAGCCACCAAAGTGATTATGGCAAATATTCTAAAAATCATAAAACTTTGCACCTGTCCTTTTGAGAGTAAATAGATATTTAATCTTGTACAATTTGCAATGGTTTCCTGATGACAGCAGAACCAGAGATAAGGCAAATAGGATGCCACAGCCATTAAGAAGATAAGTGAGGGTGCCCTGCTTTATTTCCCATACTAATTGCCACTCAGCAGGGGTGAGGAGCTGGCCACACAAGACAGCACATGTTGTTCTTTCACCAAAATGACCCTGCTGATACCAGACCTAGACCCATCTGCCAGTGTGGCTGTTTGAACCTGAAGAGAAGATGCCATCTTTTATGTTATTGCTGCATATTCAGTGTGTGTGTGTGTGTATGTATATCTTTTTATCTTTTATATATATATATATATATATATATATATATATATATATATATATATATATATATATATATATATATATATATATATCCCTCAGGTGCATTCATTCAAATCATCATTCAAATTTTCAAATTTGTTTGATGTTAAGTCATAAGTCATTCTCCAGCAGATGCTTATTACATTTCTTTTTTAAAATGCAAAATTTGATTTTCTATTCTTTCCTAGGGGCGCCTCTTTGAAATTATAGCAATGTTAAAAATAATATATATATATATATATATATATAAAAATAAAGACTGTGCAGCATATCTTTTCTCTCTTTCTTGTCTGACTGATCTGGAAGCCCATTTGTTCTGGTGAGCAGCAGATGAGGCAGAGGGATAAAGGTTTAGCTCAGCCTCTCACTTTGAATATGAGCGGATGAAGAAACACAACTTAGCACGTTGCCTGCTGCTTTTCTGTGTCTGACATATTTGCTGTGACATCCCCACCACCACCCAGGCTTAGTTTTGACCCGATGGGGAGCTGTCTCTTAGAGTTACCCTCATTTGCTAGTTAACTATGACCCCACAGGGTAATGTATGCAGAGTTTTGGCCCTCCTCAGTCAGGATGTATAAACATGCACATGCACAGAATATAGCATGCCACTCATTAATGCATGCATAGCCTGAAAAACTATTTTTCAAGGATTAACTTTAATGTCAGAAACATAGGACAATGTTTGTGTCATCTAAATATCATTGTTAGGTACGGCTGTGAAACCACAGCACAACACAACCTTTATCTAAGTGGCCTGCAGAACTATAGACACATAAAACTCTCCTACTTGTATAAAACACAACATCCTCAATAGCATGATTTATCACCCACTTAGAGGAACAGCTTTAGAAGTGTCAGACTGGAGCTCCTTCAATCAGCTTTGGCTCTTCTCTGCATGTATGTGTGCGTTCATAATCAGGCCACAACCTGAGTTTGACAACAGCAGCATCACCTGTGAAAAGCCACAAAAGCACCAATCTACCTAAGAGAAAGAGGCATGGGGTAAAGAAATATGTTCCTGCAGGGAAGTGCTGGCAATATGATGGAGGAGAATGAAGTGTGTCAGCTTTTCAGAGCAAAATAGAAACACCATCTTACTATGCCAGGGAGTGGGAGATTAGAGGGAATGGTGGCGCATAGAGATTAAAAATATGGAAAAATGATTCTGTAGCACTGTCAGAGGTGTGATGCTGAGTGAGGGCAAGTGAAAAACTGCCTCTCTGCCACTTCAGTTGTAAATCTTTCATTTTTGAAGGTAAAAAAATAATTTAAATAATTCAGTTCACACATAAAATATGAAACATTCAACACATTTATTCTGTTACAAATGAACGTTGCTCTTAATCTGGTAGACACATACATTTTGCTGAACCTCAACAGAAGTGTCATGAATACAGTTAAAACAAAATCACTGTCTTGAGTTCTCTGCTCTCTTGGTTCATTCAGTTGTACCTGATCAAACAGCAGAATATCTGAGAAATCCCTTTGAAGAATTCATGCTTATTTTTGGAATAACTTTAGTTTGCTAATGCTAGGTTTTGCTTGCTGTTGTTCTGTGTGCCGCATTAGTTTCACAAACCCTGAGCCCACAGACATGGAGAGTGTAACAGCATTTATACAGAGCAGTGAGGGGGTGAAAATTGACAGGGGATGTGCAGAGGAGCATTTCAAAACAATGGCAAAAAGTGGAAAATTGTGTGTGTGTATGTGTATGTGAGTAAGTGTAAATGAGTGAGTGTGTATTAAATGTACTGCTCGTGTACTAAAATGAAAATGTGCTGTTATCAGGTTAGGCCAGAGCCACATTCCCCAATAGCAGCTGAGCTGCACAAACACTCGGCCTCCCCTTGAGATTCCTTTTTTTGTAATCACTTTGCAGAGCAGGGCGATGCTGTGTGTGCTTCTCTCCTGCTCTCTGAAAGCTTTACATGCATCTTCCTCCTGCTTTTAAATGGTTCGACTTCTATCAAGAGCTTTCCCATTAAATGTCCATTCACATTACTAATGCAACCTTAAATGCCATTTGTTATGCATATCAGCAAGCTGTGGTTAGAATTTACATGAAGAGCTATCGCTTGATGACATTAACCATCTGTCATAATAATGGTGACTCTTGAATGATCAGGTTTTGCATTGGCAGATAGTATGCAGCTTTCCTGAGTCCATGGGGAACATGCAGAGGCCCATATAAACCAAACGCTGTATTTACCCAGTGAAAAGCAAACAGAAATGTCAGGTGGGTTCAGGTTGCTGCCTCCACCTATGACTGCAATTACTGTGAAAGATGGAGATCAGAACACTTAGGTGACTCAGAGAGGGCTGGGCAATCACTTATCTGGTTGTGAGTCATCAGCAGCCCAAATTGTCAACACCAGTCCATCAGTTGGAGGGAGCATCGCACATATGTATGCTTCTGGATCTGTGTGTTTGTGTGTGTGCGCACATATGTGTGGGTGGGGTGTTTCAGAAGTGCTGATGGCAAGTTTCCACAGTGGTTATCCAGTGTCCTTTGACAATGTGACTGTGGTCTCTTTAGTTTTATATCTGCCTGCAGATCCACGTGTCTCACAAAAATAAAGCTGAAGAAACAAAGGCCTGGGAGGAGTGTTCCATCGATTTAGAGGTGAATTTCTCCTCTGTACACCTTGTTCTCTGTGTGCACTTTAGTAGACAAGGCTCCATCATATATGGAACAGTGAAGAGGTTAATTAATACCTTAGCATTACCTTAATCACTTTCTGTAATCTAAATTAGTCTTCCTGTCTGGTATGGGCAGGAAAGTCAAAGAAGCTGATTTAATTATTCAAAGCTTAAAAAAGAAACTGTTTTGTGCATGCATAATTGCAATATTTTTTGATTAAGTGCAGCTTTCCAGTGCAAAAAAAAACTGCAATAAGCCCTCTCTGTATTATAGAAATGCTGTTTTCTGTCTTTAGTCTCTTAAATAATTACTTAAACATTGCTTTTTCCAGCAGACCAGCATGTGTGCCTTAATTGATTACATTGTCTCTGTTCTCATGGCAACTAGAAATTGCCAGAAGGACACAATCACAGGGTTCAGCATGATCTCTTGAAATCCATGAAATTTCTCCCTTTATTTTTAACTTGCCCCTATTATATCCAGTTACATTCAAATTGACTGAACTGTTGCTTTTTTCAAGGTTTGAGCTGTGCTGGGCTATATCAGCAAATATCAGCCTCCTGAGAGAAAAAGAAACACATGAAGATCTAGGTATTGGTGGTGAGCAGGAAGCAGCGATTAAAGTTTTTTTTTTTTCCTACCATAATTTGGTAGGCGTGACTTCAGCACTTTGCCCTGAAGTATAGCCAGCTGGCAGCTGCTGATTCTTCTCTTCCTTTCCACTGCTAGATTGCTGCCCTAGATTCCCACCAAGACATTTCATGCAGCATACAATTCCAGTATGATATGTGAAAACAAACCCATACTTATGTTTGCAGTCTTTACCAGCAGTTACAGCATAATGACACCACACATTTAAATTCATGAAGTGAGGGTAGAGAATTTACACAAAGGAAAGCCTCACAAAGTCGTGTTCCTCTGTCTACTAAATGAGCTGGCAGAATAATTGAAGACTTCTTCCCCAGACAGTAACTGAAAAACAATAACTCTACTTTGCTTTCTATTTTGTTAAGTTGTAAATTGATGTTAAGACATTATATTTTCAAAGTGCTGCATTTTCCAGACGTAACCCTTCAAAATCTGTAATAATGGAAACATATACAATAAATCCACCAATACAGAAGGTAAACTTCTGCTCAGTTAAAAATTCATTATATTACATTACATTGCATTTCTAATTCCAACCTTGACCACATTTGTACTCCGGATACATCCCACTCTCCTGACCCACTGGTAACCTCTGAAGGTTGTTCTTGCCTGAAACAATCAATTGATTGAAAAGAATAAGTAGGATCCATTTGCATTCAAGTAATGCAAATGGATTCTGTCAGACTGAAGTGGTCTTACTTATTGCATGTTCCACAGTAGTGAGAGGCTTTTGGACAAGATAAGTGAACAATCATGTGGCTAAAAATGAAGCATGGTGAGCCATAAATTTCACATTTTGTTTTCTTTACAAGAATCAGATGATTAAAAATATTACTGTGTCTACAGAATAAATACAACATGTAGGCTAGAGAGCAGCCAGTTAGTTTAGCACAAAGACTGAAAATATGCCACAGAAAATGGTATGTTTGCTCAGCCATTAAAGATAAAGATAAAGATAAAAAACTTTAATAATCCCACGACGGGGAAATTTGTGCATTACAGCAGCTCAATACAGAGAAAAAATGAAAAGGATGAGTAAGAACAAATAACTAAACTAAAAACTAAAATTCAATAGAATAAAATAAAATAGAATAAAATAGCAAAAAACTATACACATATACATAAGCACTATATACATAAATATATATATATATCAGTATTTGGTTTTTACATTATAATTTACATACAAATTAAACCAACAGCACATAGTGTTACTTCAGCTAGAACTTGGCAAAGCATCTTGCATAATTCATATCCCTTTAAAAGTAACTGTTCAAAAATTTTGGAGAAATTTTAATCTGAATCATTGTGTTACACTGTAGCTTAAAAACAACGTTCATGTACTGTATGTAGCTAGCAACTGGCTAGCTTAGCTTAGCGGTGATTGTGGTGACTTTCACAGAAAGATGAGCAGAAACTTCAACCTGTCAGGTGGTGTCTCCACTTGCCCATCTCCAGCATTTTTTAAGGGCACATGGACACACCCACGAAAACAGCTAATGCTGTACTATTTTAATGGCTTGGCAAGCAAAGAAAAAGCTCAGAGACAATAGCTAACTGCAGTCAAGTGATGGCAGTCATTTAAAGAATGGATACAAATAGGCTAGAAGTTTCATGACAAAACTTTGAGATGCAAGGAGAGAGATCACTTTCACTTTGGTAGGCTTTAATTGATCTCTATTTTTAGATTCCACTGGGCAAGCACTGCCTGCCTTGCTTGCCCTGACAGAACATCACTGGCATAAAGCATAAAAACACCAAAAATGATACCTCATCCAACAAGATAAACATTTTTTTTATGCAGATATATAGATCAAGTAAATTGTGCTCATACATTAAACAGCAAGCCATTAACTGCAGTTCTGTCAGGTGTTGGTACATGAGAAATAATTAAGCATTTAAAAGAGGTTCACAAAATCAATCACAAATAGATCTTGCTGTAGAAAGAGGTTCAAAATAGATGCTTTCAAAGTTGCATTCCAGTGAAAAAGAACATCAGAAATGCAAACATAGTTACTTTCCTTTTATGATGCAAAAAGATGTCAGCTGGCTTCCATGTTGTAGATTATGCACATTGTGATATTGTTTATTTATCTTGGGTATATTATACACTCAAAGCTGGAACAAGAAAAAAATATTCATGTGTTTGTGATAAGATAAAATGTAAAAATTTCATCTTGGGAAACAGCAACCAAACAGAGCTGTTACATTCTTAATATGGAGGTTATGATGTATAAAAATACAGGTTCTTCACCTGTATTGTTCATTTGCCCCCATGATTGGACTTTTCATTTTTGATAATGTTGCTTTCGGACTGTGCTAAGGGCCTTTTTAAAATTTATTTATTTTTTATCTGCAATTCAGTCTAGGCTAAAGGATCCTTTTATCTTCCCTGCTGATTTAATAAAGAAATGACTGTAATGTCCACTCACCACTGCACGCATGAAAATACTGGCACGGACAAGATGATCCATATCTGTGCCTCAAACGTAAAAGTAACGTGTGGAGCACAAGGGCAAAAATACACTATAGCCATGAAGTAACAAAAGATAAACAGTATGAGCACACATTTACTTCAGAAATGCTGGGATAGCTGATTTTTTTTTTCTGCAGAGCTTGGCATTTTAAGGCATATTTTCACCATCTCTCAGCAGTTATGTTTTTATTTCTGTATGCAACAGTCCATCGGTTTTCCATGTTTTCCAGTCCGTTTGCTTTTTGTCCCATGATTCAGTACATTAAATTCAGTGCATTTAAAATCATAATTCTGTTTTCCCATTTTCACACTTCTTTTACAAAAACAGAAAAAAAAGACTAATCTTTTCTTTCCCTTTAGTTTTGCTTTAGTTCAACAGGACTCCTCACGGGAGTTCTTCTAGAAGCACATCTACTTTTACTGAGAGAGTTGTGGCAAGCTGCAAATACTGATATACACTCACTAGCCACTTCATTAGGTACACATGTTCAACTGCTCATTAACACAGATATTTAATCAACCAATTATATGGTAGTAACCCAGTGCATTTAAGCATGTAGACCTTGCAACCAAGGTATGCAGAAGACCAATTTTGAATACACAACAATATTGAACTTTGAAGCAGAAGACCACATCAGGTGCCACTCCTGTCAGCTGAGAACGACACTGAAGCTACATTTTGCATGGGCTCACCAAAAAACAATAAAAGACTGGAAAAAACATTGCCTGGTCTGATGAGTTTTGTTTTTCACTGCAACAATTGTATTTTAGGGTCAGAATTTAGTGTAAACAAAATGAAAATGTGGATCCATCCTGCCTTGTATCAGCAGTTCAGACTTGTGGTGGTGTAATGGTGTGATTCATATTTTCTTGGCACACTTTGGCCTCTTAACACCAACTGAGCATTGTTTAATCACCACAGCCTTCCTGAGTATTGCTGCTGACCATATCCATCCCTTTATCCACATTGTACCCATCTTCTGATGGCTGCTTCCGCAAGGATAATGCACCATGTCAAAAAGATCAAATCATCTCAAAGTGATTTCTTGAACTTGGCAATGAGTTCGCTGTACTCCAGTGACCTCCTGTCACCTGATCTCAATCCAGTAGAGCACCTTTTGGATGTGGTGAAGCAGGATGTTCTTATCATGGATTTGCAGTAATTGCATGATGCTATTACTGGGGGGGTAGTCTGGCACAGACATAGAATTGGGGGGCAACCCAATACTAGCAAGGTGTACCTAATGAAGTTGCTGGTGAGTTTATACTGTCATCTTATAAAGTTGATGTGGTTAATATTTTAAGGAAAAATGGCTGATTACCCATCCAGCTGATGCCCGCATCATTACCATTTGTGTGCAATAACATGGAGACTGGGACTTTAAGCCCAATAAAGATTTTCTTCTTTTAGCTCAATTTTTGTATTCACCAGCTCCTGGCAAAAATATCTCTGCAGATGCTAAAAGCTATGTTTATTAACCAGGCGTTAAATCCATCTCTCATTATTCTGGTACTGAACATGTAGCCTACAATGGATTCATGAGGGTTTTTGTGATAATTCACCTCATGATATGGGTGAGAAGGTTGACAAGCACTCTAAGACAGTAAAGTTGCTCGCTATAAAACTGAAACACATAAAAGATGCAAAATGCTCCATAAAACTGAAGGCAGCTGCACTGTTAGAGATAATTCTCTGTGGACTTGTCACCATAAGCATCGTCTTTCACAGTACATCAGTCATTTACTGTTATTTAAAACATTCACTGGAGCAGTTTTAAACACAAAACATTTTCAAATTTCAGTGTGTTTCTATCTTAAACCTACAGTATACTCTTATTGTTTTTGCAGGTCTGACATGAATTTAAGACTTCAGTGATTTCTGATTGGGGATAATGCCAAATCAAACAGCAGTAAAATGCACCATAAAATGACATAACAGGGAGAGTTACAGCAGTCACTGATTGGGGATTATTGCTTCACCTTATTGTTTGGATAATGTGACAAATCTCCTTTCTGCCTGCAACCAATGGGTCTGTGTTTACATGGCATGGGTGCTGCTTACCTGACCCATCCATCTGCGTCACCATCACCATGACTCATGTCTCATTTTGTGTGACTATTCTGCCTCTCTCAATCCCGTCCTCCTCATTGCTCTCCCCCTCCCCTTTCTCTCCTCGCTCAGTCCCTATGCCTCACAAACACTGCACGTGTTGACACAACCTCCCTCTCATTTCTTTTTCATAATATATCTTAGATAGGGCTAATCAGAAAAAGAAAGACAAAATTGTGAATTTGAGAAAATCGATGTTCTGAAATGAGAATGTAATAGTATTTGATGGCATTTTCAGAGGGATGTGTTGTTCCCTTGTTAGTGAAAACACAATAAAGCTGCATGACCTGATTACACATCCACTGAGCATCCACTGTTCAGTATATGGCATGATTTATTCTCTCCTGAGCTTCAAATTTGTATTCTGTGGAGTCCTAGAAATAGCATTTTACATTTCAGGCTGCTTTGCAGTCTGCCAGGCTGTCCTGTTGACAGCTGCCTGGTCACATAAATAGGATCCTCGAAGTCAGACCCACACAAGAGCAAGAGAATAAGAGACAGAGAAATAGGATGAGGATGACAACTTCTGGTAGGGTGCAGATCTGTCTTATTTTAACATGCACTCAGGTCAGTCCATGATACCGTGAGGACATGTACTGGAAATGACTGCAGGCAATACTTCAAAAACCTTTTTAATAAAGCTCAACACCTCTTTGTGTTTGAGTCTGTATCAGGAGAAATGTCTCTGCCAGAGATGTATCCTCTCTTATGAAGCCATCTTGGGATGAAATAGCAGATGAATCAACAAATCCCCTCACAAACAGCAGATACTGTTATGTTAGATCCAGCAGGAACTTCAGCAACAATGTCTTCTGCAATATTCCATCTGTCCTTGTGAAAAACTTAAAATTTCTTCTTTCTAAGCATATTCTAAAGTGATTTCTTTCCCCAGTGATAACAGTATTAGGTGGAAATCTGGACATGGTTCTCTGTGACTAATGTTTTCAATCAGTGGCAGATTTTATGTGAATGAGTGGGAAGGAGCTAATCAATTCCACACACATTGAGACCTACAGACTGTCCTTTGATGAGCTGACTAAAGCCTGTGACCAGGATTTCTTTCAAAAAAGAAGAAGAAAAAGAAAAAAACAAATGTGCTAACAGGAAATAGTACCAAATAGCCATTTATTCCATAAGTATGTTTCTTTACAATAGGACAAAGCAGCAGTTAAAGATCTATTTAATTTAATTATGTAAAAATATACTTAAGAACAATACAAAAATTCAGTGTAAACTCTAAACAAACCAGGAATTAAATATATAATTTAACTAAGTAAAACCTCAAACTCCAGAAACTCAAAACACTGTGTAAACTGACCCAGGACCATGACAGAGACACCACAACCACTTCTCACTAATAGGTTAGCTACTTGTCAGTCAGAGAGAATCCATCTCCTAAAGCATACCATGCTGCATCAACTTTTCTTCTTTGTAAATTAGACCATAATTTACTAAATGCACATTGTTCTGATTTGAAACTGCAGATTAAGACTATAAACTCATTAGAAGAGGGTTTTTACTAAAGTCATAAATCAAGTAATAAGTATGGTCATTTCATGGTCTTACATTGCTCAAAAAAATTAAAGGTACACTTTGAAAACACATCAAATCTCAATGGCAAAAAATATGCTGGATATCTATAATGATATGGACTGGTTAATGTGTCAGTAACAAAAGGCTGTCACGTTGTTTGATGGAAATGAAAATGATCAACCTTCAGAGGGCTGAATTCAAAGACACCCTGAAAAGCAAAGTGATACAGCAAGCTAGTCCATTTTGCTGAAATCTCATTACAGCTCAAAACGGTAGTTTGTATGCCCCCCCCCCCCCCCCCCCCCCCCCCCCCCCCCCCCCCCCCCCATGTGTTTGTATGCATGCCTGATAATATTGGGGCATGCTCCTAATGGGACAATGGAGTCCTGGGGGATCTGGGCCAGGGCATCACTGAGCTGGACAGTGTGAGGTGCAGAATGCAAACGTTTGGACACAGCTTCTAATTCAGTGGTTTTTCATTATTTAAAAATTCTCTGCATCGTAGATTAATACTAAAGTCATCCAAACTATGAAGAAATAAATATGGAATTATTTAGTAAACAAAAAAGTGTTGAACAGACCAGAATATGTTTTATACTTTAGATTCTTCAAAGTAGGCACCTCTTGCTTAGATGACAGCTTTGCACATCTTGGCATTTTCTCAGTCAGCTTTATGAGATAGTCACCTGGAATGGCTTTCAGTTAACATTGTGCCTTGTCAACAGTTAATTTCTTGAATTTGCTGCCCTCTTAATGTGTTTGAGAACATCAGTTGAGTTTTGAAGAGGTATTGTTGGTATACAGTGAACAGCCATATTTGAGTAATGTTCTGATCCATATTATGAGAAGAACTACTCATCCAAGTAAAGAAAGACGGCAGTCCATCATTACTTTAAGAAATGAAGGTCAGTCAATCTAAAAAATTTCAAGAACTTTGAAAGTATCCTCAAATACAGTTGCAAAGACCATCAAACATTATGATAAAACTGTCTCAGGACCATCCCAGGAATGGAAGACCAAGAGTTACCTCTGTTGCACAGGATAAGTTCATCAGAGTTACCAGCTTTAGAAACCGCAAGTTAACAGCAGATAAGAGCCTGCTTAAATGCTTTACAGAGTTCGAGTAGCACACACATCTCAGCATCAACTATTCAGAGAAGACTGGACTGAGAATCTGGACTCTATGGTTGAATTGCTGCAAAGTAATCACTTCTAAGGAAGAACAACAAGAGGGAGACAATGGCTTGGGCCAAGGAACACAAGGCCAACTACCAAGACAACGTGACGTCTGAAAGTCTACTAGTACATGGACATCAGGCTGTATGACAGGAGTGAATGAGATATTGATTCACTGATCCACACCATTAGGATCTACAGCAATGACATTGGAATGTCATTCGGACTGGAGAAGTGTAGTCAGATGGTGACAAAGAGAGGGAAGGTAGTCAGAACTGAGGGGATTACACTACCAGAAGGCAACATTGCAGACACTGAAGACAGCTACAAGTACCTTGGAATCCCACAGGCAAATAGGAACCATGAAGAGGCCGCTAGGAAAGCTTGCAACTGAACGGTACCTGCAGAGAGTAAGGCAAGTTCTAAAGACTGAATGGGAAGATCCGGGCAATCAACACCCATGCCCTGCCAGTTGTCAGATAAACTGCTGGGATAATAAGCTGGCCAAAGGAGAAAATAGAAGACAGTGATGTCAAGACAAGAAAGCTCCTTACCATGCATGGAAGGTTTCACCCTAAATCCAGCACCCTGAGACTGTACGCTAAGAGGAAGGAAGGAGGCCAAGCCAAGACCCCAGGTGCAGGCTGTGCAGGGACGCCCCTGAGATGATCCAACAATAACAACAGGGTGTAAGATGCTAGCAGGCAGGGCATACATGAAAAGCCGTAGCCAAGTGGCCGGCCTAGTATACAGGAACATCTGTGCCGAGTATGACCTGGAAGTCCCAAGGTCAAAATGGAATACGCCCCGAGGAAAATTGCATATTACAACTCTGTCTTCATATTTCTTGAAAGGCAAATAGCCTGTGAAATGAGAGCAAAGAGGGCTAAGATCCTGTGGTACTTCCAGATACAGACAGATAAACTTGTGATGGCTAACCAACCGGACATAGTAGTGGTGGACAAAGGAAGAAAGCCGTAGTGATAGACGTTGCAATACCAAGTGACGGCAACATCAGGAAGATGAGAACATGAGAAGCTTGATAAAGACCAAGGGCTCAGAAAAGAGCTAGAAGGATGTGGAAGGTGACGGTAACAGTGGTCCCAGTGGTAATTGGAACACTCGGGGCAGTGACCCCCAAACTCGGAGAATGGCTCCAGCAGATTCCAGGAACAAGATCTCTGTCCAGAAGAGCGCAGTCCTGGGAACAGCTGCGCAGGACCCTCAAGTTCCCAGGCCTCTGGTAGAGGATCTGAGCTTGGAGGACAAAAGACCACCCGCAGGGTGAGTTGGGATTATTTTTTAAATTTTTTATATATATAAAGAGAGAGAGAGAGAGAGAGAGAGAGAGAGAGAGAGAGAGAGAGAGAGAGAGAGAGATACAGAGACAGAGCGAGAGCTTTGCACTGACTTCACTTCTCAGAAGTTCAGGGTTCACTTATCTATATGCAGTTTATATGATTAGTGCTCAACACTGAGCAGAAACTGATGGGAGTGTCAGTACCAATTTGTATATATTGGATTACAATATTGGTAAGATTAAAATTGTGGTGAAAATCAGCCAATTCAGGTCCTCCTGGACAATCAAAATGTCTACACCAAATTGCATCTTCTCAACATATAGCCATATCCCGTCAGTCCTCATCTGAACAGGTAATTGCACTGCATTTACCCTCGTCTTTTCTCATTGTGCTGCCTAGTTACACACAGTCAACAAGCCTTCCTCAGTAATTTGTGCATCGTTGCAGCATGTGATGTCACCCATCTGTTCACACCAAGGCTGTCTATGTTTTTCTTTTTTTTTTTTGTGAGCCAGTGCTGACCGGCTCCATCTGGTAACAAGTGAAGCTACTGGCCAGTGAGAAAGGTAGCCAGTCAATAAGGTCTATAGCTTGTACTGTGGGTCGATGAAGGTTTTTTTTTGCTTTCTCTCTCTCTGGGGAAGATGGTGTATGAGCAGTGACACATATTAAGTTGCTGGGGTGGCTCTTCAGTGATTGATGGCAAAACTGCAGAAAAATGAATTGCTAGAGGGCACAAGTGGCAATTTATACAGACGCACAAATTGTACAGATACAGAAAAAAACTTTTGGGCGACATCTTTATTTCAGTTTCAAATTGACTTGACAAATTCCCAGCACAGCCAAGAAGGAATCAATTAGGCATGTGAAAAATGCTGCTGAGACTCTTTAATATCACCTATTTTTAGTCTCATTAAAGCAAAGTCTCATACTGGCAGATAACCTCAGAGTATTTTCCACATGCTGAAACTTTCTCCAATCTATTATCTTGTGGCATATGCGTGGAAACCCTGCTATTATAAAGCACTAACATTTACTCAGTATGATTTATGTCTTTGCTCCATGCCATTATTCAGTGATTAAAATGCATCAGTGCACAGAGCTATTGTGATCTGTTTCAGTTTGACATACTCATAGCAGTATTTTATTCCACTATATTATCCCTGACACAAGAGATGCTGCATGTTCTTACTGTGCCTGATTGAAATATAGCAGTTTACAGCGGCTGTGTTATCCCGCATCATTTACCTCCTCTTCTCCTTCTCATTATCTGATTCTTGTCTACCTTTTTAGCACTGATACAAAAATGAGTTCCTCAGTGGCTTTTATACCATGGCAACTGTGTTTGCAGAGATAAATGTGATGGGTTTGAGCTGCTTAGATCAATGTTCACCAAAATCAAAACAAAGTGCCCCTGGTCAAGGTCTGATGCACCGAGGGAACATCTTGATGGGTACTTTAAGGAGGCGGTCCAAGGGCAAGAAGCATTGCTCAATTTAAGTCCTTAATTGAAAATGTTTGTAGTCTGGAGTACTGAGGAAAATTGCATATTACGACTCTGTCTTCATTTTTCTTGAAAGGCAAATAGCCTGTGAAATGAGAGCAAAGAGGGTTTTTTCTGTGACACATTTAATAAATAAGTGTTGGGTTTTCTTTCAGCCTCATGAAAAACAAAAAGCGGCACTCTTTTTGTTTGTTTCTCTGTACTTCCTGACTCTCTAACTCATATCTGGCATGCAGCCCAAAGCTCATTCGCTGCTAAACTTTTAAAACAAGTCATGAAATACAAACAATATAAATAAAAATTTTTCAAATCAAACATTCATAAAAAAAGATTTAAAAAAAAAAGATTGTGTAGTAGATTGCAGAATATAAACTGCAGCATCCATGCCAGTGTTCATAATAATAAAAAGAAAAGTGTCACTTAATTCAAGGGTATGGCTCACTTGTGTATTTCTGTGTAATGCCATGGCTCTGTGGATGGCTATATAGGTCATTTTTCAGACTGAAATATCTCAGCAATTGTTAGATTGAGCTTCGTGACATTTATGGGCCTTGGACGAGGATATCAAGTGACATTTTTAATCTCCTTGTGAGATTCATATTTATAGTTTTGAGTGAAGTATGTCAGATGGATTGCCAGGCAATGCTGACAGCTTTGCCCCTTTAAGATTAAATACCAGTAACTTATAATAATGACATGCTCCTCTTACCTTTCATCTAGTGTCATCATCAGGTCAAAACTTTTGATCCTTCAAAAGTGGTTTATGATCACTTTTATGCAAAACTAATGCTCCATCCATCCATCCATCTATCCATCCATCCATCCATCCATCCATCCATCCATCCATCCATCCATCCATCCATCCATCCATCTTCTGCCACTTATCCAGATCCAGGCCACAGGGGGCAGCAGTATAAGCAGAGATACCCCAACCTCCCTCTCCTTAGCTACCTCCTCTAGCTCTGCTGGTGGGATGCCGAGGCATTCCCAAGACAGCTAAGAGCTCAGCTCACCAGTGTGTTTTGGGTCTACCTCTTCTCCTAGTTGTACATACCCGAAACACCTCACCTAGGAGATGCCCAGGAGGCATGTTTGTTAGATGCCTGACAACCTCAATGGGTTTCTTTCAATGTGGAGTAGCAGCTCGTTCGAACAGTTCGTTCCCATTGATGAGGGTGGGAACATAGATCGACAACAGTCATTTCATCAACATCGCTACAGATGCTGCACCAATATGGCTGCCTCTCTACATATACATATATATTCATATAGTGTTACATTTCCACTGTCTGCTAAAATCCACAAGACTCTCTCAGAGCCCCTGGCTATTTGGGCAGTGCCTTTTAAAAAGGACTAATTATTGTTTCAGTTTGACCTTTTCATTTAGAAAAATAGCACAAGAGCTAATCTTAAAATAAACTAGTTGCCAGGAGTCCAAACCACATTCTAACAGCAAGCTTCACTGGCAATGCAAGCTTGGATTTTCCGGTGTGAACTATTGTTAACTATTTATAGAACTGCAATATCAGTGAGAGAGCATGCAATAATGAATGGGAAGATTTTTAAGTGTCTGTTCCATATGTCGACCCTAGCCTTGGGCATCACCCTTCTCATTACAAACCGCTTTACTCTTTCTCTAGACAACACTGCTCTGATGCAGATGATGATTAATTCTCTATCAAATAATAGAGTGTGGTTCTGTGATATTTGCCCCAGTTTAAACCATAATTATTATTGTCTTTCAGCACCGTCACAGCGGTTATATGCCAGATTGTGAAGGGAGTCATCACATAAAGCATCTCTTCTTCCGTCTCCATTCTGTTTGCCAACAAAGAGAGCACAGCAGGTATTGAACATGTTAAATGCAATCAACAATGTACAACTTTTGTTTTCTTTTGTGTTTGTTTTTTTTTAGCAGACTTCTGACTCCACAAAGGACTTTGAGGGACACGTTTATTCTCAGGTGCTGCAGTCAATCTCATTTCCATTTGCTATTGTTTGACATTGATTTTACTCAGGCCCTCGGCAGTGGTGTTGTACGCCCCAGTGGATTTTTCTGTGAGACCACTGAGGTGTAAAACTAAATATCCTATTGATTTAATTCTTTTATAGAATAGTGATACTGCTGTTTCATTCTTGATACC
Source organism: Archocentrus centrarchus (assembly GCF_007364275.1). NCBI lineage: Eukaryota > Metazoa > Chordata > Actinopteri > Cichliformes > Cichlidae > Archocentrus > Archocentrus centrarchus. Next base: position 25,124,696 of record NC_044365.1, on the reverse strand, counting down.
ACAGCATGAGTAGGTTATAAGCAATCTCTGCTGATCTGACTGTGACTGCTGATCTCCCTGGTGGTAGGTGGCAGACTTTTCACTTTTTAAATTCACCTCTTCAACCCAAAAAAAGACATTTCTAGTGTCAGTCTGCAGGTATCATTGTACTGAATTTCATCCGTACCTCTCTGGAATTGCAGCAACAGAAGTAATCCCTCAGGTTTTTGTGACCTTTGCCTGTAACATCTGAACTGAAAATTTTATAATAGCTGCATTTTCCACTGATTCCTTAAATGTCAGACACAAGTGAGAACTGTTGGACGTGATAATGAGATTAAAAAAAAAATGTTTAAGAGTCCTAGGTACTGTGTTCTGCATCATCATCTCTCACCTTTACATAAAGCAGTCAGGGAGAAGAGTTTCAGATAAAACCAGTGATCTTAATGTCTCTGACTGGATACTGTCTGGTGTGTGAAGTGTTCTTGCCAAATGCATTTGCATACCACTCACATCAATTTCACAGTTTCTTTCCAAGTCAAGAAACCCAGAATCAAAGTGAGTGAAGCTTTCTAACTGAGGAATGTTTTGAATTTAAATGTCGCAGGGGCAAAATAGGCTATGATTTGCCTGCTTGCCTGTGACTGGGCTGAGATATGTATTTCTACTGTGGCTTGTTTTATAAAATGCATAAACTGTATGTAAAAGATGGCTGTGGCCACTGATTTGTTTGTGAATTTGCATTTTAAAGCCTTTGCTTGAGCATTTTGACCACTGCTCGTGAGGTAACTTGTCAGCTACTTGGAAATATCCTTTACTGCCTGCTTTTAACCGTTTGTACCCCATTTGCACCCCATCTGACCAATGACAGCAAAACAGAGGTTATTGTTGAGGTTATCCTGAACTTTTATGTCGGTAAGAACTGCTCTTTTTGCAGGTGTTAGCCGCTGTTCACCATTGTTACTGAAGCTTTCACTGAAGTGGATATGATGTTGTCAGATTTGGACAATTGGCGTTTAAATTCTCAGTCAATGTGAGAATGTAATCAAACTGTTTATCAGAGGGAAAATGTGAATTTTAGGACTCTCAAGCTTAATGTTACCAGGCATATCATTAGCTTACAACTAGCTCCTGATGTTATAACCAGCTCTTTGTCTGCTATCTGGAGACAGGAGGGTCTAATTGGCAGACAATAACTAAGTGCAACAATCTCAAGAACAAATAAGCATATTTATGCATGTTTTATTATGTTAGACTCTTGGCTTCAGAGAATGAGGTGAAAATAAGGGAGGAGTCCAGCAGTGGTGGAACAGGGAGATTAAAAAAAGAGATGATGAAAATATAAATGTACAAATATTAAATGGTGATATATAGCTTGAAAAAGCCATTTGTGATCTTTAAATTAAAACTAACATAATTCTTTTTTTTTTAAAGCTAAATTTAGGTGTTTAGTGCCCATCAGATTCCCCCTTTCTTTCTGGAACACTCTATAGAAATCTGTCAGGATATAGAGAGTTAAATAAGACTTGAAACTAGTAATTAAGAATATAAAATTAATGGGAAGGTGTTTCCTAAAGTCATAAATCAAGTGAGCAAGAGAATTGTTTTCTCATAGATTTCTATACCGTCCAACATCTTTTGCAAACAGTGGAGGAAATCAGACAACATGCTAGTTTACAGTACTTCTGCATTGGCATTATTTTACAAAAGTATGTCCATCTTTTGCATACAGTTTATAGTCATTGTCACACATGCATTGATTCGTCAGGAGTACATGTGAGAATATGGATAAGATGTTAAATGGTCCTGGCGACTCCTTAGTAGAAAGTCCGTCTGATGTTCACTGGCACCCCTGTGAGAATACTGAAGGTAATTATCTCGAAATTCACAGCAACCAATTGCCGCTGTGTCCTGCGTCCTGCATGCTCTACAAAGGAAACCCACTCATCTAAACCAAGCAGAGCTTTTTCCAGCAGTGACAATGTGTCTGACACAGAATATGTCCTGTTGTGTGCTGTATGAGTGAAATCAACAGTGTCCCAACCTGAGACTCCCAACAATGGAGTTCATGTGTGAAACTGACTTAAGATAAGATATTAAGACATCACAGAACAGTGAAAATGCCCCCGGGCACGGTCTGGTGTCTGGAAATGAGCTCCAGATCCAAAGATATTAAGATCCCTAAGTGGTGCTTGATCTACAACACTTGCTGACCTCAGATTTATCTCCTTGATATAGATACCCTTTTTGAGCCAACTTCTTTAATCAATATCACTGTTGATTTAGTTTCATCCAGTTTGAACTTAAGGTGCAAGTTGCTAATTTACAGCATCACAGTACAGCAGCACCACTGTTACAAAACACTTTAATCAGTGCTGTTATTGTTCCCTGCTTCTAGCAACTACTGCCTGTAGCACTCTCACACAGTGAGTGTGATTTATGCTGCTCTCTAGTTTGCTTTGAAATCTGCTGGAAAACAGCCAGTGCATTAAATAAAACAGCAACTCTGGCAGTGCAGTCATTAATACATTTTTGTGATTGTTAATCTAATAAATTCAGTTGAACATTTATTTTTGAATTGCGATCAGAGGAGATGTGGCCTTCTACTGGGTAGACACATGCAAAGTAAATGCCTTTCTCAAGGGAGGGGGATGTCTAGCAAAAATCACCGCATGCATTATGGATCAGTGCACACACACACTGGCGCACACAAAGGCTGCTGCATCAGGCCTTGTGGGACAGTGTGTGGCAGAAGGCCACAGGGTTTGAGGCATAGGCTAATCAAAACCAGAAATGACCATGTCTTAATCACAGACTCTGACGTAAGGTCAAGTCATCTGGGGAGAAAAAAAAGGATGTTTCTGTTCCAGATGAGCTTTCCAATTATATTTTTTCCAGTGAACCTTTCCTTATGGTTGTGGTTGTTCTTCTATTATGTTTTATTTTATTCCAAGATTAAACTGATTTGATTCTGTAGAACCTAAATAAGGTTCTCCTGTGCAACAAGGCATAAATATTCACCGTGCTGAACAAGCACAGAGGCCGCACGCGTAGTCATTCATATGCTTGACTTAATGTAACTATTTCTATCCGTGATGAAAACTGAAGATGTCTCGTGTGCCACGACAGTGTAAAATGATACTTCTCGCTGCGTAGAATGACGTCTGTCACTTCGGGACTCTCTGTCCCACCTCAAAATCTTAGAAGACCCTTTTCAGCTTGAATCTAAGATGATGGGTGTTCTAGAGAATGTGCCACAGCTGCTCATATAAAGTGTCACCTGGGAAAGTAAGGCACTGTTCACATGTCTTCTGATCTGGGTGTACGTTTTAGCCAGTGCATCAGTATGCTGCATATTTGGATTCTTAAGGAGAGGTGTCCTACATTACTGTTTCCCTTGCAGCAGCATTATCTCTGAGTCCAGCTTAGAAACTGTATAACTTCAAACCATTTGCAGCTAGAAAAACCATTCGCCTCATGCCTGTAAATTAAGGTGCTTCAAAAGATGAAAGCTGTGTAGTAAAGTTGACAGATGGACACTACGTTACCAGTAAATCTGCTTGTTGATGTTGTTTACTATGGGAATAATGAAACTTGCTGACTCTTGAATTTATCACTATAGCAGACATGCATAGCAGGAAGCCATTCAAATATATAATGCATGTGTTGGGATTTGGAGAGTAAATTCCTCAGAACATGAGCAATGGGGGAAAAACAGGAAAATGTCTCCCAAAAGGTTTGTAAAGTAATCTAACCTTAATGGAAACAGTGTCTTAACCCCACTTGGTTGCATCCAGAATTGATGGTCTCATGATTTTGAAGTGGTTATTTTTTTTTCACAGCTGTATGTAGGTAAAAGATTAATAGAAAAAAATAATCATTAACTTGTTTGAATTAAACTGACTGCATATGAAATATTGTTTATTAAATGTATAAACGCATTATTATAGCTCTAATCAATCTGCAGAGAAACAGACATTTGCTAGTACAGGGTTGACCTCCTTTTGCCTTCAGAACCGCTTTAATTCTTTGTGGCACAGAATCAACAAGTTGCGGAAAACATTCCTCAGAGATTTTGGACCGTATTGACATTCAGGTAGGCTGTGGCATTTCAGCGGTGCTCAGTTGGTACTAAGAGACCCAAAGTGTGCCAAGAAGATATCACCTATGCCATCACACCACCACCACCACCATCCTGAACCACTGATACAAGGCAGGATGGAGCCATGCTTTCATGTTGTTTGCACCAAATTCTGACCCTACCGTCTGAATGTTGCAGCAGAATGTAGACTTGCCAGAGCAGGCAGCATTTTTCCAATTGTTCCGATTATCCAATTTTGGTGAGCCTGTGCAAACTGTAGCCTCTGATTCCTCTTCTTAGCTAAAAGCAGTGGCCTGTTTTTTGTTGCTCTATTTGAAGCTGATTTGCTTCAAGGTGTTGTACATTCAGAGATGCTCTTCTGCATACCTTGGTTGTAACAAGTGGTTATTTGAGTTATTGTTGCCTTCCTATCAGCTCAAAGCAGTCAGGGCATTCTCCTCTGTCCTCTGACATCAAGAAGACATTTTTGACCCACACAACTGCTGCTCACTGGCTATCGTCTCTATTTCAGACCATTCTTTGTGAACCCTAGAGGTGGTTGTGTGGGGAAAAATCCAAGTAGGTCAGCAGTTTCTGAAATACTTAGATGAGCTGGTCTGGCACCAGCAACGATGACATGTTCAGAGTCACTCAAATTCTTCCCCATTCTGATGCTCTCTTTGAACCCCAGCAGCCCGTCCTGACCATATCTACATGCCTAAATGCACTGAGTTGCTCTCATGTGATTGGCTGATTAGATATTTGCGTTAACAAGAAGAAGAACAGGTGTATCTAATGAAGTGGCCTGTGAGCATACAGCTATAAGTGTTTAAAGCAACTTTCCACGTGACAGTTACCCACAGAAAATAAAGTATACCAACTGCAGTGTAAGCCGACTGCAAGACAACTGAAAGTAATGACAGGCCATGAGACCTTCCACCCAAATTATGCTGTGATTAAAAATTCCCAAAGGAAAGTCATCGCAGCTTTCTTTACTGACTGCTGAGTTACTAAACGTTCTCAAAGAGGGATGAACTCTTACAGCAAACAAGCTTAAAAAAATTAACAGCTGCTGCAGCTTTAGGATCCAATTATTCTCAGCCTCAACTGCTCTGAGGAGCTGATAATAACACAGTATGCAAAATAAATAAATGTGTTAGGTCTCATCATCTGCTACAGTAGATACACCTTTGAGCAGGAGTGTGGAAGGCATGTGGGGAAAATCCCCCAAAAAACTGACATAATTTGAATAATACTGAAGACACTTATAGGAAAAATGATTGCTCAAATATCTGCAGTGATGACTGCAGCTGTTTAAGTGGTACATCGCTATATTTGATCTTTGGCAGATATCAAAGCAATAATCTTCAAAGGTACAGTACATGCTCATTATGCTGACAGATTAAAATGGATGCAGTTAACTCCTCCGTGCGCTGTTGTCCTCCGGTGTATGTTTGGGTTCCAGGTGAAATTATAACTTTCCGAGATGAATCATTTTTTGTTTGTGTTACTGAAGCTGTTGGTTTTTGGATGAGTGTATGGTGGGCTTTTCTTCTAAAAGCATATGTCGATGTTCATGAATAATGATATTACTATAATATATATCTGATCAGTAATAACACATTGATAATTAGGGTCTGTTATTATATAATTCTTACTTTTTTTTTTTTTTTTTACTTGATACATAGAAACAGTCTTATTTTTTCCTCTTTTCTTTTTTTTTTTTGGTGAGTGTCCAGAATCCAGAAGGGAAACCTCTCATGCTCATGCATAATTTAAAAGGCTCGATTTAGAACAAACTTCTGAGTTGCCCTGTTTATGATTCATGGAAGTATGGGGCACTATTTGATTTTAGGTTCAGTAAATAGACCGAAAACAGAAACTGCCGAAAGCTCGCTGGCGGGGATGAGCTATTCTCAGAACAATGTCTGTAGGTATTATCATGTTGATAACAGTTTGACTTGGTCTTTGACAGCTGGCTACACATTAACAATGTGTTCCCTCAATCAAACTGAATTAGAAGCGAACAACAATAAATGGAAATTGCCATATTCAACTTGTGTTTCTGGCAAAAAAGGCACAAACTAAAATTGCTTTTATTCTATTCATAAATTAGTAAATAATTATGTAGATAATTACCCTTAGTCTGGCTGGGTAATGCAAAATGTTTGGGATGAGCATATATTTTTTAGTACTTGGTTTCCTCATACCTTAAAGGTGCATGAAAAGAGAAATACACATATTCCTTCAGGCACCAACTTCAGCTTATTTCACTGTATATCAGTGATAAGGCAGCTCTCATATTCCCTGTAGCAGTTGAAGGGATTGTATAGTTTGTTCTCATCTTCTCTTGGCTTCAGAAAACAGAAATATGATTGCTTGATCAATGAGAAATTGCTTAAGCCAAAAATGGAAGATAAATGAGCCCAACTGGTGATCTACACAAAAAAACCTTGAGGCGCTCATATTTTCTCCACTATGCTCAACAACAAGCAAGTGGGGGTAATACATTTTCAGTAGAGAACACCTCTTTGAAAGAAAAATGATGAGAAAAGTAAGAGGCATATGAGGTGACAGTGGTGGAGTCGGGAATGATATTACAGCTTGTGTAACTGAGAGTAACTATACTTCAGTGTTATAGTATGTGTGAAAGCGTTTCTATTTTCATTACTCATTGAATTTTTTTGTCCAACAGGATAGTAAGTGTAAATATTGTCACATTTCAGTATAATGTAACTGTTGCATTGTATGTGGCAATCCCAGTCACAGTTTGTTTGCGTACCTGGCAAGCACAAAGCAAACCCAGTGGGACAACTGGAAGAAGAAATAGTTATTAAAACAAGTACTTATGCACACCTCTTGAGATTTTTGTATTCATTAACCACATGTACATGTAGTGCAGGCTGAGTATTGATTTTTATACTGTCCTGAAATCTTTCTGCTGATGCAAAGACATTGGACTGAAACTTGCCACCTTGCAGCACACAATAACAAACACAATTTGCTGTCACCACTGAGGTCTTGTCATTATGTGCTTATTGTTGCCTAACTTGAATAGAGTCTTATTAATTCACAGAATGTTCTTAGCTTAGACCGTGTGCAGTCAATATGCTTTTATTTTAAAGATATTCCTGCTTGTGGACCCCCTCCTCGAGATGCCAGACATGATATTGGTGCAGTCAGGATTAGTGGAGCTTAACATGTTGCTGTCTCCCTGGACATATTTGATAGAACAAAGCCATTCTCCAGTTAAATGAGACAATAAAAAAATCCTCTGGGATTTCACTTCTTTCAATGCCTCCTCAATAGTCAAAATCTTCCATCTCATCCATGTTTTCATTATAAAAATAATGCATCTTCAACAGTAACATGAGAAGACGTGGCAGTATTTCTTCCTATATTTTGCTTCCAGCAAAAGTTATGCAGTAATTAATAATCTCATGAGTTGCACCATTTTCTTTCTACTTAGCTTGATATTATGTTTTGTGTCTGTTTAAGGTTTGGTTTAGCTTTAGGCACTAAAGCATCTTAGTTAAGGTTAAAAAAGTGATTTGGGTTCACACAGACCCTTTCACTTCAAGAAGCTTCTCTCCCATTTCTTGGGTTACCAGGGTGAGGACTCCCACCCTATTTAATACACGACTGGCTGCCTGATAAGGAGCAACAATGGAAAAGCAAATAAAAGATATGTTGGTTGGAAAATCATTTGAGATATATCACATCACACGCAATCTGGGATAAAATAAGCTGCCCTTGCAAGGTAATGAGGGCGCAGTTATGTTGCATGGAGACGTACAGGGTTGCCTGTTTCTTGTCTTTAACCGAAGCTAACTTAATTGCCTCTCAGCCCTTCCTGAAGATTAATGTTTAACAGACAGATGTCTACCACCATGGGGTGGTAGGTATAACATGTACTTCTCATACTGTTAAATGACTGTTCAGTGCAACAAATTTGGATTCATTACTTCATTTAGAAACAGACTTTGCCACAATAGGGTTTATGTAGCTATAAGGCAAATGGATGTTTTGTGTTCATATACTGGATGAACATATGGACATTATTAGTTGACCTATTCGTTCATAACATAATTGCTGCATCTTTACAGCAATCATTTTCGCTCCCCTAATAGGTCAGTTATAACTCTTAAAATGACAATTCCCCGCTGCCTGATTTAGAGCGTCTGTAAACAGCTTAATGTAAATGTTGACACAGAGTTAATTGCCACAGCCTCACAAATCACCTTCCTCTGTGCTCTGTACCAATTAAAATCAGACATGTTACACAGGCAGTGGCAGCTAATGGCAATATGATCTATATTACCAGCTGAGGCTCCTGTTGCATTGCCTGTGGGGGTAAAGTTGGCATTCTAATTTAAATGCTTTTAACTTCCTCCATCTTAATGTGACTATAAACTATAAATCAACTCCTGCTTTTCATCAAGCTGCAACCACCATATGTCATACCTTAATTGTCCTTTCAGGTTGTTTTACGTTTTTATATAGTTTTTTTATTTATTTATTTATGTTTGTATCCCTTTAACCGTAATTTATATAAAAAGCACTTATGCACATTTTGCGCACATAAAGCGCTTTAAAGTGCGGTTAAAGGGATACATGTTAAAAATAGAGAATAACGAAATAAAAAATAATGTGGTTACACTAATTAACGTAGATAGGAAATTCAAATGTTGCTCTTAAGGTGGATGGGGATTTAATCTAATGAAAATGAGGGATGACGGACATGAGCAAGCCTAGGTGGGAAGGAGTCTCGGGGAGGAGGAATGAGGAAGAGTAACCGCTGGCTGTGACAGTGACAGTTGCTTCTCTCCTCGGTCCCCTCCTTCAACTTCATCATCATCAGCATCATCATCATCATCACACGCCTCGGCAACAGCAGCTTCGGCTTCATCAGAGGCAGAAGCAGTGCCCGTCGACTGTGTGGAGAACGAATAACCAAAGCAGCCCGCATCTTTATAAAAGGTGCTCCACTTGAGGCGGAAGATGGGGAAATGGCAGTTCCAGATGACTGAATGTAAGGACCAAGAAATCCGACAAAATCTTCATTTATGACAAAACCCCGGATCCGTGCACCAATAGGAACTTCATTTAAAGAACAAAAGGTAAGACGTTTACCGATAATTTTCTTTTTTTTCTCTACAATAAGTTGTTCCACCTAGGAGCTTGTTAAAATACAGGTAGCAATTTGTATACATACATTTTAACCTGATTTAACTAGATTGAATAACATGGGAGGGGGAAAGGTGGTATTTAAGATGGGCTACTAAATAATAATCGGATTAAAAACATGTTTTTTCTCAAATTGTTCGTACATCGTTGCGAAATAAATGCTTTTGATTGGTTTGGCCAGCTAAAAATACAACGTTAAGTAACCGCTGTCCCGTAGGTGCTAAAAAGCATTGTTTTAAGCTTTTCTTTGGTTTTAATGCCTTAAATAAATATAGCTGGCGTTAATTATCAGTAATGAAGTTATATTCATCTATATTTAAAAAAGGAGGAGCAAGAGGAGGAAGAGGCGAGACGGCAAATAAGAGTATCTATCTGCCCCCTTGTGGTTTTGATCCGTGTTGTGTATTGCCCAAATGAATACCGCAGTAACAATAAATTTGAGAGTTAAAAAAAAAAAAAAAAAGCATCAGCAGTATTACTTTTTGCTCCTAATATCTGTAGGGTTTACATTTTAAAATGTAATTTTATACTTAATTAACAAGTCTGAGTCTGAGTCAATACTCAGTAATTGGCTCTTTCAAACCAAATCCTTGTGCTGTTAAAACAAAATAGAAATATTTCAACTCAAACTCTTCACCACCGTTTAACCCTTTCACACACTCCTTCATAGCTGCAGGATTTGCTTATTTATGGTGTGCGGTTCCATTCAACTCATAAGTGGCCCACATTCATGTATCATCCCCCGGTGGATCCCTGTTATGTAATTTCATCCCCATCAGACTGCATCAGCCTCAGAATGTTTGCTGCTTGGCTTATATGAGCTCACATGGGATATACATAACCTATATACACAATGTAACACCAGTGTAAAGCTAGGCAGGGTATAAGGTACCTGGAATGAGGTGATAAGCGGGAGATTTTCATTGTGTGTCGGCATGTGTGTATTTTGGATGTGTGAGTGTGGGGTTTGGATATTAAAAAGATGAATTATGCAAACAGTAAACCTCAAACCTGGGTGGGGGTGGGGGTGTTGAATCCAAATATTTGAATGCATATTAGTTGCTATTACACTGTCATGGATTTCACTTCATTTTTCAGATTGCCCCATTTGACGCCTAGAAAACATGGATATATCGTCATCTTCGCTTCAGTATGGATCAAAAAAGCGGGTTAAGATTCACCCAAACACAGTGACAGTGAAATATGCCACTCACTTCCCTCAGCCTGGCGATGAGGGCTATGATGATGCACCCTCTTTTGAGGACTTTGGCGCCTTCGCTGAAGCCAATGTGGGAAAGAGACTGGTGTCAGACAGCAAAGGTGGCAGGACTTTCTTTGGAACCATGGAGACCCAACCTAAGCAGCCAAGTGTGCAAAGAGACAAGGGCGTTGAGGGGCAGCTGGCCAGCTTCGGCGAGGCAAATGTGTTGGCCTCCAGGGTGACCTGGATGGCCTTGTTTGGAGCAGCAGTGGCTCATGGTTGTGTGGCACTGATTACTCGTTTAGCAGCTGACCGCTCTAAAGTTCCCTCTCTTGAGCTGCTCTTTATCCGCTCTGTGATCCAAGTGCTGTCCATCCTGGTGGTCTTCTACTACCATGAGGCCCCCTTTGGCCCTAAGGGCTATCGACTGCGTCTCTTCTTTTATGGTGTCTGCAATGTAATCTCAATCACCTGCGCCTACACATCCTTTGCCATAGTACCACCCAGCAATGGCACTATCATGTGGCGTGCCTCCACCACAGTCTTCAGTGCAATACTAGCCTTCCTACTGCTGGATGAGAGGCTGGGCTACACAGATGTGGTCACCGTGGTAGGAAGCGTGTTTGGCCTGTGCCTGGTTATGGTGCCAAATGTAGCAGATGAGGAAAAATCCAGGCTGGGGTTTTGGAAGGAGGCCTTTGGCTACACAATGACAGTGATGGCTGGAATGACCGCTGCCCTCTCCATGATCGTCTACAGGGCCATTAAGGAGCGCGTCAGCATGTGGACGGCACTCTTTACATTCGGCTGGACGGGCACAGTTTGGGGTGCCTCCACCATGTTTATCATGCAGGAGCCCATCATTCCTCTGGATGCGGAGACCTGGGGCTATTTAATTGGGATTTGTATCTGCTCCACTGTGGCATTTCTCGGAGTCTACTATGCTCTAAATAAGTTTCATCCAGCCTTAGTTAGCACCGTGCAGCACCTAGAGATTGTGGTTGCCATGTTTCTCCAGCTCATCGTTTTGAGAATGATCCCCTCTGTCTATGACGTCATTGGGGGCCTAGTCATCATGATTAGTGTGTTTACTCTGACAGGAGTCAAGCTGTACAGGGTAAGCAGAGCTATTCGTCAGGATTATCAAGAGATCCTGGACTCGCCCATCAAATGAATTTAGGTGTCAGTCTAATTGTTTACAATGTTGCTTGGTCGTGCAATTTAAAGAATGTCTGGATCGTCATCTGATGATTTTGCATTGTTGTGTTGTCAAACGAGTGCCAGTTGTGTAACTAATAAAAAATTGTGTCTTAATATTTGTGTGTGAAATAAAAAAAACAAAAACAAATATAACATTGTGACCACTTTCCTCCACTAGTACTGCTTTAATGTCTAATTCATTGTGTCTCTGGCCAAAATGTGTGCTTTGCCATGCGCTAACATTTGAAATCAAATTGACAATATGGAATCTGGTCTTGTGAATGTCAGTGTAAAATCAGCAAAGGTGTGGTGTATGTCTGTAAAGATCAGCCCATAAATGATTCGTATCACATAAAAGATAAGAACATTAAATACAACCCACCTTTCATAAAACAACTGCCACTGATTTTTGTAGCCTTAATCTGTTGCTTTCCAAGAAAGTGTCATTTCTTCAAACAAACCGATGAGCCAGCAAAGCTACAAAGTGGAACATGACGTCTTTCGTGTGATAGGATTCAGCCTCTGTTGTGTGAAGTTTATGTGAGATTGTTCTTGATACATTTATATTTAACATCACAAACTCCACATTTACCGGAGATCAAATGTTGCTTTGAATAAAGTAAAAAGTATTCTCTGTAATTCCTTACATTTTGTGCGCAAACTGATAGTTTATTATTCCTGCTGCCTCTCACACATAGCCTGGCCCCATCCGTTAGTTGATATTTAACACTGGTATTATAACCCTCAGTGCTGCTTCTGTTTACTGTCAGATGCGTATCAAACTAATGCCCAGAGGCGGGTGCACTGTATTAAATTAAAGTCCCCTTTGACAACGTGAGACCATCTGCTTTTTCTGTAGTGGATGATTCAGTGTCTCACCAGTGACATCTCCTTTCTCTGTTGAAAAAAAACTGAGCCTAGTCAAGCGCCGTGTGTCCCCAAGGCAAGGCAACAGTGATGGAATGAAATAAGTAAAAAATGAAGATGCAGAGTGGATGAAAAGAGGACATGATGCTTGCTCACAGCTGACACAAATGCATGATTCACTATCAGCCCAGCAGGTGGCATTCAGGATCCGCTTCATTTCTTAGACAGCTAGAGCTAGCAGATTATTTTCCTTCAGAAAGCTATGACGTGAATTTGTGGTGTATTCAGTAGAAATAGGAGCAAATTTATGGAATAAATGGATCTGACTGTGTACACACTATACCAGATATTATAAACTGATGTCAATCTATTGAATGTTTAACTTATTTGCACACAAATTGGTGATAGTTGTCTTAATACTAGTATTATAACTTTATTATAGCCTCTTGTGTAATGACAATCAACTGCTACTACTGATGTCCCAGTAAATAAAATGCTGACTAAACTACAAGCTACACTCATTTACAGCTTAAATGTGAACTAAATATTTCTTAAACTAATGATATGATGACTGAAAACACATTCCACCATGCCATATTTTGTTTTAAATAGTCAAAGTTTATGCTTTTCAAGATTATAAAGTGAATGCAAGTATATTAAGTGGGTTTTACAATTGACCATACATGCAGAATTATAGTCTTGTTTTGGGGTTTTTGGGTGCAGATCACAGAATACATGTTGGGCAGGCCCATCTGTTTGAGCAGGAAACAGATTGCATCCTGCAGCGAGTTGCACAGCCTTCCAAATTACTCTGCAACTCTCTTCACCACAGACACGTTTAATAGATAGCTATATCATCATTTCACAGGAGGAGCTTGAATGGGATTTGATGACACTCTATTTTATGTACATTCGTGTTTGTGTATCGTACGGTTGGAGATGACTGGGCATTCTTTGAAATGCTCATGACTACAGTTTTCTTACACTAAACATACCCATACATCATTTAACACCAAAATTGCTGAAGCACAAACTTGCACCAAACACCATCAGTTTTTTTAATATAAATAGCTCTTTAAAAAAATTTTTTATCCATTTTTTACACATATTTATTCTTATTATTTTACGAAGCAACAGTTTTACTAGCCTAAATTATAGTTTGAGTCGTGTGCTAAAGTACTAATCATCTCTCTTTTGGATACCAAACATGAATCAATAAGCAGAGTGTTATAAGGGTCCCTCTATCTCTCTTTTCACACACACATTTATTGAGATCTGATCGATTCTTTACCCTCACAGAGACAACAAAAAACATGACGAATGCTTAAGGGAACGCAAAGCATCAGCAGCTGCAGAGGGATTGACTGACAGCATCATGGTCCAATCACAGAGTGCTAATTCTCCCTCAACCAATCGCGTGGCAGCGGGCGGGACCTGGAGGAGGAGGAGGGGGGCTCTGAATTACTTGTGTAGCTGCGGCTAAGTTGGCCTAGCCGTGCTGCTGAGCAATGACACGCTTTGATGCAGAAATGCTATTCCAACGGGGCACGGCGTCTAAGCAGCTAGGCTAGGGTTCTTGGAGTGGGGGAGAAAAAAAAAATCTGGCTGCTTAGCTAGGAGTCTGGATGTCATTTGCGTGCATCTTGTGCTGCTGTGTGTAACACTTTAACATATTTCCAGAAGGACATAAGAAGAGGTGGCCGTCGGGAATCAGGTGAGACGTGGTATGAATGTGAGTTGCCGCTGACGGTGAAGCTATGATACAGACTGCAGCACTAACGTTTCTCCAGCGTCAAAGCTCACGCAAGCTAACAGCTAAATGTTAACCCAGACTGAAGAAGAAGAAGGAGCAAAACAAAATTAAAAAACAGCTTGTCTCCTTGCCAGCATGGCCAGTATACTGTTACCCAACTGGCGGACGGTGATTTTGGTTGTAACCACTAAAAGCATTTTCGGGGAATTTTCCTTATCCAGGTTAATGTTAGCCGCCTTAGCGTGACACGCTGTCAAGCTCAAGTTATAAGGTAAAAACTCAACTATAACTGCTGCACATCTTTTCTTTGTCTAGACCTCATTTCGTTCTCGTAGGCACCACGTAAACACTTTTATTTCTAAGACTGACAATTCAGTGGACGCCTTAACTGAAGCCACAGTGATGATAAACCGTTCATGTAAATTACAGTGTATAATTTACGCCAGCCCCCCCCCCCCCCCCCCCCTTTCATTCTCTTGTTATGTCTCAAGATTAAGTCTTTGATTGTGTACCGACTTGACCCAGCTTCGTCATAGTCAGGATGGAGGCGTTCACCAGTATTGGGGTTTGCTTCCCTGTGCTTGCTTTAAGTAGCCTTAAGTTAATTAGTTATAGCCAGTCCATCACCTCTGTATCTTCACGCAGTGACACCCAGGTTTGTTTGGCACCCATTTATTTGGACCAGTAGTCCCCAACTTAAAGGTATTATGCCACAGAGCTTTAAAATGCAGGAGAAATCATCACATTGGAGAACATGCAGCAATGAAATAGTTGTGGTTTTGCTCAAAAGCTGACTAAACAAAATTTTCTGACAAATATCTAACTGTATACTAGATGGAAAAATGCGTGCAAGCCTACATAGACTTAGGTAGATCACTAAGGGGGAGGCCAGTCTCCTATTACATTAAACCATCTGTTTGGGGGCGGGATTTTAGGTACTTGCTCTGTTTATCTCCTAACATTGTTTCTACCTTACACAAATCACACCAGACTAAATGTCATTCTTAGAAGCACAATGGGGCAGTTTGTCTGTGTAATTTTGGCGAGCCCTTGTGGCGTTTGTTTGTGTGGCCTTTTACAAAATTTGGTGCAGCACTCAACAGATTATTCCAGCTTAATGTTTTGTCTCACAGGTATTTATTTGATATGTGGTTAATAATATCCGAGTGATTTACGGGACTAGCATGCGTGTCTTTCCAACCAAATACCAGGGACTGGTTAAGAGTTATTCTGTAATTATTGTCACAAGTTAGTTTTCAGGGAGGTGACGGGAGGAGGAGAAGAATAGAGACATTTGCTCTGCTGGTTCTTCTCAGTTGGAGTCACAGGGAGGGTAGCCACAGCTTGCAGGCAGAGATGGTGGTGCCGTGCTTATCAGCATTTTGCACTTGAAGGCTGACATTTTATTTTTGTGTTTGACACATGGAAACTGCAATTAGGCAACCTATTTTAAAAATTTGCACCTGTCAGCTGCCATGTCATGAGCTTCTGTGCAAGATTGAGGACTCTAACTGAACTGTGATGTGGCCTTGTTGACTCTTGTCCTTGTCATAGATCCTGCACTATAACATCACCCTTGTTTGGATGTTATTACACAAAAATCATATGCATATGAAGTGATTATCCTTTTTTTTTCTTTTTTTTTCTTCTTCTTCTTTTTTTTCGTAAGGCTCTGCCCTTGCCTCTTTTTCTACTGTCTGGCTAAGTGCTACCCAGTGGCCTCCAGCAGCCAAATCTGTCCTCACAGCTTAGGGGAAAATACCAACTGTGCTTTTCACAATAGCCAAAAAAAAAAAAAAAATGTGGCAGAAATTCCCATCATCATATGACCAGCTCAGAAAACTAATTTATGAAGTCACTTTTCTAATGAAGTCGAGAAAATGGGGATTTTTTTTTTCTTTTTTCTGCAATTGTCTCTTCCCACGTTATCAGTCTAATCGCAGTTATTGCATACATTTGCTTCCATTTCCTCTTTTTTCTTTTTTTAATGCCTGACAGCTCATGCATGCAGATATGTTTGAACGGTAAATAACAGACTTTTTTTGTATATGTTAACTGTGACAGAATATGGCTGCTGTGCCCTGACAAAGGGCAGAAAGGGGAGTAATGAGGAATGCATTGAAATTAAAAAAGGGAGAGAGAGAGAGAGAGAGAAGGCTTTCTTGAGCTGCTAAAGCAAAGTTATAAGGAAGTGCTCGGTTATTGTTTGCAGTGAGGACCAAGGTTTCTAACTTCTGTAAAAGTTTACTGTCCAGGCTTTATGAAGTGAGCTATTTGCTGTCATTTTTCATTTGGATTAAGTGATTTGAGTTCCTCATTTGGAGTAGGAGAAGTGTGCAGTTTCAGTGGTGTTTTCCTTTGTTAGTCAATTATGGTTCGGGGTTTTCTTTTAGTGGGTTTAGCAAAGTGATAATGAGGATCTGTGTACTCATGCAACCACGACTTTCATTGTTATGACAGCAGTTGTGTAGCACTGAATTATTAAAAAAAGCACATTTATTGCATTATAAAAATATTGCATTTCTTTATTGGTGAAAGCAGACTTTTCAGGCACGAGCACATTGTCATATTTTCTGTGAAATTGTTAAACCAAGAGTAGGTCCTTTCTATAGATGTGCCTCAGTCTGCCACAGTACTCTCAACAGGAAAGGATGGTTCTTGGGTGGCTTCTAGTAATATATCACCCCTGTCACCCAACCCTAGGAGCAAATTTCAGTTTTATGTGACAGCAGTCTCTGTTAGTAACACGGCTGTAACTACAACATGGAAAATATTTGTTTGGTAATAATAAAACAAGGTAAATGCAGTTTATAAGAGATCTTTTGACTGCAATCTCATGGGAAAGCAAACTGTAAAACTGCAAGAATAAAATAATTAAAAACTCCAGCATGCTAGAAATCCTAACAGTAATTTGAGAATCGGGGATTTGATTGCCCTCAAACTGACCCTCAAACAGCTACTGAACTATTGACCTGGTTTCAGACTTAAGCATATTAAGGAAATCATTTTTGATTTCTTGTTTAGTTTAGAAAAAAAAATGACCACCCTAATACAAATCAGTCTGCTGTGTTGCCACTGATGTATAAATATATTGGGTTGGATCTTTTTGAAGGGGTTAGCAACATAAATGACAAGTGTTATTTGCCACACCCGGAGAATGGTGTCAGAGTTGCCATACAGACCCCACATTTAATTAAAAATGCACAAGAAGATTGATTTTTACGCTCAGATGATACCCAAAAAGAATTAATTTTTCTGTGGACAATGTTGTTTTTGGTCTCTCTCCCATCTGTGTAGATGTAAATTTATGCAGATCCTAGATTTTTGTGGCATCATTGTACAATCTGGTATGCCTCCTGCTCTCAAGACACTCATATGCAAGCTCCAACACGTGGCCTTCAAACATCTGCCCCAAGTAGCTATTGTGATGGCACCCTAGGGCTCATATTTGCCAGGATGTAGGAGGACTAAGATGAAGCTGGTATCCATTTCATCTCTCTGGCACAGGCTGTCTGGGATTACTATGGCGTGGTTTACAAATAATCTATTTTGACTGCAACAATAGCTTTTTTTTTTCTCCTCCTCCTCAGAAAGCTGCAGAAGCAACAAGGCCTTCTGCTTCATTGTGTTACCTGGCCTTATATAGATTTCATGTACATGATCTCTTACTGACTTCTAGCAGGTTTAGGAAGCATGACAGTACACAAAACCAAACCCTGAGCAGCTTTATTATACTGCAGTGCTCAGTGTTGGAGTTCCTTATGCTTTGTAAACTTAGATTAGTCATTGGGAAATCCCCTGGAGCTCTCGGAATCTGTGAGGTAATCTGAAAGTGTGCTGCACTGTTGCCATGATCCAAGATTGTTTGGATGTGGCCGTCATCTGGTAGGCAGGCCAGCCAGAACAAGAGCTGGCAACCTGAGGGTGTGGATGAAGAGGTGTAGGCTGCTGATCTAGGTGTAGTCTAAGGAATTATATCTCTTCTTAAATAGAGGTATTAAGCTCTGACAGGTGTCTGCTTATAGATGGGATGAAAGCATGCTTCTGGTGGATCACCCCGTCCTAAGGCTAGCTGTAGTCCATGCATTCACTGTAAATAATTATAATCAGGTAAAGTGTGACTCATGCAATCTTGCAAGTACTTATTCATTGTTTCTATGCTTGGCCTGTTTTACATTATAGGCTTTCTACATGCACTTTGGTTAAGTAAATTGCTGTGATTTATGATAAGGAAGCTTTGATCAGACTTTCAGGGCTGATACAGATCAATTATTTATTTCATTTTCAAAGTCTTGGTTTCAGTTTGTTTCATTTATTAGCAAGCACCCACATGAGACTGTGAAGATCACCTTTGTCTTATGTCTCTGTCTTCCCTTTTCATTTCAACAAAGTTAATGTGATCCTCTGAAGCACTGCTTAGTAAACTGGTTTATTCTGCAGCAGTGATTTCAACCTTGCTGAATTTGATTTTGCAGACGTTATTATAGGTGTACTTCTGTACAGCTTAGACAAAGACATCTGCATTCTGTTGGAAATCTGGTCCTCTCTTCCAGCCACAGAAAACGAGTCACTTCACCAGTGTCATCTTTCTGTGGGCTAGACACTACAACCATACTAGATGTGAATATTCAGCTGTAATGAAATTTGAAGTGAAATGAGGAAGTGAAAATGTCTTAGAGTACAGTAATATTTATTAGATTTTTATGAACCGATATTCTTGTCAGACATTACAATGAACATCCTCTCATATGGGTGGATGAATGCTTATGTGAGAATGTTTGTTTGATAATAGATTACTGCTATAAAATGTGAAAAAGGGCATTGGCTCTGATTTAAAGTATGCAGCTTTATTGTAATATTTAAGACATTTTGTTTCCCAAAGCTTCATAAACACTCTTTTATAAGAATGGTGCTACTTTTTTTTTTTTTGCATGGGACCTTCTGGCTAAATTGCTAAGCAACATATTTCAAACAGTGGCATTTATGTGGGCCTCTCACAAAGTTGTTTAGAGTGCAGAGTGCGCCTTTTGATGTGAAGTTAGTTTAAAAGAAAGCTTGAAACTTTTGCTGTTGGATGTTGCTGTGAGAGTAAATCTCTGGCAGTTCTCAAAGGACATGAGCCACGGTCTATTTTAGGCCATTCCCAACTGTTGAGGGTGATCCCGAGGGGTGGAGAACCAACTGCTTTCACACAGTCATGAGTGTAGCTTAGCCTATATGCTTAGCCCAAAACACTGGAGGGCCCCTAATTCAATTTTAATATGATACTGGAACAATACGGTTTTCTAAAGTGGAAAATCATGTGATCTCTCAGCAGCATTGGTGCTAAAGTTTAAACCAGTTCCGCAATTCATCTTTGATCTCTTTAATGAGACACATTACAGGCATCAGTGCAAAGATAAGTTATCTGAACTCATCTAAACTCGGGGGGTCAAGCCCGCTCCGTGTCAGCTTGCATCACTTTCCCATCATCCGGTCACCCTTGTGTCCACACTTCCTGTCTCACAACTGGTCTGCCAAGTCTCCCATGACCCTTTGCTGCTCTGCTTCTGTTTTGTTTAGAGAGAATCTGGGACATCTGGGATGAGCTGCAGTCTCATGGGATTTCAGCTGCTGTGGTTCATGTGTTCATCAGCTCATCTCCATCCTGTGCTGTCAGTTTGTGAAGCAGACCTGTGCTGTATGTAAAATGCACATTTTGGTGGAAGTTGGAGGAAGTGTAGCAGTGCCAGAGGGGCTGAGTGAGCAGTGAGCAGAAAGAGCACATTCCAGAAGGCAGCAGAGCCCTGTGATTTTAGCAGGCTGTCACAGGGATTAGGTTACTCTGTCTGCCTCTGTGAGCTCATGCTGTTGCTGTCTCAGCGCCTCAGCAGTCCTGCCAAGCAGTGGTACACTGTATGCTCCCATAGTGAGGATAGACAAGGATCGTTCAAGAATTGTTCTCTCTGACTTTTTTAGCTTATACGGTATCCATCTGTTGAGTTGTTTATTTACAAAGAACTTCTCATATCACTTGTAAAAGGGGAAGGGGAAGGGGAAGGGGGGGGGGGGGGGGGGGGGGGGGGGGGCATTAGTACAGTTTGGCTCTTTTCTACTCATGCATGTCCCCAGAATAGCATCCCTATGAAATCCATTACTACATAGTCCACTAGGAGTGCTCTTTGACCGGTTCTTCACTTGTGTTTTTTTTTTTTTTTTATCATGCAAAGACTAGGGAGCAGCTGTAGACTGCAGGATGTGGTGAACTCACGTTGGTGTTGTTTTATAGTAATGTAAGAATGCAAGTCGCAAAGTTGCACTGTGCATCTTCATTACACTGCTGATTTGTAGTTGTTGCAGTTTGTGGTTTATGTAAGCCGCTTCAAATTTTTAATGTGAAAATTCTGAATAAAGCATTGCTGGCCCGTGTTTAATACTGCAGTGGTGTGATTTGGATTAGTTGCATGTTGCTGATGTAAAACAGTTGTCTAGAGTTGGTGCTCTTGAAAACATGAGTGGTTCACTGATAGTAACCCTGCTTGACCTGCCACTGGCCTGCTGTGACAGCAGATAAGGTGGAGCCAAACTAACCACTTGGTTTATAATACTGCATGTTTGCATGACACAAACAGGCCCACTTTGTCTATAAACACATATTCCGCTTGTGGTAATACCCCCACACAAAGTTCAGTCTTGTGCTTTCAGCTGTGAAGTCTTTCAGCATAGGTTCAGCTTGTTATTTGTGTATAAATTGCCACCATATCTGATTAGTATTCTTGCTCAAATTGACACTAGATAGTCTTCTTAAATGTTATGATTTTAAATGGAATATTTTTTAGGATGCTTTGTTCAGCAATTACTCTGTTAATCTAAATTAAAAATTTAGGCCTTATTATTATCACTAATGGAAGGGTTCTGCTGCTTAAAATGCTGAAAAACTACTGAAAAGCAGGGATGAACTTTTTTGCTTTATTATCAGCAGACCAGTTTTGAATGTTAAAAGGGAGGGATGGTACGTGGAGAAAAAAGTAGCTGCCATGAGCAGGGAAAATCCTGCACTTACCACAGACCACTAGATTTGGCCACCTCTCAAACCCATTTCATGCGATCTGGGTGCCCTCGTCGACGACCACAAGGCTTGCGCGTAAAGCTCCTGTTTTTGCTTTATGTTTGGCACCCACATTGTTTTCAGACGACTTGGCTTCTTGAAAACATCTATACAACTACTTACTCATTATAAAGGTCACAGGCTATTTGTCTGGTAGCAGTGAGTCATTACATCATTGCGTTTGATAATCTTGTCCACAAAACAGTTGCGCTTCGGCATCCCTTGCCCTCATCGTGCTTTTTTTTTTTTTTTTTTTTTTTCTTGCTTGGCCTCTCCTCTACTCCACATCACTGTGAATAGTCAGAGAAGCAAAAACATCTCCAAAGAGGAATTTCTTTGTCTTGTAAATGCAAAATCACAAACTACAGGTGGTTGTGCCTGTGTTACTAATCCATCTTAATTCTGAACAGAGACAGTTTTGTTATATCTGAGCTTTGTTAATTGTCTTTATTTCACATATGCAGAGAAGAATCTTTGTGGCTGTTCGGTTTAATGCTTTTGCATTTTTTCCCCATATCTTTTATAATTTTAAGAGAAGTCTTTTATTGTGAGTCAGAAAGATAAATGTGAAAACAAAAGTAATCAAGATGTTCTCACAAAGGCAATACAATGGGAGCGTGCTGTAGGCCGCTGGTGGATTGGGCTTACCTGTTAATTCTGCCTGGCAGCAGGGTAAGTGAAGATCCACAGTGGATGTTAATGTGACACCATTTGAGCAGTTTGACCCGTCTGACCTCTCATGTAGCGCGTTGGGGCGAGGCGGCCGGCCTCGGCTCAGTCTGCAGCTGCGCGATTAGCTCAGGGCATCTGTCGCTTAACTTTTTGATCCTCCCTCACATCTGCATCGTAAGTCACTGCGGTGTTAATGTGCACTTAGTGCTTAGCCACCCTGTATGTAGGGGTGATGGGATGCAGTATGCGCTTTCTGAAAATGGGAGATGGCTGGGAAAGGAATAGCCCTACACTTGTGATTCTGTCATGAAATGCTAGAGAGAATATAAAATGGAAAAAACGATACTAAGGGAGGGATGTTGTAAATGGAGGAGGAGCACGTGTACACTCTTGTATTCCTCTTTGGCAGACAGCTATCCAGCCCAGCCCTGGGAGTGGAGAGATTGTTGCTTTTGTCTTGGGTGAAAGAGGCTCTTGAGGAGAGTAAATCAGCTTTGTTTTTTTTTTGTGCCACTCCCTAACATGTCTCCCAGTGTTCATTAATTTAATTAGGGATGGAAAAGGAGCATGCAATAACAAGCCATGAGATTAAACCACATTATACACCCAAATGTTAAATTAAGTCAGCAACACTGCAAATGGGGAAATGCAGCTCAAACCACAGGTGCCCCCCCACCCAGCATTTTATAGAAGCTATGTTGCATGAGTTACACTTGGGCATCTTTTTTTCTATCACACCTTTTAGCTTCTGACTCCAAACTTGCTGTAGTCTTAATGTGGCATCATTGTGCACTGTTGCAGTAACTGTCTGATTTTCTTTCTCTCAGTGAGCCAAGTTCTCCCCAACTTTAAGGTCTTCCTTATTTTTATTTATTTAGTTTTTGTTTATTCTCCTCCTCCTCCTGCTTGTGTTTAGGCCTATCTCAAGGCCAGCTGTTGAAGGAAACCTAGACACTGCTGCTGCTTCAAATAAAAACCCAGATCTCTATCAATGAGGTCGGTGTCTGGTCCCTAAACTTGGGGGGGTGAAACTCCATCCACTCCCGTGACATCAAAGCAGCTAAGCAGATGCTTCAGTGGTGCCCCACTCCCTCACTGTTGACCCAAGTATCTGCCGTATTAATCTAAGCATATTCTGATTGTGCTGATGGCTGTAAGGGTCATGAGACCAGTTGCTGTGAATGTGCTCATTGTTGAACATGAAATCTTCACAGTGGATCCCAGTCCTCTGAAATCATAATTTTACATAGCCCAGGAAACCCATGAAAGATTGCAGACATTGCTGTTCGTATAAGCAGAGCATTTGCACGGGCTGCACACAGTTGAATATTTATAGGCCAGTGCTAAATTTAAAACTATCTTTCATCGCTAGTGCTCACTGAGAGCTTCACTCACTGACGTAGTCACAGTGCTGACGCACAGTACCCCTCTTCTTTGCTTCCCCATTACAGTAATCTTTACCAGCGCCCTGGTTTTCCAGATTCACATTTGATGCCTCAGAGAAAAGACAGTTGTAGCACTGATCCTAACAACCTGTGTAAATTCATAAAAAATGTAGATATTGAGAATTATTCTGCACAGTGACAGCAGTGGGCTAGGAAAACTGAAGCTAACAGTCATTTAGGGAAATTATATCTGAAGAGACTAAACTGTGGAAAATGGTGGCTGGCCTTCCACTAGTGTGTTTGGATACCATTGTCCATATCTTGGCAGCAGTGTACTCCAAGGACACGGCTGTATGGACAATGGACAATATTTAAAAAAAAAAAAAAAAAAAAAAATCAAGACCTGAAACTGTATAAAGAGTTAAGTTTCTTCGACAAATTTGTAGAGAATATTTTTTTAGAAGACACAAGCAGTAATTCTCTTGCATCATTCCTGTTTTTTTTTTTTTTTTTTTTTTTTTTTTCTTCTAGGTCAACAGAATTGTCAGAGCCCTTGAAGTTCTCAGCTTTGATGCAGTGCAGGTATGGTTGTCTGTTTCCAGACACTTTCTAAATTTACATTTGCTGTGTCTTCTAAATAATCATTCTACATGAGCAGACACCACAGTGTGGACATGAAATGCAGGAAACAGATGCTCATAATCCATACTTGGGCAAGATATGAAGACTCGACTCTTAAAAAAAAAAAAAAAAAAAAACTAAACTAACTACTTCTGCTTCTCATAAGATAACAGTAGTCTTGATGACACGGTTTAGAAATAGTTTAGTTTATAAAAGATTGAAAGAGTCTATGATGTAGAATATACCCTTTGGCCACTCTGATGTCTCTTCTTGCTCTCTCAGTGTACCTAGTGCAAGATGACGGAAGAGGTGATTGTCATCGCCAAGTTCGACTACATGGCCCAGCAGGACCAGGAGCTGGACATCAAGAAAAACGAGCGTCTCTGGCTTCTCGATGACTCCAAGTCCTGGTGGAGGGTTCGAAATGCCACCAACAAAACAGGCTTTGTGCCATCCAACTACGTGGAGAGGAAAAACAGTGCTAGGAAAGCATCTATTGTCAAGAATCTCAAAGACACACTTGGTAAAAATAATATGCTTTTTTTTTTAACTTGAATCTGTGAGGATTTAATGCTGATAAAGTTTACACTCTTCTCCACAAATTTGTTGAGATTTATGGAAGATATCACTCTTTCTTAGTTAAGCTTGAAGATATATTAACTGTTTTTGAAACACTTGCTTATGCTCAGTGTCTCGCAGCATCGTTACAGCTGTTGGCTGATGTGCTTTGGGTTTTGCACGCTTTAAAAAAAACCAGTAGCATTTCAGAGCATTGTCTATCTAGGCCAGCTACAGTAGAGGTTTGTTTCTGACCACATTGTTGTGGTATGTGACGAATGTTGTGACAGTCACCACAGGAAGAGGGTCACAGGCTGATGTGTGATTGGTTGAAATGCAGAAATCAATTTTCATCTCGCTGTGCACTTCAGCTGAAACTTTAGTACCTGATTTTCTGTATCCGTAGCATTGTCTGCACGGGTCCATGTTTTGAAGCATTTACTCAGGTAAGGCAGTGATCTGTGTTTTTAAATGTCGATAGAATTGGTGTTTTTCTTTCCTCTGTATGTCGGTTATGTGGAGGGAAATCAGGTCATTTCCAGTTTCTTTTTCTATGTGAGCAGCGCCTTACCCTTTATCTTGTCTAGAACTGATACAGCACAGGTGTTTTCCTCTGTCTGCACCATAGTAATGTTTCTGGGTACTGTCAGCAGCAAGCCAAATTAAACTGTGTATGCTATCCAAGGTTACTATTTATCTTAGCTTAATTCTTCTCGATGGCATGTATTCATGATCATTTCTGTCGTGTACACTGACCACTGGCATCCAGTCTGGGATGCTGCCAGTTAGCTTGACATCCATTTTGCTTGTGTTCCTTTGCTTGATTTTCTTACTTGTTTTATAAAATACTTCCCATGAAAGCATCGTCTTTAGTGTCAGAAGATTTTCATACACTTATCTTCAAGCTGTTTGAACCACATGCCATCATTATCCTAATCAAAAGCATAATGGCGTAGCAGTTGTCGGTATACTTTAACCCATTACGTGGTACACTAGTCATCATCTGCACTTTGTGCTGTTTCGTCACAATATGCTACATCATACTGCAAAAGAAATTACCAGTACCTTTAGGCTATTTTATCAGTGATACGCGATGACAGTGTGCTTTTACGTAGGAGGACCTCTGCGAGGAAACCCTTGGCCCGAAAGGGGCTTTTCCACCAGAAAGGATTGAAAGAATGGGGCTGTTCTCTGTGCTTCTAACCAAAAGTATGTCAGAAGTTTATACATGACAAGTGTTTGCAAAACTCTTATCTGTTGGACACGTGAAATGTGTCTTCCTGTTAATGTGTGTGGGTGCTGTGGTTAGATGAGGCTGTCAGCTCAAATGCTCTTATGATGAAAAATCATGTAAGGACAGGAAGCGGCCTCTCTTGTTTTTAATATACAGCTCATTTGTTTTCTGTTTTTACTCACTTTAATTAGCAGGGACCCCCCCCCCCCCCCGTTTTTTTTTTTGTTTTGAAATGGGTTGACCTGTATGTATATATATTTTTTTAACTACTGCATTTTAGGTCTCCCCAGTCTTTATGCTGTAGATGTGCAGGTTTATTTGCAGATCTTATGTTGTGCGTGCATGTGATGCACCACAGCGACGAGCTTCCCCGTAACATCCCACCTGTCGCTGCATCCGTTGATAAAATAGTTCACAGGAACAGCTGCAAGAATGGCATTAAACACAAGTCATGTCTCACTTACATGTAAAACAGGAACAAATGTGATTTAACCAAAAACCAAACTTTGTTAAACACTAATGCAGCCAACGCTTGTGAGATTTATACTTTTTCTTGTTTTTAATATTAAGACATTTCAGCTGTGAGTTTTCTGCCTGATTGTGTTATTACTATACATGTGAGTAGGAGGGAAAATCTGTTTTTTTTTTTTTTTTTTTTTTTTTTTTTTTTTTATCGCTTTCTCAGACACTCCCGTTGCTAGGTGTGGAGCACCATCATCGTTCGAAAGAATGTGTGATGTATGATCTGTCTGCAGATGAATGTGTTTTGCTCTATGAGTGTGTGTGTGTGTGTGTGTGTGTGTGTGTGTGTGTGTGTGTGTGTGTGTGTGTGTGTGTGTGTGTGTGTGTGAGTTTTGTGTTTGAGGACTCATGTTTCCTGAGTTTGTTAAAAAGTTATGAGTGTGTTTCTCCAAACAACTGCAGTCATGTAACTCTGAGTGTTCATGACTCACTCAACTGTTGCCATATTCCCACAGATCTTTATATGTTTTTACTTATTTCTAAAGACAGTACCCTCTTGCTTCTATATGTTGAGGAAATTGCTCCTTCACTTTCTATATCCCTCTTCTTTCCCTTCTCTCTCTGGTATAAGCTTCAACTACCCCCCTCTTCTTCTTCCCCTCTACATGAGGCCTCTGTACTCTGGCTTCCATAGCTGGACTGGAGGCCTCTATATCCTTACGCTCTCATTGGGTAAGCCTGACCACATGGTCACAAGTGGGCTGCCCTGTTCTGCAATCCTCCCAACTCTCTGGGTGTTCACATGGAATAACTCTACAGCTGCAGTGGGAAGAGAGCAGGGGCCGGGAAGGAGACAGAGAGAGAGGGAGACGGCGAGCCCAAAATGGACATGGCTAACCTATTCAAACATTTCTTTCGTGAGTTTTCAACATTTCTAGCCTTCTGTAGCTCCTTTTAAGTGACTCATTTGTTGTTTTACAAGTGGTCCGGAAATGTTTTGTCTGAAGTTTAAGCAACGTTTTTTTTAAATTTTTCCTTTCTTTTTTTTCTCGCTCTCTTTCGCTCTCTCTTTCTCTAACTGTGCAGCAGCAGTTGTCAGGTCTTTTTTTTTTTTTTCTCTTCATCTTCCTTTTCTGATTTCTCACGTTGGTTAGTTTTATCTTCAAGTTAGCCAACTGAATGTGTCATATTTTGAGCAGGCGGAAACTGATTTCTGTGCTAACATGTTGTGCTGGTAAAAAAGGGTGAGAGGGTGTCTTAACAGCTTTTGAGGCTCTGTGTGTGTGTGTGTGTGTGTGTGTGTGTGTGTGTGTGTGTGTGTGTGTGTGTGTGTGTGTGTGTGTGTGTGTGTGTGTGTGTGTGTGTGTGTGCGCGTGCGCGTGCGCGAGCAGCTGCAAAGACTGGGTGGATATGCTTTTGAAAAGCCTTCTGCTGAGCCGAAGCCTGTAATTGCCCCAGCAATCGTTCTCTGCCTCTTTCTGTTAAACACACATACATGCACACAGTAATCCTACTCCATTTCTTTCTGCCATTTATCCCAGTGAGTGGGATGCAACTTGGTGGATTATATTATCATGCTTAAAGACCCTTCTCCACCATGTTTAGGAATATATTAACATATAGCCAGTGTGTGTTTTCTTTTATGCTACCCTAAGGGTGCGCTCACTCATTCTGGGAGTGCCCCACCACCCCCCACCCCACCCCCTGTCATGAGCTACAGTTGAAGGGACACGGGGTGCTTATGTAGAACACTGTAGTCATTGTAGTCAAGAGGAGGAAGGGGTCTTTGCTGATTGATGGGACCTGGGTTCCCATCTCCCGCACCTCATTCGGTTATCAGAGGAATGTCGTTACACGGGCAGCTCCGTGCGATGTTGATATTTTACAGCCACACTGACACTCGTTTTCAAAAGGCCCCGGTGCACACGCTCGCTGTAATCTCACCTTGTAACTGCTGAGTGATATCTCCTGTCTCTGTCTATCTTCCCTACTTGTGTGTGCATGTTTGTGAGTCCACCGACTAGTCTGCTTGCTGTCTAAAGGATCCAGAGTGTGTAGAGGGATAAGAACAACACAGAGATGAGCTAACAAACGTTTTGCTTGTATAAACTGAGAGCTGTTAGTCTCTCTGTCTCTCTCTGTCTCTCTCTCCCCTCCCTCTGTTTTCCTGTTTCTCAGCCTCCCCAGTGAGCGGAAACTCTAATTTGAGCCACATTTCTCTCTCCGAGCTTTTGGAGAAGTAAAACCAGGGAGGAAACAAGAAGTTAGAAGGAAGTTGAATCATTGCAAGGGGGACCTTGTCTGTCGCACTTTCTGGCCAGCTCTGTCACACGCTCCCTCATTTCAGAGTCCGGCTTCGTTCCTCTAAAACCACTGATCGCTCTTCCCAGACCACAAAGGCAAAAGACGTAATCATAATTAAGAGTTTGGAAGGGGAGTTGTCAAGTTTACTCGGGCTTTTAGATGGGTTTTCCTCCTGTGAAAGGCATGTACTCGTCCTTTGTTTTCCCGTATCTTCTTCTATTAAGAATTACTTAAGAGGAAGTGAGCAAGGGCTTGGGCTTGTTGAAGTGTTGCCAACACTAACCAACCAACCCCCCGCTCACTTGAATTATATGGTCTGCTATAGATGATTGGTTATTAGCTTATATTATTCTATAATAAAAGCACTGTTTGGGCTGTAGGGTACCGGTAAATGTCAAAAGTTTCAATCAATAGATCACGGAGTCTCATGGTCACTTAAAACGTTGGTTTTTAATAATCCAAAACTCAAAAGATGATCAAAATTGATTAATTTTTGAGTGAGTGAGTGATCGCTTTTCTCTTTTTGTAATTGTTACTCATTTGATTATGGTTTAGATCCTGATAGTTTATTTAGCCAAAATAAAATTTTTTTTTCCTTTTTTGTTACATAGAAAAAGTTTTGTTAAACTTTGCTGATATTAAGTATCATTTTGGTATTGGTAGCTGAATGAATATAAATATCACCTCCCAGTAGAGCATCTCTTTGTCCTTCCTCCACTGCCCACAATTGAAGATCTGTTGTTGTTCATTGTGCTGCATACCAGCATCATAACACTTGCTGCTTTATTGGCAGAAGGATTTTATTACCTCTGCCAAGGAGGTTATGTTTTCGGTCGCGTTGGTTTGTTTGTTTGTTTGTCAACAGGATTACTCCAAAAGTTATGAACGGATTTCGATGAAATTTTGTGGAGTGGTTGAAAATGACAAGAGGAACAAGTGATTAAATTTTGGCGGTGATCCGGATCACAATCTGGATCCAGGAATTTTTTTAATGATTCTTCACTATTGCGGGAAAGAGGGGATTTTAATAATTTAGCTTCTAACTCCGAAACACAAGGCACAAAAGCCTGAAAAAGATTAGAGTGTAACATAGTCACATGTTCTATCAAACAACATAGTGAGGCGACGATCATTTTTTTATCGTTTACTGCTCAGATGATCCTAGCGTCTGGGAACAATGCAAGCTTATTTCACAGCATTTAGATACACGTATTACAGTGTCAGTGACCCTATGGCCTTGGTGGAGGTTTGCGCTCTCTGAGTGCTTCTAGTTTATTTATTTATTTTGGTGATTATAAATGTTAACCAAATAACCTGACGGTAACAATGCGCTGTCCAGGTGCCGAAAGCACAGAGAGCTGTACTCCTGCTCAGTTTTGCTCCGTCACAGAGATCGATGGCTGCCTGCTTTTGATCTCTGAATCAGCTGAAGTTGAAAGAAGCTTTCACGTTTCCTGTGTTTCAACCACGTTGGCAGCTTGATTGAAGCTGTAGTCTTAAAAGGCATCCCCAGTCATCCCCATTAAAGAACAGCCAACTCACTCTTGTGTGTCTATCCTTTAGTGTGTTTGATTTTCAACGACACATGCTGTCATTCAGTGCTTAAACCATACGGCTGAGAGTTGCTGTTTTGCGGTACGCACATTGTTGTCGGGATTTGAATTGCTTTAAGCATATAGAGCACTTTCCGAAGCTCTGTGTTGTTACCACATGTTGCTGTGCAATAATTTACTGACTAGAAGTGTAGTGACTAGAGCAATAGGGCTCAAATGTAAAATGTGCGCCTTGTCAAAGCGGGAGGATGTTCAGACAGCCTGACGCGGGGTGTTGTTGTCCACAGAGGAAGAGTCGTGAAATGGAGGGAAGCAAAGAGGTCGAAAGGGTCCTAGCAGACAATGGGACAGCCAGCCAGCGAAGGGAGGCCACAGTTAAAAAACAAAACTAGTTCCTGTCTGCCACTGGTAGCTGGACAAACTCTCCAGCACTTTCTTCTCCTCCTGCTGGGTGTACTTCATATGTAAACCCCCCAAAAAAACTTTTTCAGAGGTAGTCTTCCTCATTGTTATTTACTGCCATCTGATGCAATATGATTTCCTTCCTTTGGGTCCTTCTCTAAGGAAATGCACAGGAAAAAGCATGTGACGTCAAATGAAGGGGGGGGGGGGGGGGATCAGTTTCTCTTATCCTTTTACTGGTAGCAGTAGAGTAACACTTTTTTTTTTTTTTTTTTTTTTGTGGGGGGTGGGGGTGGGGAGTCCCGCACTGCATGTACACAAGCAACACTCAAGATGGCAGAAATTCTAGTTAACTTCAGGTGAAGAGAACAAATGTCGGCAATGACAGGAAACTGCTCTGTTGGTGGTGGAATGGTGTTTATTTTTAGCTTTCTACATTTTAATCTGCTGCTCTCAGTGTACATGTATTTGAATCCAAAAGCAGTTTGTTTTTTTTTTTAAAGAAAATAAAAGAAATATACACACGCCAGTCAGTATATGTACGAATAAACTGTATATTAATGTTTGATTTTTATTTTATTCTTTTGTAGTGTAAATGCTATCACCAAAATAAAACCCTTAAGTTGAGGTTATAAACAATCTCACCACAGCTGCATGAAGTCACAACCAGCAAGCTTTTGTGTTCCAAGTGATGATAAATGGCTTTGACAACTTCT
This sequence comes from Archocentrus centrarchus, assembly GCF_007364275.1. NCBI lineage: Eukaryota > Metazoa > Chordata > Actinopteri > Cichliformes > Cichlidae > Archocentrus > Archocentrus centrarchus. The sequence continues at coordinate 25,093,434 of NC_044365.1, read as the reverse complement.
GTAGTCTCATTTAGTCACTGAGCACCTTCTCTGGGACACACACAAGCTTCAGTAATATTTCATATTGCAGAACATAAAGGTGTCTGAAACTCATGGTAAACACAGACCAGCAACTAACCAGAAACCCCTTAAAAAAAAGAAAATAATTGACTCTGGGACGAGCGAAGCAGAGGTGAAAGTGCTAACTTGTTTTGGGGTTTTAAGATTCATTTTTGTGGTACTCTGACTTCATGTCTGCAGTTGAATGATTCTGCTCCTCGTAATGTTGGTCATTTTGTGGCAAAGGTTTCATTATTGGATGTTTCAGTGGGATGCTGGTCAGATAAAAGATTTCCAGTTTCAGTCCTCATAATCCAGCAGTGCTTGACCTCAGGCTGCCCTAACTTATGCTACCAATATGTAATAAGCTACCATTACGTCATAAAAAATAAGGCACTACATCCAGCTACCTCTTGCTATCTATGTCAAAATAATCTGGAATTTCTACAGGTTGGAAAATACTTCTACACACTTTATTGCTGTTGATGTTGTTACCTCTACACGCTTGTTGTGGTGTCTTTGCTCCCCTGCACATACCTTGTGTGTGGCATAATAAAAGGTCCAGTGATTGTGCCCTAAGGTTTTTTTTTTCTTTTCTTTTTTTTTTTACACAGTTGCACATAAATTTTTGTAATCAGCCTGCAGCAGCATTGCAGATGGGCCCTCAGTAACAACTTTATCTTCTTCTAGTATCATCTACCTGTAGCTGTACAAGCAAATCCTGACTTCCTACTTTTACACATTGAGCATCTAGTCAAATTTAATAGCTCTGTGTTTTTTAATGCAAAGCGTTCATGCGACAGGAGCAGGAAGCGGCAAATAAAAACTCTGACAGGGACACTGATAATGGCTGTTAGCTGGCCAAAGAGATAAAATAAATAAATAAATAAATAAATAAACTCATTTTTTTCTGGTGTCAGCCGGAGGGAAAAGATACGTTATTTATACAGAGTTGACCCTTAACCAGAGTTGACACCTGGAGCCTGCATCTGCATGATTGCTATCTGTGTGATTGTTTTTTTAAAAAAATAATAATAATAAAAATGCAGCTACTTAAGCTGTTGTAAATCTTTGTCATATTTGTACATTTTTGAAAACTGAAGAGAAGTTCATTTATGCCCTTGAGGCTTTTTTTTTTTTTTTTGCTGTTTTGCCTTCAAATTCTAAAAACTGCACAGATGCATAACTAGCATCTGTGCAGCACTTAACCTCCACCTACAGACATCAGCTCTTAACACCCTGTCTGGAGTCTGTACTTATGTACAGTGGTGTGACTAATAACAGGGTCTACCTGGAAGCAATTTGACGTTGGACTCTCAGCACTACCGTGAAATTTGTCTGCTCTTCTTGAGTCGGAGACACCTTTCAGTAACAATTTATGTGTGGTAAAGCATATTCAGTATGGCGTTGTGACACATTAGTCACGTTCTCCACTGCGTCCTAGAGACTACACCCTGCCTTAGTGTATAATTTCACCCAGCTGTCTTGATTGTGCAAGCAAAAGCCTTGCAAACGTAATCAGAAATGGGGTCCCTCATCTGCTTACTCTGATATCAGTGTCTGGTTAGTCTTCGCTTCGGTCTGGTTTGCCTTCACATCATCAGTAAGAGCATAGATGTGTCATGATTACAGTAATGTCATGTTGGCTCTGTTAAAGTAGCAAAATGGCTGCCAAGTGGAAATTCTTGTCCAGTTAAACAATTACCTTAGGCATTCACAAGCCAGGAAAAGGTTCACGGGCATGGTGACCGTTCTGCTGTTACCCTCTGGGCCTCTATTATTGATGTAGGTCTTAGACAATGAGAGAGAGTGACTGGATGTTTGATAAAAGTTGCTCTTTTGCCAGTGGTCACCTATGGAAATGTGGTGTGGGCTAGGTTGCCATCAAATACAGGAAGGAATAACCTGCTCTCTGATAGCCCACAGTTGATAATGCCTTGGTGAATATGCTCTTTATTGTCCACACTGGTCAGGTCAATGGGGTGTTTTGGAGAGTGATGGTGTGGATGGAGACTAAAAAGAGTGCTATAGAGCAAAGGAGACGAACTCTGTTGAGTCTATAGCCAAAATGCAGCCCAGTTTAATCCCAAGTGAACCAGAGAAGCGTCGTGGCCAGCTGGACCTGAGCAAAACTATGAAATACATCTAAAGAAATATAAGACTTTCACTGACAAAACAAATCACATCAAACAACTTTTTTTTTTTTTTTTTTAAAACCTTGCAACAAGTTTTTTGAATGTCAGGTTCGAAGTACCTTTAACTTCCATTCTTCTGTGTAGCTTGCATCCTCCACCACAAACAGCAGAGCATTTTGAGATTTCTGAACCCAATGAGTTCTTTGTAATGCTCACACTTAGCAGAAATTTTCACCTTTGGCGAGCTGTTTCTGCTTTCTAGGCCATATTTTAATGCTCTTGCTAAGGTGTGAGCATACATGTTGTTGTTGTTGTTGTTGTTGTTGTTATAATAATAATAATTTTTTATTTTGTGTAAAGCTGCAATGCAAGCCAGACCGCAGGTGTGGGGGCAGCTGAGTCAGTGATTTCTGGTGCAGTGTGATTAGTAGCAATGAATGAACTACAGCTTTTTGCATGTGAAGTTCAAAGCTCCAATAGTTGTAAGCAGTCTCAGTGTTGGGTAGCAGCAGTTTAAAATGTTTAGTTTCCACAGGGTTTGTAGGTCCATGCCAAAACAAGTTTTAATCCCGCTCAGTTTTATTTTGTGTGTTTTCAGCACCCTAGCATTGCTTTTTTTTTTTTTTTTTTCCCTTGTTTCCTCAGCACCTAGGCCTAATCCCCAAGAATGTATTTGGATTTGCAGTGTGGGGGGAGTTATGGGAATGTAATGTTGAAAAGGAATGATATTTAGCCCTGCTTACCCACCCAGCCCATAATGCTTATTATTGCTCCCTGGTATTTGTCTGGGATTTTCTTTTTTTCTTCCTTAAAATTTCATGTTTTGTGTGTGTGTGTGTGTGTGTGTGTGTGTGTGTGTGTGTGTGTGTGTGTGTGCAGTTTTCCTTTTTTGTTCAGACTTGTTCCACACCACTGTGGAAAAATAAAATTCCAAAGAACTGGCTTCAGAAACATTTCAGATTTTGACTGAATTCACTGGCTTTAATTTTAGTGTGAATGATAATCTCTCTGCAAATCCTAACACATTTATTTGTTTATTTATTTATTAGGAATTGGGAAAGTGAAGGGCAGAAAGGGGGGTGTGAGAGATCCGGCCCCTAATGCTGACCCAGATATGAATTCAGATAACGGAGAGAGGCTGTATGACCTCAACCTTCCCGCCCTGGTCAAGTTCAGCTACACAGCAGAGCGTGAGGATGAGCTGTCTCTGGTGAAGGGAACACGCGTGGTGGTGATGGAGAAGTGCAGCGACGGCTGGTGGCGCGGCAGCTACAACGGGCGGTCGGGCTGGTTTCCATCCAACTACGTGACAGAGGATGTGGATGGGACGGCGGGGGGAGGGGGCATGGGCGGGCTTGACCCGGCTGGATCACTAACCGAGAAACTGGCTGCTGTGGTGAACAGCACCGCAAATGGAAACAGAGTGCTGCACACGGTTCAGGCGCTCTACCCATTCAGCTCAGGCAACGACGAGGAACTAAACTTTGAGAAGGGCGAGGTAATGGAGGTGGTGGAGAAGCCCGAGAATGACCCAGAGTGGTGGAAGTGCCGCAAAGCGGATGGACAGCTGGGCTTGGTGCCCAAGAACTATGTCACTGTGCTGGAGTCCACCTCCCATAAACCGCAAGCGGGGCTCGCCGGGCCACCCACACCTGACTGTGACTACATCTCGCCTTCAGGCAGCGGGCGCTTTGCAGGGAAGGAGTGGTACTACGGAAAGGTGACACGCCACCAGGCAGAGGTGGCCCTCAATCAGAGAGGCACAGAGGGAGACTTCCTCATCCGAGACAGCGAGTCATCGGTCAGTAGCCTACACCTTTTCCTTGATTTATCTGTAGCTGTAGGTGCTTTGAAATACTGTGAGTAACCCCGGTTCTCTTTTCATTTTTAGCCAAACGACTTCTCCATCTCCCTGAAGGCGCAGAGCAAGAACAAGCATTTCAAAGTGCAGCTGAAGGAAAACCTTTACTGCATAGGACAGCGCAAGTTCAACTCTATGGAAGAGCTTGTTGAACACTACAAAAAGGCCCCCATCTTCACCAGTGAGCAGGGAGACAAACTGTACCTGATTAAAGCCCTGGCTGCTTCCTGATCCATCTGTCTCACACAGTGACACAAACACACACACACCTACACATTTGCATCAACATATAATACTTACATGAGAACACACACTAACATTTCAGCTCCAAGCCTGAAGACTTAACACATCATCAGGACTTAAATGATACGTGATTTGTCACAGATTTGTGAGCATTCCAAGAGGAGGTGTCGGGGGTGGGGGGGGCATGGGAGAGACATTGAGGAGGGAGACAATACGGTGGACTCCTGAGAGTAACTACAGACCTCTTGGTTGCCTATTTTAAATTATCCAGATGTGTTAGGTCATAGGCAATGCCATGGTATTTCCATCTTGATATCTATTACTTGCATTTAGTTTCCTTTTTTTTTTTTCCCTTTTTTTTCTATTTTGTTGTGTTTGTTAATATATAATCTTTTTAACGGTTTCTTTTTAAAGAAAAATGTGATTTTTAACTGTACACAATATTCAACCAACACCTGACTGAGGCATTGTTTTTCAGATGTTAGCGAACTCGGAGCCGAGCCTGTAGGTCTACATTTCAGCTTATTTCTTTTTGTCTTTTTGTCTTAAGGCGTTCTTTGTAGCTGTGGACAAACTATTCACAACTTCTGCTAATCCCGAATAAAAATGAAGTGACCAAAATATATTTATTGATACAGTTCTATTATGATCAATGTTGTAGAGATTGGAATATCACACTGTACTTTTTTTTTTTTTTTTTTTTTTTTTTTAAGGATTTCAAGGTTTCCTCTTCTTGTAAAAGGTCAGCTCGATAGTGGTCTTCCTTTTTTGTACAACAGTACTGCTTGTCTGACATTGCTGTATCCGTATCATGTGAATGTTACAAAGGCCATACAGCGTAGATAGGGGCTTTAAATCCTGTAACTTTGCATGGATGCGCACAAACCGAATAGTGTCCTAACACCTTCCGTCTATCTCTGAAAGGAGAGGGAGTCAGTCCACAGGGGTGACGGGGAGTTCATCTTTGCGTATAAAGGTCATGTGAAGACTCAGTATTTTTCCCTCCTGGGTCTCTCCTCCACCCCCGGCCCAGTGTGTGGGTGACAGCAGATGTGTCTTCACAGTGTTGCCAAAGGGGACGGCTCTCAGGATGATGGGCAGTGAGCTGGGTTGAGCAACGCAGCTTCTAAACTATACAGTGCTGGTTTACTGGAGCTCAGAGGGGAAACGGCCAGTCCAGACCATCAGGATGATGTCACTGCTCCTGAATTGGTGATCACTGGAGAGAATGGAGGAGTTGAGGGTCACCCAGGGGTCGCATCTCTGTGGTTGCAAAGCGTACACATCATGCTTAAGTCAGCACCAGGGGTTGTCGGAGAACAATTCCTAATGCTGGAGAAATGTCAAAAGAAAATGCTTGTTTTCTTTTGAAGAGCTGCTTTAAATGTACATACGGTCAAAATTTGGCACATTAAGCTTGTTTCACCAAATGTATGTTCAGTGACAGTACATCAAAATGTTTTCAGCAGCACACATGGTGTATATTTACAGCGAAGGACTTTAGCGAATGGGTGCTTTTAAGTGAAAGTGGACCAAGTAGTGTCTGAATGTTGTGGGGCAGCTAAGTACTGCTGCCTGCTGCCTGCAATCAGAGCTGCAGCAGTGCTGGCAGGGAGCCGCTTCAGCAGTGTGCTCTGGGAGATGATGGTGATCACGATGCCTGCGATGATGAGTTCTCCAGCTGTGGCCAGTTGGACCCGAGCACAGAAAGAGAGAGGAAGAGGAGGAAAGGAAAAATGGACATTAAAAAAAAAAAAGTGAATTTGGAACTAGGGAGGAGACTTGGAGAATCTTTTCCATTGGATAAGGGTATCTGGAATTGCACACTCCGTTATAGATGGGTAGGGAAATGAACAGAGGCCAACGCTGATGTATCATAGCAGAAAATAAAGGAGTTGAGATGGGAGGGTTCTGGAGGTCGAGTTAATCCAAGCGTGGAGTGGGGGGAGAAATCAGTCATGCCACAAAGAACACACAACATGGGTGTGAACACCCCCCGCCCCCCATTCCCCAGGTGATTGACTGAGCTATTCATACAGAGAACTGTGTACAGACTTTCCTCTATTCTGGAGCTGTATAAGATGAATTATAAACAGTGAAACAATTGACTTTGAGTGTGGTTTATGATGGGTGAAAAGTGCAAGCGCTAATTTTGAACTTGCAGTGCACCACTTGAAATCCAAATTGAAGTCAGATTATTAAATGTTAGGAGGGGGAAAAACAACATTCCAGGATTACGCAGCTTCTGGCAGGATTTCTGAATGCGTGGTTTAAAGTGTTCATCACAGGATTGTCTATCAGCGTGGCTTGAGTGATTTTTGGGTCCCAAATTATTTTTATACCAAGTCGTGTTAGGGACATTAGTGCCTGTATGTGCTTCATTTTCAGCCACCAGATTAGTGTGTGGGTTGTAAGAATCCTGTTACATGTCATTTATTACACCCATATGTTGTATAGCTGCCATTTTGCTTTACGCAAAATAGCATTTCCCTACACTTTTAATCAATTTTGGCAAATACGTCCTCCCCAACTTCCAGTTCTGTAAGCATCTGCGAAATTACGCGGCATTAAACACAAATGCAGCGTGCCCTAATTTGAAAGATTGGAGATTTAAATGTGCCTTCACAACTTCATGTCTACCAAAGGTCTCGTGCCCCCCCAACTTTTACTTAATGTATTCATCCTGTGCTTCCCATTTCTCTACTGCAACCTATTTGGTTAAAGCTTTGCATGTGCATCAGTAAAGTGATAGTGAGCGATGTTTTGGGATGTCCTTCCTTATAGGGAAGAGCATTTCCTGATGACGCAGGCTGAAAATGTCATTGTCTCGCTTTTTTTTTGGGGGGGGGGGGGTTTGTTTTGTTTTGTTTTGTCATGCATAAAATGCCCATTAGTTGATATCGTGTGTAGTTTCAAGTGACCTTACCGTAGCTGATTTAATCAAGTATAACATAAGTGAATGCCTACATTGTACAGTATAAAAATATGTGCTGATGTTCATTCAGAAACATAACACCAGGTGTGATGTAATCATGACCTGAATCTCATGTATGAGCACCTCAAGTAAACGGTATCACATTATTGTTGGTTGTGAAGAAACTCTGTTTCTAAGGATATAGTTTTTCTTTAATGTCTGTATGTAAAACTAGTGTTAAGACATCCACTTTCACAGTTTATCCACTTTACATATGGGGAAAAAAAAGGCAAAAAAAAAAAAATGCTGAATACTTAAATGTTTTACTTGATATTCCAATACAGAACTACAGTATCTCCCTGCATAGATATTGTTACTGGGATCTTTCTCACTTTACAACAATGGAGGCTGCATGAGCAGAGCCTCGTAGCTGTACAGAAACGGATTGAAATCTGCATAAAGAGACACTGAAGTCAGTTGTGACGTATTATCAAGAGATTGTCTATCAAACTATTAACGATGGAAAACTACAGTGCAGCAGAAGCGTTGTCCTGACTGCTCAACTAGCCTGAGATCACTTTTTGAATTTTCTTAATTTCTTGATAATATTCAGAACAAGTGGCCCGTGTTAAACTTTGGTGCTTTGTGCTGCTTAAATTTCTATGATGTTCTATATCTCACAATGCTTATTTTTTTTTTCTTCTGTTTCCCTCCCCCACCCTGTACGAGAGAGTGAAGAAATCCGATGATAAAGGCAGTGCTGTGAAAATTTAACGTCATGCTCTTAATACTGTTTCTATGGAGGGGAGAGCGTCTTCAGGTGTAATAATTTAGGAGAGTCTATTAGAGTGTTCAAAAGATGTAATAAAAGGCATAAAAATGATCGTGTCTGTTTATAATCTGTTACCGTTTGTTAAATCTGGGACAAAATACATCAAAACATACAATATGACCCATAACTATATGATTTTTCTCTTGTCATAGCTGTGCTGTAATGTGATTACTGCTTCAACAGCGGTACATGATTGCATGAGGAAAGCACTTTTAAATGATTCACTTATGCCACCTGGTGGCCTTTAGTAGAATTACACTCACTAACCCTAACCAGCCAGACCAATCTTAAAGAATACGTTCAACAAAGCACAATCGTATTTCTCGAAGAAAAAAAAAAAAAGACACCATGATTGTAATATTTTAAAATATAATTCTCTATTTATTTGGATCATTCCATTATACAAAATACTTTGTCACGAGGGAAAGGAGGGAGGGCAACACTTTTCATTCCCAGGGTACCCATTTATCACATCAAACAGTGTTGTCGGTGTTGAAATGCTCCAAAACCCAATCCACGCAGGGTGGCTGCAGAGCATGCGAGACAAAGTGGGATTGTGTTGTCGTTATGCAACACGGGGGCGAGCTGAGCCAAATTCTCACCATGGTCCTACAGTAGCTGACCCTGGTTTTTTTCCGCTGTCAGCCACAACAGAACAGCAAGAGCCTTCTCTTGAGCCAGCTTTGGTCCTCATACCACTAGGGGCCCCGCAAGCAATATGGATGCAGCATTTATAGCTCTGGTGATACCAAACACAAAGTAGTTACTACTTAACAGAATATCTGTATAGATAAAGTTATGATTCTTGCTAGACACATAAAGCAAAGTGCAATAATTTACTTACAATTAAGAAAATTTGTTTTAACTGTTTATCGATCAGTGAATGATTTCAAATGCTGAGGAATAAATGGCCAGCGCTACACTTAAAGTCTGTAGATCTGTGTAACTGCTACATAGAATATTATGCTATCTGAGCTCAGAGTGAAACAGAGGGCGCTAACACAGGAACAGCTTCTCTTTTAGAAGTAAAGAAGGTCAGATATGGCGCCAGGCAGGTGGGTCATTATCTGCACTCTTATCCACCAGTGCGGCTCCATGGGGTTGTACCGCGTGTAAGGGCGCTTGGACATGATGGCGTCTGTGATGTCATCCAGCACGGAGACTGTATCCTTCTGCCCGCTGCCGCAGTAAGAGCGCATCAGAGCCATGTTCTGCTCAAAGTGGGTCTTTCCGTAATCCTCCTTCACATCTGAGGGCGCCTCATTCCACAGCTTATTGGCCGTGGTGGCCACGATGTCACGGGTCAGGATGCCGGTGGCCACGATGAAGTTGCCCGGTTCGATTACGGACACTTTTACACCCCACGCCTTCATCTCATAGCGGAGGCAGTCGGAAAAGGCCTCCACGCCGTATTTCGATACACAGTACGGTGACCTCATGATGTTGCCCATCCTCCCGTACATGCTGGCCAAGTTCACAACACGACCTGCAGTCAGAGACACAAGGCATCAGATTTTAGACTCAAACGCTCTGGGAATACATCTCTGAATAAATGCATCATGATTGAAAACTGAATTAAGAGCCTTCGGTGCAGTTTTAAAGTTGCTAAGCTTCCAGGTCCAAAATTCAGCCGTCTTTAGCACCATTTCCTGGATCTTTGTTTAGTCAGCAAATAATTTGGCCAGCTCACTGTTTCTTAATCAGTCACTCATTACAAACTTGTTGACAGAGGTGCTGTTCTCTTTGCTTCTGGGGAGAACAACTTCAATAATGCAGATTTTTTGCTTCACTTCAAAACATCATCAGTTACTATTGGCCCCATGCATTTGTATTTTCTCTTAAGCACCAGCTCAGTATTATATATTTATTAGAGTATAACTGTGGTTCTTAAAATACTTGAAATCACATTCAGGAATGCTTGGTACCAATATTCTCATCAACATTAAAGGTGTTATTTAACATAATGTGATAAGGCATTAACACTTTCTTTCAGTCCCGGCCGTGTTTGCACCAGTGAGCTGTGACCCACGATTCTTCACAGAATCACTGGTTTGCTGCAGAAGTGCAAAAATCAAAGGTGGTCATCACTTTTAGATTTTTGCACTTTCACCCCGTCATTTTGGACACTGTGAAACCGACTCCTGTTTATATGTCACAGAGTGAAGAAAAATGTAATACACAGTGTGGCTTACCCTTCGCCCTGCGGATTAATGGCAGAACAGCTTTAGTCACCCTGATGGTGCCCCACAGGTTGACCTCTGACACCTGTTTGTAGGTGTCCATGGAGGTAAATTCGACCTCTCCGAATGTTGACACACCGGCGTTGTTCACCACAGCCCAAAGAACTGAGACATGGAGCAGAAAGTTAGAGAGAATGAAATGTATGAGTGAACTCATCTGCTTTCATACAGGTTCTGTTTGAGTGACCTACCCGTGTCTGTGTCACCCAGGCTTTCCTTGACGTATTCCACAGCCTTGTTCACCTGCTCTTCGCTGCAGACATCCAGCTGCACTACCTTCATTCGATCTGAATGAAACTCCTCAAGCTCCCCTGCACCCTCTCCACCTTTATCCTGCAAGAGGGACATCAGTTAAACTCACTGCCTTAACGTAAGGCGTCCAGTTGAATCAGCTTCAGGTCTTTTAACAAGAACCGATATAAAGACTGCTGTCTGTCTGCCAGAAACTCAGTGCCTATTTCATAGGTACATCTTGCTACTTCTGAGTTGGACTCCCTTTTACCTTCAGAAATGCCTCAATTCTTCATGACAGATTCAACAAGGTGCTGAAAACATTCCTCAGAGCTTTTGGTGCATATTGTCACGATAGCATCACACAGCTGCTGCACCCGCGATGAGACTCTCCAATTCCACCATAACCCAAATGTGCTTTGTTGGATTCAGAGCTGGCCATGAAGGCCAGTTGAATACAGTGAACTCATTGTCATGTTCAAGAAATCAGTTTGAGATGATCTGAGCTTTGTGACATGGTGCCTTATTCTGCTGGAACCAGTGAGAGGCCGTGTGATTTGTTTGTGATGGAAGACACCTGAAACACTTTAATTAAACAATTATGACATTTAATCTATTAAAGAATCAGAAGATATCACATGTACAAGTGGGCAAATCTTGTTGAGGGAGACACAGGCCTTCCCAACCAGCTGCCTGTGCTCCCTCCCCAGAACAGCACTGCTCTAAGCGAAACATAACATTTATACTACAAGCGCTATCAATTCACAAACACCTTCCCCTCTCACATATTCCTAATCATGACTTGGCAGTTTTGTTCTCCGTAGCAACAGAGTACAATGACCTATACACACCCTTCCGTCCTTAGACACAGATGCACATGCAAAAACCTTGGCAAAACCTGTGAGGATAAGATAAGCATATTCCTCTCTGAGACTGAGAAGGTCATAAATAAGATAAACATATCGCCCAAAGGCCGTGAAGTTGGTCCGGCACTATCTATCTGTCTCTCTCTGTCTAATGTATTATTAAATTGTTTATTATTTGCTTCAGCCACTGTTTATTAATTAATTTACTGGAGTTTACTTTTAAACATTTGTCATTTTATTCATTGAGTAAAAAAATAATCCCCAACACCAGTCATCAGAAGGTGGATACACTGGGGTCATAAAGGGATGAACATGGTCAGCAACAATATTTGGGTAGGCTGTGGTGCTGAAAAGATGCTCAGTTGGTATTTTCTTGGGCCAACAATATATCCCCCACATTATTGCACAATCAGCAGGAGCCTGAACCACTAATACAAGGCCGGATGGATCCATGCTTTCATGTTATTTATGCCAAATTGTGACCCTACCATCCAAATGTGGCAGCAGAAATCAAGACTATATTTTCCAATTATAGCCTCAAGTTTCCTGTTCTTAGATGACAGGAGTGGAACCCAGTGTGGTCTTCTGCTGCTGCAGCCCATCTGCTTCAAGGGTTAACGAGTTGTCCATTTAAAGATGCTCTTCTGCATACCTTGGTTGTAATGAGTGATTATCTGAGTGACTGTTGCCCAGCTGTCCGGCCTTTCTCCTGTGACCTCTGCTGCTCACTGGGTATTTTCTCTTTTTCAGACTACTCTCTGTAAACCCTAAAAATGTTATGTGGGAAAATCCCAGCAGATCAGCAGATTATGAGACTCAGACCAGCCCATCTGGCACCAACAACCATGCCACGTTCACAGTCACTTAAATCACCTTCTTGCACCAGTCTCATGCTAGGTGTGAACTTCAGCAGGTTGTCTTGACCATGTTTACATGTCTAAAACCACTGAGTTGCTGCTACGTGATTGGCTGATTAGATATTTGCGTTAACAAGCAGTTGAATAGGGGTATCTAATGAAGTTGCTGGTGAATGTACATCTGAACTCTGAGCCTGTAGATTATGTGTTTCTGAGGCAACTGAGCCCCTGAAGGTATGAATCAAGCTACCTGGAGAAACAAAAAATCCAGTCAGCAGAGTCAGTGACTTCTGAAATACCCTCTTAAGACATTTATCCATCCATCCATCCTCTTCCACTTATCCTGTTTCTGTAATCTAACTTGATGTGATCATTTCCTCTTTTGGTCCTAAGGTAAATCACTTTGTAACACAGTTAAAACAATGCTCCATGAATGAGCTTTATTAATATTATTTATTCAATCCCACAGAAGTTCAGAAGTCAAATCTAAAGAAACGACTGATTTGTCAAATCTTATTCTGCTGACACCGGCTGCTGTGACAAAATCATTTTACATATTTTGAGATGATAGAAGTAAATCTTACCTTAAAAGGATATGTTATATATGTGTCACTTTTTGACTCAGAAAGCAGAGTGGAGGTCAGGTTAGAAAAGGTGTTTTTACTGATTTCTACAGTGTGAAAATGTGACTCCTGCAGGATGCACTAGAGTCAGCAGTCTGATTTTCATGTGGGTGGGATTTGTGTGCTGGATTCCCACCTAAGTTGTGCAATCAACATATTTCCCTAGGAATGGGATTTTTGGGAAAACCTTTTGCTCACTTCATGTTAACATTATATATTTATTGTTTTCAACAACAAGTAATTGTCAACAGCGCAGCAGTGACAAGTATACAGTATACATACAGCATGTTGATCAATCAGCTAAGACCAGTCAGCATAAATGGATGTTTATGCTCACTTCATGTTAACAAATCTGGGAACAACGCAGACCTACTGAGCTGTATCCTTACCTTAAGAAGACATCCGGCAAAGACCGTAAAGCCGAGGTTGTGCAGATGTTTGGCGAGTGCATGACCAAATCCACTGTCACAGCCTGTAATAAGCACAGCTTTCCCTCTCACCTACAGTACAGTTCATAAAAACACGCAAAACAAATTAAAAAAGCTCACTTGAACATATCCAAGGCAGCTCTTATCTCTATGCAGTATGCCTTTAAGTATAAGCAAAAGTTATATTGCCAAGCCCCACATTACGGCAGCGTATCTATAAAGAATTTCCGGCGAGGTATAAGTATATTGCGGTGTTTCAATCACATTTGTCTCACAATTCAGTGTGTTACATGATAAAATGCAAAACAACGATGTGTTCACTGTGACGTTACCTCCACCAACCCCCTTGGAATTCGAGGCGTCGCGACGTACAGCACAAAAACTCCATACAGCGCAACTATGCACTCGGTCACGCTCGTCTCCGGCAACCCCACGACTCTCATGAATGCATTCAGCAGAGCAGGGAGTCCAAAACCCAACACAACCGTGAGAAAAACTGAAAATGCAACCAGAAGTACCACTCGGACCGCGGGAAGCGAGGCCATCTTGGCGGACTGGATGGTGTGTTTACTTTCCTGTTACAGCGGTCCACTTCAGACGGCACGCCCCCAGCGAAAAGCCGCGGAAAACGGGAAGTTGCCTATTCTAACATGTAACCACAAAAACAACCGCAACGCATCCGGTTGCTAATCATACACTCGTGTTTCCGCTAGGTAACTGTGTTCAATCGTGTAGAAGTTAAGCTGAGCAAGCTGAGGTCCACGAACAAGTCCCTGACTTCAGCGATGCCCAGCCAATATATATCAGGAGCAAGTAGCAGCTCTCACTGCAAATCACAGTGAGATGTAATTTTTATGTTTCTGGTGATTTTTTTATTTTTTATTTTAAAAAATAGTTTGGTTTTCAACGGGACTGATGCGAAACCGGAAGTAGCAAGGAGGGAATTTTCTTGCCATAAAACAAATTCGCTTTTGAAGGGATTTCTCACTCGCATAATAAATATGTCTGAAAAAAGACTCCATTAGTGAGCAAGCACACTTGGAAATCTGAGAATAATCTGAATTAGCATCATTTCGCTCATCAAATCAGTGGTATTGGACTTCAATACCGCAAAAGCCCAAATAAGTTGTAGGGTTATTCTGTACGTTAATATGGGCAGAAGTGGGGGTGAGCATATATCCACAGAATAAGTTGGAGAGATATTTTACTACCTGCCATCGTATTTTAAAAAACAAATTATATATGAAAAAACTCTAATTTTCCTCCTTCTTTGAAAAGATAATTATCCTGGCCAAAGGACTTGATAATATTATATACAATACTGTGCAAAAGTCTTAACCCACGCCTCATTTCTTTAATCATTTGCTTCCAAGGAACCAGATTTTCTTGTTCATTGCTTCTCCAGGCTTTCTAATGGGATTCTTTGGACACTGGCTGCTTTTTCACTCATTTTCAGTCCAGTTTTTGTACCCGACCATTTTCAGAGGAATTTTTGTTTGTTTTATTGTGCTTAACACTGACCTATGAATCATTCAAACAAAAAAACAAAAACAAAAAACATCTAATTCAAGAAACGAACCAGTGTTGTGTCTAAACATAGCAGACAACTTAGCAAAATAAATAAATAAAGCTGTATCTTTGTTAGTAGCAGCCTGTCACAAAAACACATAATTAGTTTCTATTTCTATACTATTCCTATTTCTAATCTATGAAAAAATGACAAAGATAACAGTTTGATAGACATAAAATAGTATTTTTGTGCCAACAGGGTGATTTCCAAAGAGCTATTAGCCAAAAACATGGCATATCTCAGTATCCACAGCAGAGGAACAGCATCTGAAAGTCATGTCCTTTGATCCACTATGTAATACCATCTGGAAAGCGTCTAATTGGCAACGACTTAATTTTCAGCATGACAGTGATCCCAAACACACGGCCAATGCACTGAAAGAGTACCTGAATTGAGGTTCCCCAGAGCCTGGACCTCAATATCATTGAAGCAGGGTGGTATCAACTTGACAGAAAACAGAAAAAAGGGCAACCAACAGCTAAAGAAGAACTTTGAATGTCCTTCAAGAAGCCTGGAAAACTTTTCTGAAGACTACCTAAGGAAATGACAAGAAAGCTGCCTAAGAGAGTTCAGGATGTGTTGAGGAATAAAGATGGTCCAAATATTGACTTTCAGTCTCATTAGAATTCTACAAACCCTCTTTTTGCCTTAAATACTGTACTTCCATTTATGTTTGTATAGGTTTATTTCCCATTTTCCTAGCACAATACAAACAAAGGATGCATGGCTCAAGACCTTTGCATAGTACTGTATGTAAAATATAGAACTTAGTTTAATTCATCTTTATTTGGGATTTTTGTCACAGTTATTATTCATACCAGTGCAACACAACACCCCTTCACTTCCAGCAAGAACTTAGATTTTGAAGAAAAAACCTGCGCGACTCCACAGTTTTTAAGGATGTTTTTTTATTGCTTCCAGATAAAAGATTTCCAGCCAACATCCTGGTCAAGTAAAATTAAAACCAAATCACCTACTGAAGAAGCTGCTGGCCAAGAGTGAGATAACATAATTTGATAGTTGTAAAGATAGCAAGGCATTAAGGCACTAAGGATCTAGTGTGCATTGCTAACTGACCATAATATGGCCTTTAGAAGTGCTGTAAACATATCTTTATACCCATGTAAAAGAGAGACTTCTAATTTAAAAACAACATTATTTTTTGAGAAATGAAGCAAAGAAAATATTAAGAAAACTGTTAGGTGACTGCAGAGTACAAAAAAGAAGGAAAATATACTGAAATAAAATGACAATGTGACTACACATCTTAACCACACTGATACAAATGGCCCTGTTGAACTCTTGTTGCCATCTCCTTTTTACAAAAGAAGCATTAACATGAAAACAAAATTTTAATAATCATCTTTAAACAAGCACACATGTTATAATCCTTTCCTGCTTTTCTTCACACTGTAGCAGAACAGACATCGGTGCCTGGGTAAACTGAATCATGATAATTTTGCAGAGAGAAATAAAGCCACTCATAATATTTCACTTTACTTTCCTCATTCAAATTGGGCTGTCTTTGGAGTATGGAGTTGGTAGTGCTTGTGGGAAGAGAGACCTGGCTTATTTCTAGTTGAGATAAAGGCAGGAAAGAAAACTGCAATCTGTTTTTGTTTTTTTTGCAGTATTTTCTTGGCAACAGTTTGTTAAACTGTAAGTGCTCTTTTGACATCCTTTATTTAAGAAAAGTATCAAGCTTTCTCTGGATATTGTCAAATGAGTCCATTCCCAAGTAGTCTGCCTGACCTTGCTCCCATTTCTCCTTCCGTTCTTCTGAGGACATCTGCTGGGATCGGGATGCCTGTGCATGTGCATGTGAAGACCTGCTCACGCCCTGAAGGAATATGGAAAATAATAGCAGGGAAATGAATAAATGACAACAGACACAGCCTGCACACAACATGCCGTTTGTGCTTTTTGCTTTTTGGAAGCAGTGAACCGCCATACTTAGCCTTAGCCTTTTCAAATTAATGGCTGCAGGCAAACACATGCGAAAGCTCTGATTTTAGGGGAAGAGCAGCAACAGCATCAATGCTTAATCACTGCTGAGCAAATATGTGTCTCCATACCTGTCCACTCTCAAAAGTGACAGTATCACTGTGTTGGATCTTTGTGAGATGAAAAAGAAGACAGAAAAGAGGTTTAAAAATTCTACCTATTATGTGCTTATAATATATGCAGTGCACGAATATATAGCCTACTGTATTTCCAAACATAGGTTTCTGTTTTAGGCATGCAATCAACAGATCATTACTTACTCCAAGGGCAGCTCTTTTCTTACCACTGGTTTTGCAGTACTAGTCCTTTGGAGCCAATCTCATAAAATAAAGTTTAAAAAAGGGCACGTCCAGCAGAAAATAATGGAACTATTTTACAGATTCACAGATTCAAAGACAAAGAAGACCTACGACTCTCACTTAAAATTCTATATTTTTATTCTTGTACTGTATTAGAGTAGCTTTGCATGATTCATGTTTCAGAATAACCCTAATCTTATACTGAGCCACGGTGGAGTCTCAGTTCACTCACTGTGTGAAAGATGCTCTTTTAGCTCCTTTAAGCCGACTCTTTTGAGATTGACTGTGTGAAAGATCAGCAGGTGGGTGAGACTGTGTGTCTGCGATGACTATATTAGGGATATTCCCTCTCACTGATATCCAAGAGTACTTAGAGCAGTCTGAAGCCTCAACTTTTGGCTCTCAGGGATTATTTACACATACGCTCATACTCGTTACATTTATTATGAGCTATCCAGTGGCTCCATGGATTTAGTGACTAACACATTAGCATTACTTGCAAAAGATCCTTGCTTCAAGACTGGGAGGAGACACACACCCAGCCCCAGGGGGTCACAAGCTCGTGTGCTGCTAGTGCTGGTCTGAAGCCTGGAAAAATGGTTGTGTCAGGAATGGCATCTGTTGTAAAATCTTTGGTCATCCCTTTTGAAATAAGGAAGCAGCCAAAAGTACCTTTTAATTATGATCTATCCACCATTCTAACAGTACATATAAATGACAGAAAATAAGGAAAACCATAACAGCTCTATTTTATAGGTAATCTGCAACTCAGCCTAATATCAATTGAAAATGACTGATAAGAAGTCACAAAGAGTGTGAACAGTGCAGGTTCAATTAAACTATTGACTCACCTCCACACATCCTGAGTGGAAAGGCTGGTCTCCATACTGCTCCTGCAGCATGGGCACCACGTCACCAGAGTACAGGGTCCACCAGTCAAGAAGGAAGGTAGAGTGTGTGGTGGCATCCTGCTCACTCCCTGAAATTTGTTTGGCTTTGGGATCAAATGTGTAACCCCATGGCTTGGTCTTCCCTAGGAAATGGACCACCTTGGCATTTCCACCATATCTGAAATGAGTAATATACCATTTTTGGAGAATTTGTCTTGTAGATGCAATGTGGTTATGGTTGGATTTACTAAATGAAACTTAGCAGTCCACCCTTTCATAAAATTTTTTTATGCAGGTTGTTTCTGTATAGAAGAAAAACCCTGTATGGGTTTTTTAGAGAGAACCAAAGGAAAATCCACACTGTAACAAAATCAGTCATCAGAAATAACTGTCAAATAAAATCGCACGATTACTATTACTTTGCCAAAGTGTGCGTTTGTTTAAAAAAATCTTATTAAACACTCTTGTGTATTTGGATTGGCTATATTAAATGGACTGGCCATGCTAACATAACTTTTATTGCTCCAGGAAACATTTTGGGGATCTGTGTTTGAAAGCTGGGCTAGTTTGGATGAAAACAAATTCTTTTAGAGGAAATATGAATGAAAAAAAAATTAATTCAACCCAGTTTCAACAGGCTTAGATGTCTTCCTAGCACTGGCAATCTGCACAAGTACACAAATAAACCTGAACCTGACACCGTCTGGTTTGTTTTGTTGTGTTGGTCGGACCTCTAAGCACTACTGCTGACAACTACAAACAGCTAAAGACATGTTTATCTTCACTGTCATCCAGATGGATGCCAGGACATGCCAAACCAAAAAAGCCTGCTGATGAGGCGAGAGGTGAAGACATAGAGATGCAATGAGGATGAGAGGGGAGCTTAAGGACACAGCACACAATGACCGGTCCTGGAGGCAAACATTAAAAGGTCTTTAAATAAAGTGATCTATTTTAGGAGTGGGTATCAGCTGCTTCGAGCTTAGGATGGGTATCCAACCCAGAGCTGAGAGCCTGCTGTGAGGGGGGGCTAACTGTGCTGCTGGAATCTCACTGCTCATCTCACCGTAACCTGATGTCATGTCACGATGTGACTACGTGTTCATGTGACACGTATCTACTTGCATCTGGCGTTGTATCCAAGACATAAGATTTTAGTCACATGGCCAGACTGCTGTTGTGTAATATAAATGTCCCATGGAAGCAGATAATTATAGTAGGGTCACATAAAATTTTAAATTGCACCTGTGACTTTGAGCATTTCGCAATTACTTCATGAGTTTAAGTGTGCTTAGCAGATGGACACTCACTGCTTAAAAGCTGGAAGGTAAGTGTAGATGGCTATGCTGCTGAGATTGTAAATGAAGGGGAGATGTTTCGATATGTCAGATGTTGCCCAGTTGCTAAAGAAGCCATTCAAAACCCCTTGGTCTCCTCCTTGCAACAGAGAATTGTAAAAAAACAAAACAAAACAAAAAACACTGGATCAATATGACTTAATAATTATGAAAAAGCAGAAGGTAAGTGTGACAGAACAATAAGACACTTTTATTTATAGGCTACATTTAAAAACAAGAGCAGGTGACCCAAAGTGCTTCCCAGATTGAGGCAGATGTATTAACAATCACAATAAATATAAAACAAACTCACATCAACAAAAAACACGATTAAAATGAAAGCAAATTATAGTAATGATAATTAAAATAGATAATAAAAAACACATTTTTGTGTTGAATCAATGGCCTGGGTAGTGTTCGTATGCTGTGAGAAACTCTGTTATGGTCGCATCACAGTAAATTTGGATCTACCAAAACGCTCCAGGTCAGGTTTTGTTTTTCACTGAAAGAGTGAGATAAATGAAGGACACACCTATGACAAACCGCATTATTTCTCTGCTCAGCTCATCTGCTGAGATATAAGTCCGGACAAGCATTTATAGAAATGTTCTCACACATTTAATACACACAACTAGAGCTCCTTCTTTCACTGCAACCTGATATAAAGTTGATTTGATTTTGCCTCACTGTGTGCAGACAGGTTGTGGCAGATTTTTAAGCAGCCACAACATTAAAACCACCGAAGTTAATGTGAACAGTGTCGATGGTGTCATTAGAGCACAGCAGTGCAAAAACTGCTCAGGAACAGTTTGAAAAAACACAACAAAGAGCCTACGGCATTAACCAGGCCTGAAAACCTCCCGGATCCCAATCTTATCACCATCTATGGGATGCGCCTGAACAAGCCCAATCAAAGAGGAGACACCCAGAAAGCCCACAGGACCCAAAGGATCTGCTGCCAAAGTCCCGGTTGCCAGATACCAGGGGACACCCCCAGAACTCCCATGTTCATTCCCAGATGGGTCAGAGCTTCTTGGCCATGAGGGGGCAGGATGTTAATGTCATTTGGATTATTTTTATTACATAAATGAACCTCGTTTGTAAATAAACATTTTATATTTCTCTGAATAAAAGGCCTAATAAAGGGTTCATTTTAATGTCGGTATGAAAAATGAGGCGCCGTATCTGCAATTACGTTGACTATTTTCAAACTTACCCCACTCCATTCATGACCGGTCAACTTTAAATAATACAAACAGACACAAGCATTTAGCATTTAGACTTTTGTCTCTCTCTGTGCTGGTGTGTGAATTAACACTGGCCTCTGGGGTTTAAGTAAATGGACTGCAAGGTGCATCTAAGTTGCCTGGGGTCCTACGAGTCCAATTGGAGGGCTGTTACAGCCATTTGCCCTCCCTCAGTTTGGCTGGTTTAGAAACTGGGGCAGCCCTTCTCACAGCGATAACTTACATAAACACACAACTTATAGTAGTTTGGAGGCAGGGATACATTTTGCAGTCATGTTACTGTAGGTCAGTGACAGGTTAGGTCCACAACCAGATCAGATCTGAGCCCAAATGACAAGCCAGAAAATATGATACAAGCTCATTAAATCAGTGAATAAGTGACTGAAACGACATTAACACAAGAAGAGATGTTGGCTGTTAACAAAACTTTCACATGTAACTCCTAAAAAAGCAGAGGACTGTAAGTCTGTGGAACGCAGACCGCTTCAGTTTAAAATAACACACATAGCTGCCGTTTGTCTGAACCCTCAGCCTCCACTGGAGATTTCAAAACTTAATATGGAGCTGAGTATCTTCATTTTGAGGGGATGAGCAGAACGCAGCAAGAATGTGCATCTAACCGGTGCCAGTTTGTTTTGGCAGCAGATAACACTGGAGCCACAGATGCAGAGATAGAGCCTCTGGGTTCGGCCACTTATTTTCTTTCCTCCTCTGCAGTTTTTTTCGATACATGTTCTTCTCGTGTTCTGCAGAGAGAGGCGGAGAGCTACATGTGTATATCACGCATTCCATGCAGGATAATAGAACTGCGATGCTAAAGGTCAAAGTAGCATCACCTCAAGCCCCAGTGCACACTAAAAGACCATCCATGGCTATAAATAAGACAGCTTTACTCATTAGCATGCCATCAGGCATTCAGACAGTGGCATCAGACTGAAATACTGATTTTAAAATTATCCACAAAAAGACACTAAAGAATAAACGTGTTTCAGTTTAGAAAGGGAGTCTTTCCTGTAAAGAAATAAAATAATGCCTTTTGTATGTGATTGAAACTGTGATGTGAAATCTTGTTGTGGCAGAATGAGTCGGCACTTGAAAGCAGTGGCCCATATTGAGCAAACTAATTGGTTTTTCCAGTGCCCCCCATCCCTGATGGAATCTCTCTCACAGCATCACAAGGGACACAGATTCAGTGACACTAACAAGTACATGTTTTGGCACTTCCGAGCCTAACTATAAACTCCTTCCTCTTTTGTTTATCCCACGACTGTTTTCTTTGTTTGTTGGTTTTTTTGAGGTCAGAGGGGGCTGTGTAAACTATGAGTTTGTCTAGAGTCTGGCCCATGTATCAGGAGGACTGACAGCAGAATGAAACTCTGAGCTTTTTCTGGGGATATCACATATCAAAATATAGCCCTTAACAAGAACACTTAATGGAGATTTCTAAATTGTAATTTCATCACATTACCTTACTCTGCACATGAATCTGTAGTCAGTTTGTATGGACGAGGTTTTTGGAGTCAGAAGCTGCTTGTAGTTCTAAGCAGTTCTGGCCAATCAGAAGGCTTTGGATACATGTAGGTAAACAGCCCCAGTGAAGAGGAAAGGAGGGAATGAATTTCCTGGAATACAATCTCAAAAGTATCTGCTATCATCTGAAGATAACTGAGTTTTTTTTAATTTGCTTTTTAAAATCCATCATTATTTGCATGGATCAAAAAGATTTATATAGATCGATAGATAGATTTCTATTTCTAGATTTTCTCTCATCCCCAAAGATTCGGATGACGGGTTCCTAGAAAGCACATGACGTAACTTTGGCCATGTGAGGCAGCTGTCATACACATTCTTAAATGAACTCTTTTTGCCACTGAAGACAATCACATGTGGTTAAATCTCCTGGACAATGACTTGAAATGATTTTGACACAGGTACACACAGGGACAGGCATTATATCATCTGTACATGCTGGACAATAAGTAACATGGCAGAAATTTTATTCATAAATAAGTTCAAAAGTAACTCTGCAGCTTAGTCTTAGTCTCAGTCCACCAGACTGTCTTTGGATAGCTATAATATGCCAGACCCTGTGCATGTGTATATAGAAACCTTTAATAACCCACAACCACATTTAAACAGTTTCTTTGCACAAACTATGGAACTATGGCGCTCTTTACTGAACCAGATATGCAGCCATTCGATGACTACAATTCAGTTACATTACACTCCACGGAAAAGAGTCACTTAATGTCAATTGGTGCTCTGTGCAAAACAGGGCCTCTCAAATTTAACCTTCACCCCACCCCAGTGAGCCCCTGAGAATAACTCAGCTGAGCTAGAAAGTCTCTGACAGGAGGGCCTTGTTTCCAGGCACCGGGTTTGATAAAGACCGTACTTAGAGCAAAAGACAAACAAGCTTAGTTTAACATCATGTTACCAAGAGCTTTCTCAAAACCTTAATGCTTTACTCAGAAAAACAAATAAAAAAAAAAAGGAGGTTATACCCTTGCTATATGGTTGCCAATAAGGTGAAAAGTGGATGGATGCAGTTTTTAACTAACTGCACCCCCAAAACACATTAATAAACATATTAAATGTCGTTAGTATGCATAAATCAGTGCATTCCTGAAAATGCTAGAATAAACACCCCGAGGCTGCAGGTAATGATCAGTCAATTATTATTATGACACCTGAGTATTTGTCAAAGGTCTTCAAATTACTTTCTTTGTCCAAAGAACAGCCCCAAAAATCCAAAGATATTTAACTTAAATGTAATTTTTTTTTTAATTACTTAAAAACTAATCTTCTACCAGATCAAACTATTGGTAATTTTTAGTGGAAAAACAACATGCAGTGAATATTAGGAATGAAAACTGTATCACTCTTGGCTTACCGTCAAAGCTGCCGTGTTCTGTACAATATTGAAGCAGTTTGCCGTGAGTCTCCACAGAAGGACGAAAAACAAAAACGCCAGAGTTGAAGCAATCGGGCCAGCCAGGGTCAGGAGCAGCTGACAGTTCCTCTTTGTCAAATAACTCATCTATATTTGAAAGCACCTAAGATGCACAAACAAAGCACATGTTTATACACACCAGAAATGTGCAGCGTCTTGGATTTTCTTTGCAAAAAAAAGCAAAATGCTCCCCACCATAGTGTCCGCATCCATGAAAACACATTTGGAGTAATGTGTGAGGGTCCAGCAGTGGAGTTTGGTGAAGGTCACGCCCAGGTCGGGTCTCTTCATCATGGCCAGGTGTGCAGTGTCGCCACTGTCCAGCACATCCACCACCCTCACCTCATCATAGATCCTCTTCAGCACAGACCTAATGATTTACAATACTATGAAATGAATCACCGTCAAATGGTAAATGGTAAATGGACTAGTTCTTATATAGCGCTTTTCTACTCAATCAGAGCACTCAAAGCGCTTATACAACCTGTTTTGCATTCACCCATGCACTCCCATTCATACAAGCACTTCCATCATTAATTAAGCTAAGTGCTTTTTTTTTTTTTTTTAATTAACTAGCATTCACACGCATTCATACTCCGACAGAACGGTCGGAGAGCAACTTAGGGTTAAGTATCTTGCCCAAGGATACATTGGCATGTAGCCTGGAGTAGCCAGGATTCGAACCGCTGACCTTCCGATCAGTAGGTGACCTGCTCTACCTACTGAGCTACAGCCACCCCAGTCAACAAGCCAGGTGGAAAACAAGAGCTCACAGGAATGGTAACAGGTATGATTCAGAAATGTGGTGACACTGATTGTGTGTAAGGTTTCTTACTGGCAAGGCTCTGATACTTGCGGCCCAACAAGTGCCACCAGCTTCTTGGATGTATTGTGCTTACGGAGGGATTTGCCCAAAACCATGGCGC
Organism: Archocentrus centrarchus; assembly: GCF_007364275.1. NCBI lineage: Eukaryota > Metazoa > Chordata > Actinopteri > Cichliformes > Cichlidae > Archocentrus > Archocentrus centrarchus. The sequence goes on along the minus strand of NC_044365.1, from coordinate 25,068,939 downwards.
CCCGAGCATAGCTGTCATTGGTAGCCAACGTCACAAAGGCCTGATCTGTAAAGAAAGAAACCTGAATTAAAGTTAAACGCTGCTCCCATCTAAGTGCTAACCAGGCCTGACCATGCTTAGCTTCCGAGATCAGACAAGATCAGATGTGCTTTGTGCTGTAAGCGAAAGTTGGTTAAAGCTGCTGCTTAATATGGTACGTATAATCTATGAACACTCTCACACTCATTTAATTTAATAAAATATGTGTTAGTCAGATTCTGTTCAGAATTTTTATGGAGCAGAGACAAGTGGCTAAAGGCTTCTGCCTCGTTGGCCTCAGAATCTCATCTCTGCTTGTTTGTGGATGATGTGGTTCTGTTGGCTCCATCAGCTGGTGGCCTTCACTGGTCCATCGTGGTGAAGGGAGAGCTGAGTGTAAAAGTGAAACTGTCATGGTCAATCTATGTTCATATGCTCACCTATGGTCACGAGCTTTGGTTAGTGACCAAAAGGATGAGACTGCGGCGGAAATGACCTTTCACCAAGGGTGGCTGACCTTTCCCTTAAAGATATGTGAGGAGTTCAGTCACTCTGGAGGGGCTCAGAGTAGAGCTGCTACTCCTCTACATTGAAAGAAGCCAGCTGAGGTGGTTTGGGGAACTGACTAGGATGTCTCCTGGGCACCTCCTGGGTGAGGTAGGGTAGACCCAGGACATGCCAGAGAGATTATATCTCTCAGCTGGCCTGGGAACGCCTCAGTGTTCCCCCAGCTGAGCTGGAGGAGGTGGCTGTGGAGAGGGAGGTCTGGGTTTCTCTGCTCAGGGTGCTGCCCCCCATACCCAGCCTTGGATAAGTGGAATAAAATGGCTGGATGTGTTAGTTAACAAATGCATCCCATTTAAAGAATCTCCATTACTTTTCAATTCAATTCAATTCAATTTTATTTATATAGCGCCAAATCACAACAAACAGTCGCCTCAAGGCGCTTTGTATTGCGGGTAAAGACCCTACAATAATACAGAGCAAAACCCAACAGTCAAAACAACCCCCTATGAGCACTTGGTGACAGTGGGAAGGAAAAACTCCCTTTTAACAGGAAGAAACCTCCAGCAGAACCAGGCTCAGGGAGGGGCAGTCATCTGCTGAGGGGAGATCATCACGTATTTCCCAACCAAATACGTGATGATCTTTATCAATAGTCTTTTTTGATTATTATTTTCAGGTTGGCTGTGTCTGCTATTTTAATTGAACTGATTTATTGTATTTGCAAATGCACAATAGCAGTAATCTAGCATGTAGAATATTTCAAAGAATGACTGCAAAACCAAGAATTGAGATTTCAGGGAGGAAAGTAAAGTCCTTGAAAAACACTTGAAATATGTTTGTCTATTTTCTCCCAAGCCCTGAATCAGATTGGTGACCTGTCAAGGGTGTACCCCAACTATGACAGCTGGAATTGGCCCAGCCCCACTGCAACCCTGAATTGGATAAGCAGAAGAAGATGAATGGATGGATGGATGGATGGATGGATGGATGGATGGATGGATGGATGGATGGATGGATGGATGAACACCAAAAGCAACATTAGCCAAGTGTTACACTGCAGTTATTGCCTGTTCCCTTTTAGATGAGGTGCTTCTGTGTGGATTCTCTGAAGTACAACTGCTCCAAACAATTCATATGTTTATTATTTCAAATGCTTTTGAATAAGCAATATGATCTAACCTCAATGAAAGTTTTCTCACAAAGTACCCAGTAAAGGTTTAAATGTGTCATTAAGGTGAATTTTATTTGCAGTGTGGCATCTACTCTGTAACACCACCTCAGGCTGCTGGAAGGAAAATCTGTCAGCTACCTGCCAAGTCAAATCTTAGGAACAACGGCTTGCCTGTGAGAGGACACATAAACTGAGATGACGAAATGAGCATGGCAGCTGGGATGGTTGTGTGGCTGTAGAATCCGGCCAACACCAATCCCACTTGGACTGTGTGCTAACCCTCTGGCAGTATGCTACGAATAATGGGTAAGGACAGCACAATAGGTAGAGCATGTCCGACGTGTTAACAGACTGAAGTTTCTATAAGTTTGGGCCAGCCAGAGAACAATGGCTCCAAATACCAGGGCTCGCCAGGAAAATTTGTTCTGTCTCACTGCCTCTACACAGTGCCACACCTCCCTTCCCTCACGCCCCCTTTTCAATTGGTAGAAACCTTACTTTAGTATAAATCTAATATTTAAAAAGTAACAGATGACTAATAAAGACTTAAAAGATGAGAATTAGCTCAGCCACAACCCAAGTTACAGTGAAGTCACTGTCCAGGCTGCAGACTCCTTCTATTTTGACTGAGGGGGCAGTTCCCAGTAAGCTTATACCACTAGTGAGAGTTGAGTTATGGAGAATCATGACATAGAGTAGCACAGTGGGTCTCAAACTAAAGTCTGGACTGTAAATGGGGCCAAAAAAGGTACCCTGTGAAATGATTTCACTTTACTGTTTCCACTGCAGCTACTTTTGACAGACTTTATATATATATATATATATATATATATATATATATATATATATATACACACACAACCTAGTTACACTGTAATTATGTCATACCATTAGCTGGTGAACAAGTGTACAGACATAAAGACAATAAAGACTACTAATGAAGCTACTTTAAGATTTGTCATTAACATAATAACCCAATAACAAACTCTTCACGGCATGTAACAGTAACAAAGGACGACCACTATGACATATAGGCTACATAATCAAATTTAATATCACCAAAGTCCGCGCTACTTTCTACTTTTCAAACTTAGAGGAAAACATAAATGTGTCTGAAAAATAAGATGGACTATGGACGCTTGAAGAGTTAAAATGTTACTTACCAGCCATGACTGACGAATAAGTCGAAGCTACTCTGTAGCCTGGACTTGAAGACAGAAGCTCTGAGCGGCGAAAAGGACCGACTAAATATACAGAGGTGGTTTAAATACCGAGATGACAGCAGGCAGACGCAGCGTCACGTGACAGCCTCCACACACCCACCTGCTCTCAACATGACCCACCTCTACACAGCACCAGTTCAGGAAGGTCCACTCTCACGAAGTTTACAGGTAAACAGTGTAAATATAGATGGAGAAGTAACAACTTCGGAACACATTATGCATTATATTTCCCCCCACTAAATTCACAGGAAGTTCCCAACTCTGAAAAAGTGAGGGGCTTTGAGCCAGAGATAACTTTACACTCCCAGTGCATCATTCTACAGCTTTGACCTTTCAAACAACTGCCAAGTAGCTCCCTTGACTCTTGTAATCTTTAGTTATAATGACAACTGAAAGCCGGTGAAAATGTAAAGAGTCCAAGAACAAGATGTCCTGTAATAAACATTTGGCATTTTGTCGCCACCATGTGGATTGCAGACGCTATAGCAAGAGTTACCAGACAAACCATAGTTTAAGAGGTCAGCGCTCTTACTGTATTACACAACAGTAAGTTATTTTAAACAGATCAAGTAGTGTACTTTAAGAGCTGGATGTCATAGTTAATGCGGGGAGGTGATATGTCTTCTTAATGGCTTACATTTAAACAAAATAATGATAGCACGTGGCAAAATTCAAAGCATAAAAATAGGAATATTAACCATCAAGAATAGCTTACTGCAAGAAGCAAATAATCCATCCATCCATCCATCCATCCATCCATCCATCCATTCGCTTCCGCACATCCTGTTAAGGGTCGCGGGGGGGCTGGAGCCTATCCCAGCTGTCATAGGGCGAATAAAATCTTCTAAAAGCATTATTATTATTTATGTTATCAAGTCATCTAAAGAAAAAAATAGATTCTTATTATATAATTACCATCCTTTGAGTCTGGCATCACTTAATTTTCAGAAATTTCAAGATTATTTGTGTTGTACTTGTATGATGAAACCCATCACCCACCTGTGAATAAAATAACTGAAATCAACACACAACCAACCACCCCAGAGACATGAGCTCTCCAGTGTGTGAGGGCCTCCATTAGATGCTCGGAACACCTCACCAATGAGACGCCAATGCAGCAGTGGAGTCTTTCTTCTTTAAAATCACTTACAGAGCGTCTCTTTAATTTAGGACCCATGGCAAACATTGACTGAATAAATAGCTCCATTTACTGCATAGATGGCACTGGACCAACAAAAGCACTAATCAAAGCAGAAATAGAAACCAGTGATGTGACATCATTAAGAAAGAACTAACTGACAAAGTGATAAAAAAAAAACTGGAACAATAAAAAAAGTGAACATTTCTTTCTGGTCTTTGGCTCCCTTATTTTTTCCACTGAGGCAGCTGCTTGGCAGAATGGAGATGCTGCCAAGAAGTGCTCTTTGCTGGTCACATACTGCGCCCCTGTTTTGAAAATCCCTAACAACAGACACCCACACCCACCTAAGCTCCACTACTGGAACAGTGCCATCTGAAGAGGGATCGCTGCGACTCAAACAGGAACAATGAATTTGTGGGTCTTTCTTTTGTTTTCTCGAGGTAACGTCTCCTTTACAGACACCATAAGAACACTAAGTGTTTGGCATGGTTGCATTTCAGTCTCGCAATATGTTTTCTTAAAGGTTGCGGTATACATTTCTAAAATGTTTCCTTCTTAATTTGCATTCAGTGCAGCAGATGATGAGCTCTAAAGTGAAAGTGTTATTATTGCTGTTTTGTATATTTTCATAGACAAGTAAAGGATCTGTGTACCAGACACAATATTACCGTATGCACAAAAAAAAAAAAAAATTGATTCAGCATGTGGGGATGGATCATTGATTTTATTGTTTGCACTCATCTCGACATTCTGTCAGGCACAGTGAGGAAACATGGCGGGTGGTGCCCGTATCCATGGATACGGGCAGGAGATGGCTGAGAGGTTGGAGGGGGTGGGGGCTGGTACAGAGGAGCCGAGTTGGCAGGGGTCCTGGCAGTTCCGCATTTTAATAGAGGTTCTTCTGCACGTAGGCGGCAATGTACTTGACGGCCAGCATGGTCTCCTCGCATGTGGGCTTGATCTGAGACTCGGGCAGCAGGAAGCCATAACGACCAGTGTCACGCAACTCGAAGGTGTAGGAATATTTCACTCCCAGGTCGTAGGCCCAGTCGTCAGAACCTCCAGCAGCGAGGTCTAAGGGCAGATGAGGACAGGGGGGGGAGATCACTGAGATGTGGATATTCTGACAACCTGGGACAGTCTGGATGTGTTTTTATACACATATTGCTTCAGGGGGGCAAAAAATAATCCTTTTGCTTGAAATGGCTGTGGCTCCTGATTGCCTTTTGTTGTCTCTAGAGGCCATATCTCTCAGTGGAGATGGGTGCATTGAGAATACACCGTAATGCATAATAACAGAGGTGGAAATAGACTACCAAGCTATCAATGAATATACCATCTTCCTGCAGGAATATTTGCTGTACTTACAGATAGTTGAAGCGCCGGGTCCGCTGGTGTAGCGTGTGCCATACAGACTACGCAGAGCAGCAGAGGCTCCCTCAGCGACCTCCAACTATAACACAAAATACAAGATCAGACTGAAATTGTGTGTTATTGTCTATAATAACATGATTTAGAAGTGGAAGACTTTTACATTAAAAATTCTGGATTTAAAGCAAACGGAGCTCAAACAGGAACGGCACAACCTTTAAAATGCAGCTGTTAGGTGTTATAAATATATGCCTTTCACCCTGCAGGCTTTCAGTAACATTTTTCCTGATATTATAGAAAGCAGTAAAAGCATCAGCGAGTTGCAGGAGGAAATGAAACCCCAAGAGAAACGCACAAGCAGGAAATGATATTTCAGGCCAGACTGATGAGTTATGACAGATCCCCGGAGTTCTTTTGTTCTGTAAAGTGTCAGAAGAGAGCCTAAATTACAAGTGAGTAATAGAGAGGCAGAGATGTGTGATCTGCCTCAGTTAGTGCGAGAGCTGGAGCAGGGGTGTGAGTGTTAACTGTGCAGCACCACGGACACCCCAGTGAGAGGTAAAAGAGCCATGAGAATGAGCAGTGTAAGCAGGGAGTAAATGATTTGCCGCAGCTAAGTGTGGCCCTTAGATAAGAGTAACATAGTAATGGGGCTGGGTAGAGTTCTTGGTTATATTTTATATTATATGATCTATTATTATAAAACTTTTCATTTGTTCGTATTCCATGAATGGAGTTAAAATCTCTCGATGATAAGGGAATAGCATACAGTCTGCCTCTGACTAAAATATTCTGGCATAGATGGAAATTTTTTTTTTTTTAGCATATGACAAATTTGCTGTTAGTTTAATTCATATAGAGTACAGTTATATTTAAAACTGATTATTAGAGGGGCCAGATTTGTCAAAAATATCTCCTGCTGATGCTGCTTGACCACTGCCCGCATTTGAAACTGTTATCATATATAATTATACATAGCCTGACTCTGAGGTAAGTTTTCTTACAATACTCACTACAATACTGAGGCACATGACGCTGACTTACCAGCTCACTGTGGTCTGCAGCTAGCTCATAGGTGTAGGAGTAGGGGAAGAGCAGCAGCTGAGAGTAGGAATGGATAGTGATGTAAGCCTTGATGATGGATTTATTCTTGCGGATGAAGTTAGCGACATTCTTGACTTCAATCTCAGATTCAACACTGGAGCCACAGAAAGTCTCGCTGCAAGGGTTGCTGGAAGCTCCAACGGCTGTAATGATCCAGAAAACCACAAATGAAAGTTTTTTTTTTTTTAAACTTTTAAAGTTGTAAAATAAAATAAAATAAAATAAAAAATCATGTGTACTTACTGCACCAGCCAGCGTCGAAGTTTCTGTTTGGATCGGTTCCTATGCAGCTGGTTCCAGAGTTCTTGGCGCGAGTTTTCCTCCACATCCTGTCCTAAAGTTCCCAAAGTACATACGACACATGTGCGTTAAACACATTCTTTAAGATAAACAGCAAATCATAGCTTCTTTTAAGCAGTTTAAGTTTGAGTTGATTATAACGTACGGTTGTGTGGGTGTATACGTAGCCATCAATGTTAAAGACGGGCAGAACGATGACATCCATCTGGTTGAGCAGGCTGGTCATCTGAGCATCACTGCCATAGGTGGACACTGAGGAAAAAAAAAAATAAATCAGTGATGTAATCAGTTATATCTGTTAGATGCAAATGCTTGCTGTGATCATCTGGGTGTCTTCCTTACCTCATTGACAAACCACTGGCAGAAAGCAGGAGAGATCCACTCTCTGGCATGGATACCGCAGTCCATGAAGATAGCAGGCTTGGTGGAGCTGGACTTCTTACCAATCTGTGGTAGGTAAAGAGAATTAGTTGCATGCAATTATAATATGAATTCCCTTAAATTCTTCAACATGGGGATTAATAAATCGATATACATTCAGTAAGCCTGATATACCTTGAGAACTGTCATGGGGCGGCCTTCATATGTTTCCAATCACTTCCGTGCTGATCAGTTCAGAATTGGAGGAAGAAATGGAGGTGATCCAGGACTCAATCTAAAATTATTAGGACAAATATGGAAATGATTGAAAATCAGAAAAGAAAATCAGCATTGAGATTGGGACTGATGTGGTTTTTGACTCTTACATCACTCCAGGTGTTGTACTTGGTGTAGCCGTGGGCTCTGGGAGAACCCTTGCTGTCAGCCTGGCTGTCAACAGCATCCTGAACATCCTGAATAAGGACCCTGAATAATTTAATTAAAACATATCATAATGCTGTGTGAAAAAATGTAAACCTGGGGTTCAAAATGTTTTAATATCATATCTATCTAGCAACCTACTCGTATTTCATGTTGCTCTGCTGCAGGATGGTGAACACCATGTCATGGTACATGGCAGGCACACGGATATCCACATCAGTGTTGGTAGTCACCAGCTCAGGGCTCTCTGGGCTCCAGAAGTCGAGCTGCAGATGGCAGCAAAGTCAAAGAGTTGAGCAGTGAAACATACGCGTGCCTGTATGTGTGAAAGCAGATAGGTACCTGAGTGCTAATAGCCAGTTCCTTAATGACTTTCACATGTTCATCAAGCACAGGCTTCAGACGCAGGACTTTATCACTATTTAAAAAAAGAAGGGGGAGAGACCACACATATAAATAACATCCACAAACACTTTGGCTGCATTCCTGCAGTTCCTTTAGTACACAGTAAAATTGTCTGCATGAGCCACAAACTTACAGAACATACAAATCTTATCCTCTATATGCCGTGTTATGATGCCATGTGGTATTACTAAAATCAAAATCAACATAAATCAGTTTGATTACATTACATTGAACCAGAATGTTGGCTTATATAGTACTTCCATTATTAGAACTTTGTCATTATTTTATATTTCTATTGTCACCACATATTGTAGTTGACAGGAATGCAGCTGTTTTAAGTGAATAAAAGTGTAAATTTACCCCTCAAAGCGAGTGACGTCAGCAAGGGCAAAAGCCACCAATCCGAAAAACAGGAAGACCTTCATGTTGGCAGTGAAGTTGACCTCACCTGTGGACAGCACTTATACCTCACAGCTTGCCGCTCATCCACCAATCCCAGTCTTTTATGCAACGATGTGTCACGTCCTCCCTAAAATATTCTCTGCTGTGCCAGTTATTTTTTTTGTAGGTGTCACATGGAAAAATGAGTGCATAGATGATGTATGGTCAATGATTAATAGATTCAAGAAGTGTTTGGGGGCAACTTTAAACCAAAGTCATTTGATTTGGATTCCTAACTGCAGAGTAACAGTTTTTATTAGAAGTGTTTTTTTTTTTTTAATGACACGCTTTCATGACTAATCAGGATGATCTGTCACTTCATACTGAGGTAATAAAAAAGATAAACCTTGGACTGTTTCATTTTATTTATTTATATTTTCATATTCACAAAATGTACACCTACACAGTATATATATAAAAAAAAATCTGTCAAGTTTAAATACCACAAAGAGAACCACCAAAGACTGACAATAATCTCCCAGCCTGGAGCGTTTACATAGCACTCTGATTTTGATAGCATGTCACTCCCAGACTTGGTAGTATTTCAGTCTTAATATGCAAACACATGAATTTTCACAAAGAGGACATAATTTGACAAAAAACATATACAGAAAACAGTTACTGATGTCAGATATGTTACATGGCATTTTGTAATACACTTCCAATTACTTCATGTATACAGTCATTGGCAGAGCATGCGTGGGTGGATTAGGACCTTTTTTTAATCACTGTTCCAACTTGTGAAATACCTGCTGAGAGCACAGAATAGTTATCACTAGACAACATAGTACTGCACTGAATCATTAAGGCACAATGCTGACATAATTCTGCAGAATGTGCATATTTTGTATAAATAATGGGATAAGCATTCAGTAGTTATGTATAATATTTACTAGCAGAACCATACTATATTAATACTGCTTCTTATTTTTCTTTTTTCCCCCTATTTTTTTGTGACACTCTCATTCATTTCACAGGCTTAGATGGGAAGAATTGCCAGCATGCTATGTGACATGGAATGTATATGAATAAATATCCTGCAGCTTAGCATTGTACACGGTAGTCTTTACAGATGAACATGTACACAGCATTACAGTCATTGTGCATGTTTCAGTGCTTAGTAATACAGTCGGGCATGGAGCAAAAAAAAGAAGCATGGAATGTCTCCACCTCAGCACTTTAACCACAAACTGAAAGAGTGGGGCGAGGTAAATTGTACCCTGTTTCTCTCTCTCTCTTTACTTCACATCGGAGGAGGCATTATTTTTGACCGTAAGGGTCAGCGCCTCCGAGGCACGAAAAGAGAGCGCGCTCATCTTGGAGCTAATGCTCGGGTGAGGCCCAGGACCTACACCCGGGGAGCAACACAGCAGACGCAGTAAGTTTTTGCGAAAGTTATGGCCCACAAAGCTGTACACAATAGGGTTAACACAGCTACTGAAGTAGGCAATGCAGATGGTGAAGGGGATGGCGGTGTCAATGATTTCCACGATGGCGCATTTCGTTACAAGCTTCAGTTGGGTGAGCACCTCCATAAAGTGGAATACTTGATGGGGAACCCAGCACAAGAAGAAGGCCAAGACGGCTGCCGCCAGCATGCGCAGTACCTCGTCATCGCGTGAGGAAGAGCTTTTCTGTATGTGTCTGGCGCCCAGCAGCGCCCGCCCTATGAGGCAATAACAGGTGAGGATGATGACGAAGGGCACCAGGAAACCCAGCAGGATCTTCATAAGGCTGCTGGCCAGACGGAGCTCTTCCAACCATATGGCATTTTCAATGGTGGGGTGCAGAATGCCACACACTGTAGTGTTGGCGTCTGAGATGTCGTGGAGATCCCTGATCACTACAGTAGGTATACTAAGCACAAAGGCAAAAAGCCAGATCACCACACAAGTGAGACGCGCGTACACCACAGTGCGGAAGCGCCGTGATCGCACCGGATGCACAATGGCCAGGTAACGATCGAGGCTGAGTGCCGTGAGGAAGAAGATGCTGGTGTACATGTTAAAAATCACCAGTCCTGCACTTGCCTTGCACAGGAATCCTCCAAAGGGCCAACGATACCCTGTGGCAGGGGAGGTTGCCCACATTGGTAGAGTGATGAGGAACGTGAGGTCAGACGCAGCAAGATTGAGGACGAAAATATTGGCCACTGTCTTAAGCTTCATGTAGCGGTAGATGACAGCCACCACCATACTGTTTCCGACAATGCCGATGACAAAAATACAGCCATAGACGATGGGTACCAGGGTGAAAATTATTTCATGGCTTCCAGACATGCCACATTTCAGTCCTATCCCTTTTGTTGATTCTGTCGTTAGATTTTGCATTTCCCTCCGGCTTTTTTTTTTTTTTGGGGGGGCACCAGATCCCAGCACCTTTAAATGGAGGGGCCCTGTCGGCAGGGTGCGTCTGTGGTGACTGATACAGGCCTTGGGAGAGGGCCGCAGTGAGTCCTATAAAAGAAACACAACAAAAAAATGTCACAGGCAGCGCAGGAGAGGAGCCATCATTATTGCTCGCATGGCCCATAAACGCTAATCCACACGAGCACCCATGAAAGTGCTCACTCTACACCAGCTCATTAAAGACCTGCACATTAAAGCCATCCTGACGCTTTATGTTATTTCTGTAAAATAAGAAGCCATGAAAAACAGATGTTGCATGTTATTCAATATTCCAAAAATGCCCTTTAAAAACGTCATTATTCAGACAGCCTGCATTCTGCCTTCTCCTTAAAATCGTCCCTCGGCTAATGAAGGGCAACAGTAAAACTGTACAGTGTTTATCAAATGCTCGGTCCATCTGGGTGGACTGTCAGCACCCGGAAGGAGAACATTTATGCCTTGTGCTATGACCTGAGTTAATGAAGGCCGCATGGCAAAGTGCGAGCTTGGATAACAACACCATTAAACACTAAAGCGCTGAGCGAGAAAAGGGGTTCGAGGCTCCAGTCACTGTAAAAGACACGTCACGTTTCAAACCCTCGGTGCGCTGAGATACATTGTACCCAGCATGAGAACTTCTAATCAGCACACACCTAAACAAACAGGACAGCAGGGATTCAGCTCTGTGGAAACTTTGCTCTGTGAGAAAATCAAACCTGCGTGCTGTGGAAAATTGGCCTCAGGGCTAATTTATTTATTTATTTATTTATTTTGGCTTGATTTGTACGAGCTTAGAGTGAAATGGGAATATAAAAAACAAATCCCCCTCCTTGTTGATCAGCTTTATGTTTAATAGAATAGCTTTGTGGGTGTCGTCTGTGGAGCTGATGTGATAACATTAGCAAAAGCCTCATACAGCAATATAGCTGAAAAGATTATACAAAATTGCACAAAAATTGTGGTTACAGTAAATCCAATCTGATGCTGAGGAAAACATACACTTAATTTAGAGCTCATAAGTGGGCGAATAAAATTATAAAGTCTTTTTAGAATGAGAAATTGACCCTTTTTTCTTGTTATACAGCTGTCGGGACAGAAATGGAATTCTTCTGATCAGCAGTTTCGCCAAACCGAGCAGGATTTTGCCACAAGGTGGCGTTCTAGCTTTAAGAGTTTACTCTTTACGTCTCACTGCTGACTCAGTACAGACGCAGTACATTTTAAGAGAAATACTACTGATGAATTCAGCCAAGGTGATGTTTTAAAAGCAGCTCCTGTAACATCTTATTATAGTTAAAGCTGCTGTGGACAACCTATTGTAGGAACTTTTAAAACCTCATCTGCACATCTACTGAGCTCAGACAGTCTGAGCCCCAGCAGCACAACTACTTTATCTCAGAATCAAAAGCTCCACATTTTCCAGCAGGTTTCAGTTGGGGAATTCTTTGGGGGAAAAAAAAAAAAGGTCTGCGTGCACTAAAGCAACAACCCTATCGGTTGCAGATGTGGGACTCTCGAGTGTGGAAGACCTGTGGGTGCCAAGGGCAACAGAATAATGAAATATCTCTGTGAATTTCCTGCACAGGCCCCAGTGTAACAGGTAGGGTAAAGCACCAACACAGATGTCGCAGCTTGGATTCAAAGTGCATGTGTTTTGTTCCTTAATGGTTGTAACAGTGAGCGACTGTAATATCAAACCCTGTAAAAAAAAAAAAAAAAAAAAAAAAAAAACAAACAAACAAAAAAAAAACAGGGCAACAAAATACTAGTTTCACTGTTTGGGGATTTGAAACCGTTAAAGGAAAATCTTGATACTTAGAAGATTTTTGACTACCACAAATGGACACTCTTTTACTATTAGTGATGCAGTATTAACAACCAGTATTTTTCCTTGAAGGGGATGACGATAGTAAGGCACTGTTTATACACCACTCTGCATGTAATCATTAGTTGTTATTAAGCTCTCTTCTACAGTGTGTCATTTATCCTGTTTCCCTCCCCTCACCCTCAGCTGGTTGCAGCAGATGGCTGCTCCTCCCTGAGCCTGGTTCTGCTGGAAGGTTCTTCCTGTTAAAAGGGAGTTTTTCCTTCCCAGTGTTGCCAAGTGTTTGCTCAGTTGTCATCTAATTGTTGGGGTTTTCTCTGTGTTATTGTATAGTCTTTACCTTACAATATAAAGCGCCTTGAGGTGACTGTTGTGATTTGTTGCTGTACAAATAGAATAGAATAGAATAGAATTGAATGTGTGGCGAGCTAAAATAAACAAGCCTGAATGTGCTGTGACGATATCTATAATAAAGATAAGGTGGTACAGTAAGACTTTGTCGAGCGAGCTGTAGCTCGAGGGAGATGGCACATTACTGAATGGCCACCATAAACTGGGTGAGCACAGACAGGAAGGTAAACAGCTCCTACACAAGGCCCGTGAGCAAGCTGCATCCTCTGAGAAAAGACAAAAGACTGCAAGTTCAGCTGGTTTTGCAAAAACAAAATGTTACATGAATGATAAAAATCAGGGTTTGCAGGAAGTTTGGGACATTTCTGCTCCCACAGCTCACTGGCTGACTCTGAGTAGCAAACCATTTCAATCCTATTTTGGGGCATTAAAAGTAGATTCATTCCCGCAAACGTCGGATTAAAAAGAAAAACAAAAAAAAAAACCCAACTAAAACAGGAAATTAAATTCTAGTTTGGATTAGAAATGTTGGGTTAAAATTGGGACAACAACATTCCCATCAACTGAGGATCCAGGGCTATCCAGGGCAGCTTGAGAACCTGGCTGCTCAGACGGAGCACCACATCTGGCCCGCCCATATGTAGAGCCACTAAAATGTGGGTTGATGGAGTTAATGATTTATTTCAGCCCACTACGAAGTGAGGTTCATCTCTGGATTCACGCCACCCCACCCCACTCCTCATTTCAACCCTGTTTGGTCGAAGGTTGCTCTGCAAAATGAGCACTTCCAACATTTGTGCATCCTGTATCTCTAAAGTCGTTATAGGAGTGCAGATTATACAAGCAAGTTAATTAAACCAACAGCGAGACCTGAACCTTTACACCTTGAAGGTTGAAGGTTAATACAAGGGTGTCTATTGTGTGGTGCACCTCAACCGTAGCCTCCTACAACTCACTTCTCCTTCGTCTCAGCTTACGGGTATTACTTCAGCTCATGAGGTTTCTTTAAGGAGGCAGCCTCCCTAATGCTGAGAAGAATCTCTTCATGCCAGTGGAAAAATTTAAAACGAAGAAATAGAGTAAAGCTCTCATTTAAAAATAGGCCAGAAATATAAAAATATAAAAAATAGTTTTTTTAATATGCATGTGAAATCATGTATATGTGACAATGTAGCAATGTCCATGAACTAATAAGGCCTTGACTTATGGCTTGCAGCTGGGCAGCTAATGGAAATATTGGCTCCAGAACGCAATGCCTACATTTTTTGTTTATATGAACTGAGCTTTCACGTGACTTAACAATTAAACAGCACAAACCTATGGCTGCACAGCTTCTATTCATTCCTGTACCATGTTTTTTAATTACACATAAACATAGCAGCCTATAAATCCCATTCTGTCCTACTTAGTTCCAGTTGTTTTTGGCAGTTCAGTAAGAAGAGAAGAAGAATTTCACGCAGAATGATAACACATGTGCCCTTGAATATGGAAACACTAGAGGGGGGGGGAAAGAAACTTGTAAAAACTTTGTGTTTGGCTTGAGAACATAAAGTGCTAAAGACTCGACAGGTCTGCAGCCTTTACTTTCTTCCTCAACTTCTTCATTATCACTTTATTTCCCTTCAGTAGTATTATCTTTTTTTCCTCACTCGCAAGCTGCAAAGCAGCTTTTTTCTGCTTGCTTTTCATTCTCACCTTTTTTAATGTGTGTTTTTGTGATTAAATTCCTTATAAGTGAGAATTTTCAAAGCGCACGGAGCTACTGTTTATCAGGAAGTGGATCAGATTTTCAGCAGGCGTAGAAGACCTGAGTGTGTGTAGACCAGATAATCACAGTTCTGGATTTTCTTCGCAGTCCTACTGCAGATCTACTGTAGTTGTTTTAAGGGCTCTAAAACACACCAGGATTTCACATAGACAGCATAAGCAGAAGCAAAGGTTGCACTGATTATTTGTAAATCCAGATGTTGCTGTATTTCTTTTTTTTTTTATATGTTCTTCACGCACATGCAGATTCTGAAAGTAATATTAGTAATGTTCCAACAAGCTAATATTTATAAAACCTCCAAAAAACACAACATTTCTAATTAGTTCTCTAATTTAATCGGTAGACCTCAAACTTTAAACTTATGAAACCTAAGACCTTAAAAATAAAAGTTGGTGATGAAACCATCTTCCCAAAAGTGAGGGTAATGTAAGATCTTACCTGTGGTGCTGAACCAGGAGATTGCTGATGCTTTACGAGCAGCACAGGCACAGAGATAGAGAGACCCCCACAGCGTTGCCACTGACTGCCTGATTTAAACTTAAACGGTGGAGGGGACGAGCAGGAATCCATCTGACAAACACAACCCTCCTCACCCACCACTGCTCTCTCTTCTCTCTCTGACACACACATACACACACATGCACTGCAATGATGAATGAGTTATACTGGAGCCAGTCAGCTAATATGTCCTGACCATCTCTGTCTCTCTCTTCTGGCCAACAGACTCTGCAGATACACAAACAACCAACACATAAGATCTTACACAATAGCACTCCTACCCCCCCCCCCCCCCCCCCCCCCCTCCACCCCCCCCCCCCCCCCCCCCCCCCCCCCCACTCCCCCAGCACTATCTCTCTCCTCTCCCTTAACGTCTGCTTTTAATCACCAACTTTTTTCTGTCTTATGAAATTGACAACTTTTTGCAGCTAGAGATGATTAAAGCGCCAAATCTAGGCCTGTTGCATAATCCTTTAAGGGTGTTCAATTCAGCGCTGCATTTTAACTGACTGCGGAAAATAATGGTCATAATCATAGATAGCACTTTGGTCAATTCTTACTTCAATATTTTGGCCACTTCTCTTCTTCCACTTATGTCAGCTCTCATTCTACGACACTTGTCCTCTGCGCAACATGAAGGGTATGGCCAGGCACTGATTATGACTGGGCCTGTCAACACACGTTATTAATAGATGCCACAAGATCCCCTTGAATGAGTATGCACTCGGGGCTCAAAAAGAGGGGGGGGAATCAGTGGGGTGGAGCCTGAGAGTTGGGATACTGCTGTTTTTCCACACTCCTTGCTGGGGTTCCTCAAAGCATTTCCTGCGTTTCAGCGTGTGATTCAGCTGTCATTCATTTGCCTCAGACTTTTTTTTTTTTTAAACATATGGAGCTATTGTTGCCATTGTGTAAATCTATGTGCAAGCACGCCACAGATCTTACAGTTCCACTTGGTCCAGCTGACTTTATTGAGGCAATAAGTACGATGAAAGTGACTTATTAAACTGTTACGTTCATACTGGATCAAAAAGAAAGAAAGCCTCAGGCATGAAAGTGAAAAAAAACTGCCTGCACATTTTACACTTGTGTAATCCAGCTGCATTAAGAAGGAATGTCTATTTTTAGGGATTGCACAAAACCATCAGACACAGCTTGGTGCTAAAGTGATTCATCTCTCCCTATTCTTTCTCAAGGTCTTGACAGGTGTTGAGAAGCAGGTCACATCCTCGCCTCTCCGCTGCAGCCCGTTGCAAATGTCACTGAAATGGATAAGTGATGGATGAGGCGATGTGGCAGCCACTCCCTAAATCCAAGCGGTGAAGAAAGTCACTGCCTGGGTTAAAGACAAACAAGGAAAGAAAGGAAAAACAAACACTTTGGGCCAAGTGGAAGTCCTGTTTGGTAGCTCACTCAGGTGTGACCCGGTCATTTGAGAATTATCACATTTACCAACGTTTTTATGGCAGGAAGCTCTTTTAAAGGTCACAAGGGGTCAAAAGGCAACAGGTGCAAAGGTCTGTAAAACATTTTGAAAATACGTGACGTGCGGCAAATGGCTCTTCTTTCTTTTTAACTGCCATTTTTCAGGAAGGGCAGGCTGCGGAGGAGAGTAACTCACTTTGCACAGCAACAGAGCCATTTACACCTCCAGGGGATTATGATCAGGCTCCATTATGTCTTCAATTACTACAAATGATAAGAATCATCCATTAGGTGAATGTTATCTTATTGTGTATCCTGTCACAGCAATGAGCATCTGTATGGTATCACTTTGTCCTCACACTCACGGTCTCGCGGCTACAAGAATTATCAACAGTCTATATCTGACCCTTGAGACCTCTCAGGAAGTCAGCAGAGAGTTATGTATCGAGCAAAGAATCCCTACACGTATTTTCCGCAAAACAAATAATTCTCAGTAGGGACAGGATGTTGTTGCAACACCCCACACTACAGCAATAATTTACACTCCCTGGGTACGAGCAGAACCAGATGTTGATTATTTTAAAACAGAAAATTAGAACAGATTAGAAGTGAAATGACATCATAAATGTTTTGGGACCTTTTTACAATGAATAGGGTGTGTTTAATTGAAGTTGGTGAATTAAAAAAGGTACAATTCCATGTCTAGACAGTGACCTCTTTAATTCACTCAGTAAATGCCTCAATATTTAATCCAAGATCATTACTAAGATATAGTTGTGCAACTTTTAGGAACCCATGCAACTATTGTAAAATCCAAGTAAATGCAGTTGTTTACTGAGTAATACATTGATTGGGGCTAGACAAGGCCAGAAAGAGGACAAGGCTTCATCTCAAGTACTCATACCCTGGAGGTGTGATCATGGGCGATGTTCTTGCTAATCAAATCACTCTAACAAGATTAGCTGTGTTAGCACTTAAGCTGCAGTAGAATGAATTGATGACTGAGGTAATTACTGGTAGCAGAGCACTGCGGGGAAAGAGATTTTTTACACCACAGCAACACAGGCAGTAAAATGCCAAACCAGTACATAGCCACCTGCTGAAGAAAGACAATACTCTGTGAGGTCTAAAGACAGAGCTCGGGCCGTAAAATGCACATGGGTGATAAAGTGGAGGAAAAAAAACCCAAACGACATAAGGTGTCTTAGTAAGAAAATGGTCCACATACCAGCAGAACAACTTAAATGCATCTTACTATTGATTCTAAAAGTTCTTAGGATAAAACTGATCGTTTCAGCACAAAAACCTTCATCAGGGACTAAAACAGAGTCTATGAACACGCTGGATCTTTTCACCAACAGGGACCTTCCACATATGGTGTTCCAGCAATAGAAAGCTTCCACCTGTGGTGAGAGCAGAATATCCCACCAATAAAGCTCCATCAATATGAAGAATCTTTAAAACATGAATGGATGCGAGAGCCGAAAAGGATAGAAACACCAAGCCCAAAAGCATTCACTAAATTCAGTCCAAATCAGACAAGAAAGAAAACACACGCAACCACAGACAACAGAAATGCTTCTTCAAAAGCAAATAAAGTTTAGAAAAAGGAAGTAAAATCAAAGTTGTCATTGAAACTAGGATATTTAATGGCCTCTAGTTTATAAATACAAAATAGTTTCCCCTTTTTTAAGACTTTTTGTCACCTCTTTGTGTTGAAAGAGGAATGTGGTCAGTTCCAAAGGCTTGGAGTGTAGATGGATTGCTATTATGGAAGTCCAGGTAGAGTCTTAATTTGCAACGATCCCTCATAAGAGAAGCAGCCTCAAACTAAACTACCATCACAATACTGAGTCAAGGGTTCAAGATTTTCCTTTAATTTGTCACCCATGTGCCTTATCTCCCTGTACAAATATTTCAAACATCCAAAACAAAGTGTGCGGTTTCAGTTTCTGACGGGTTCCTGCTGCATGTTTCCATCAAAGCCAATCACTAGCAACAAGGAGCCAGTTGAATGTGATCAAAAAGTAAAATACATGTAGAACAAGAACTACATGTTTCTTTTCACACATGTTCCTCATCAGTTTGTACCCAGACTACCCCAAAATATCATACTTTTTTTTTTTTTTTTAAAAACAAAACAACATGGGCAGAGCAATATGACAATATGTGCAAGCCTCTATGTTTGGGGATTTGATGGACATATTGTCTTAATAAACCCGACCACGTTTTTTTTCTTTGTTCTAAAATTGTTCCATACTGTACCATGCTTTGTTTTGAAATTGTAATTTCCCCATCATTCCCATATGACCTGTAATCACAAAATGTCCAAAGACATGTTTCTCAGCGTTTCTCTGGACATTTGGACCGGCCGTGGCACGACAAGCACAGGTGGAACTAATATATTAATGGCAGCTTTATTCCCGCAATCACTTCAATGCTAAGCAGCAGGTAATGTTATTAGACACCCCTCTTGACACATCAAGAGCTGAACATTACCTTTTAAAGTAAGGCGGACTAAACCTAAACCTTTGGGTGACCCGCTGGGACTGTTTTTTTTTTTTGTTTTGCTTTTTTTTTAGAAAAACAGCTGCTCTGTGACTCAAATGTAAAGATAACATAAAAGAGTAACATATGCTAGCCAGGAAATAATTATAAGCTGAAGTCAAGTTACGAAATAATGTAGAGAACCACTTCAAGTAACAATACTACTCTGACTTACACCAAATGCATAGTCTTCAAATAATAAGACATCTTCTGATTTAAGCTGTGATTCTACGCCCACATTAATGGCACCGGTGTTGAGCAGTGATGCTAATTCTGCCCCCCCACCCCCCCAAAAAACAAAACAAAAACAAAAATGCTCTCTGCTTCTTTGCTTTTTCCAATAAGGCATTTGGAAGCTAAGTCACATGGTATTTGGTCTATCTCTGCTGTTTCAGGGCATATTCCTCAGGCAAATGACTGTTTGGCACCTCTTTTGACCTGACTTTCTGCATTGACCTTGATCTTCAAATCCAAGGGAGGCTTAAGTTGTGTGGAGGCTGCTGTGACTCTTCCAGAAGTCTGCTTCACCCTAGCAGGGTAAGAACTTGAGTTTCCTTCTTGTTTGGTTCTTCTTTGTGCGCTCTCCTGATATCTGCTTGTTGTTGAATTTCTCTCCGACAGATGCGTTTGTGGCCCATATCCTGGCATTTGTTACTGTGTCCTTCACTCACTGCATGTCCAGTGTTCATGGCTTCAGTTCTTGTTTTTTGCTTGGTCAGTCTTGATTGCCATGAGGATGCATGTTGCAGTGTGGATGTATTGCACCATATTTGCCTTCTTTTGCTGTTATTCTTGGATGATTTTTTTTCTGTAGTGTCTCCCTGTAAGCCTAGGTCAGTGTGCACTGAACAATTAATAGTCAAATGTAATCTTGGTTGTACTGAGCATTAAACAAGGCCACTAGTCACAGACATTTCAACTGCATAACCTTCACCATTTTGACATTCTTTTGCTAGTTTTATGCTGCCGCCCAGCTCTACTACGTCCTGATGGTTGAGTGCTGCTTATCAGTTTTACATAGCATAACTTTCGTGCTTCAGTGGTTTTGCTTTGCAAACTCTTCTTATAAACAGTGTTTTTTTTTTTTTTTAAGCATGCAAACTAATTTTCCCTTTTGAGGTGAAGAAAGTTTATTTTTGTTCTTTCCAATCCATGTTTGCTGAACTTCGTGGATGCTGGCAGAGATGAGGTCAGAACTTAGATGCCAAATATGAACTCTGAATTCACATCATAAATCTCTCTTGTACTAGTTGGCTACAGAGCCATCCCATTTATACCATCTTAATGTCCCCAAACCGCGGTATGCAGGGCATGTAATCGTTGTGCTGTTTATCTCTCTTCTGTGGATACATTCTGCTACACCAGTATTTTTTTTTTTGAGCACCTTTCCATTTAACTTTGGTTTTGGGTGTTATTTACTGCAGAACATATATTGGGCAGTTTAATTATCTGCCTAATTAACATAAGTGACTGATTTTATGATATTGCACTGATTATGGTTTTACAAAGAAACTGTGTAGGAGGATAGTAGCAGCTACAAAATCTCTAAAAAGATGTTTTCTGATTTTTGGTTGTGATAGGAAGGGTGCTGGACTCCATCAAAGTACATGGCATTTTTTTTTTATCTAGTATACACTTAGTGTGTTTATGCTTTGTATATATATATATATATATAACAAACATCCATCTGTTCATAACTAACATTTGAACTCCTGACAGTCCTTAACATCCAGTACTACATACATCACCCTCAGATGGGCCAAGAGGGGCCTGTCCAGTGTGACTTTAACAAGCCTTTTTTTTGTCAGTGTGCTGCGTAAGTGTCAAGGACAGCTCTCACACCATCCCTCTGGGGCAGTCAAGGCTCAGAAAATATTTACTGCATCTCTCACACTTGATGGACCTGCCTTGTTAGTGTCGTTGCCCGCATGAGCCTGACTCAGAAGCTGTGTAGGAGGATAGTAGTGGGGTGGGGGGTGGGGTCTTGGCAAAGAATAACAGTACAGAAAGTGTGTTTTGTCACATTAACTTTTATATAACCTGTATCCACCACGGTTTGACCATTACCCTTAAGTTTCACGTTTTTTTTAATGTCATGGAAATCGGTCACCCGGAGGTTGACCTTGGATATGTAAAATGATGTGGTCTGCACACTCCTCTAAATTGGAGCAAAAGAACAGATATGTAAAAGACAACAAATCTTTTACACAAACAGGAAGCATCAGAGACTGGAGGGAAAGTGATGGGAAGGCCTTCAAAAGGCCTCTAAGTGCTCTAAGGTTGCCTTTTTGCATCTACACAGGGAGGGATGGGAAAATACTGAAGGGGGGCTAATGGAGGGAGGCTTGCTACTACTCTTTTAGTGTAACCGCTCCCATGAATATTTTGAGCTTTTTATTAGATCTATGGAGGATTAAAATGCATTAATACTTCCTTCTAGTTCGTTGAGGTTTATCAGCTGGATGACATTTGGCTCTAATAGAACAGTGAGCTGTAATGCAGATGCATTCTACTTCCTTAAAGTGCTATCTGTTCAGCCAAAGGAGCTTTGTAGCCTAGACAAGGATGAGGTACTGCTGCCTTCGAGCGAGGAAGTGAGTATGTCGCGCTAAATGTTTGTGTTTATTAAAGGGATTTTTTATTTCATTTAGACATCTCAGACACAAATTGTAAGAGCATAAACAAATAAATTTGTCTCTCTGTTCCTTTGTGCTAATCTAAAATGAAGAAAGTTCTGTGGCGTGTGGCCATATGAGGCTGTGTTGTGTGCTTTCTGGCTGCTATTGTAAAGTTCACTGTGTATGTATGTGTGCTGAAAGCATAGGGTTTTTGTGTGTGTATTTGTGTTTTTGCGTGTGATTATGTGCGTGCAGGACAGAGATGTTTCACAAGCACACTGGCGCACTGAGGTTCTGGAACATGTTCTTATCCCCTACCAGGCCTTCCTTATGTAAACAGCATGTTAACAGCTTTGAATGGTCTTTCTCACACATCACCCTTTCTTGTAAAAGAGTCATTAACCAAAAAGGAGACGCTAATACGCGTGCAACCCAAATTACATGCAAAATTTAAATTAAAAAAAAAAAATATTAGTCACCCAGCTTTCGTAAGATCCATTTGTGTATAAATAGGAAGGTGAGGTATCTCAGCTTGTGCCCACTTCCCCTCTAACACCGTCAGGC
The DNA here is from genome assembly GCF_007364275.1 of Archocentrus centrarchus. NCBI lineage: Eukaryota > Metazoa > Chordata > Actinopteri > Cichliformes > Cichlidae > Archocentrus > Archocentrus centrarchus. The sequence goes on along the minus strand of NC_044365.1, from coordinate 25,046,474 downwards.
CACATTGTACTCTCTGGAGCTGCTTGGGAGTTTTGGGCTCAGCTGAGTCAACAGCCTTGGGCCCCTTCCAACCGAATAAACACCCCCTTCCTCCAGGAAGAGGGTGACTCGAACTGTGCTGATAATGTTTTGTCAAGTCCTCATCTCTGTAGTACAAACAGATCAGTATATGACTTATGTTTTGAAGAAATGGTTCAGCCTTTGACGATTCTGTCATATAAATATGTGAGGAGACATTTTAAGCAGTATAGAATCTATTTAAAAACAAAAACTTTGAATTTTATTACTAACTCTGAATGGAGCCAAGTGTGGTATTAAAATTTACTCAGAATTTATGGGTTTGAACATTTTAAATATTCTGTTTTTTGCATCTGCCAGTATACAAGGATGGCTTGGGTATGAGTGATGCAAATTTCATCATCAGAAGGTGAGTGCAAGGCTCCATGTCGGTATTTATACGCCCTTCAGTCGTCTGTGACCATGTGGACGAGTCTACCCCAACACCAAACCGCAAGGGAGCGAACTACACGTGTCCATAAAGGAGGCTTTATGTAGTGTATCTGAAGTCTGAAGCAGTGAGAACTGCGCCGGAGGCCTACGCCAAGCAGCTCTTCTGACTTTTCAACACACAATGTGATATTTTGGGTGGAAACTCTTGCCCTGATAACTCCCCAGCAGCATTCTGTCAAACAACCTTTCTGGTGGAGCCCGGCTTTCCATTCCAGGCCACATGGGAGACAGGCAGTCGCTGATAGTGCTGTTTTTTTTTTTTCCCTACAATCAGATGTCCAATTTTCTAAAATATTCGATTATATAATTTAATTTCAATATTCGTTGACAGCCTTCCAAACGGTTATATTTCCAACAAGATATTCTCTGTTGCCGTGACTGTGCCAAACTTGCAAGAATTTTTTTGTTGCGAAGCTAAAGAGTCTCCTGCTTCTGAGAGCTCTGTCCTGTGGGGGTTTTTTTGTTGGTAATTACTTTTCAAACACAGTTTATTCTTTGGATTTGGGAAGCTGCTGTTTTGTACTGTCAAGTCACCACTATTGAGAAAAAAAAAAAAAAACATGGAACCATATTTTAGACTTTCTACTGTTTTATTTTGTAAACTTCAATTTCACTTTCACTCGCTGTTTGATTTAGGCATTGAAACTATTTTGTTATATTTAAGAAAATAAAATTGTTGGCTGAAACATTCACCCTTTCACAAATTGGTGATCATATCTTTTTTCTTAAATATAAATAATTGAAGATAGGAGTCATCACATCACTCAAAAAAATCATCTAGGAACAGGCCATGGCTATTCCAATGATCCTGGAGCCGGCTAATAATAACAGAGTCACCTGCTTACTTTAAAATGGTCCCGTTTTCATACGTGTTCTGACACATAGTTGTGCACAGGATAAATAACAAGGATGAGAGCACGCATCCCTGTGGGAAGCCAGTTCAGGAGCAAACCCGATCAGACAGAATTCCATTTATCCATACTTTTTGAGTTCTATTACATTTAACAATCCAGGGAACAAGATTTTATATTCAGGCCTAATTGTTCTGAAATTCTGAGTTGTGTGGAATGCTGGACAAAAAAAAAAATCTACAAACAGGAGTCTAGCATAAGAACCTTTCCTTCCAAGTGTTTAACAATTGGCATCTTCTCCTCTGATGTGTAAGCAAACCGCATGGGGTCAAAAACACTCTGTTTCTCAACAACTCTGACCTCACCAGTTTTCTAAGGATTTTCACTGTGTTCAAACTGGTCTGAAATCATTTAGTTTTAGGATAACTGGATTTAGAAACAGGAACTACCACAGCATCTTTACATGCAGTACATTCTGCTTTGCCTGTAAAAACGTATTCAAAGTAAAATAAAATACTGGACTGAGCACAAGATTTGAGTAAACGGCCACAGTTGTTGAGACCTGTCAACCTTAACACATCTTAGGCTGAACTATTCATCATTGTTTGTAACTTGGACTCTCAGCTGTCACAGTCTCACTTTCTATTTATGCTGGAAGCTGGAAATAAACTCCCAGAGGTATCTCTCACCAGCTGTACTAGAAATGGTGAAGAACACATGTTTTCTTGACATGCTTTGGGCATCTTAATAATAGTCAGTCATGGTTTGGATGCCACAGCCTATGTGAATATTGTATATAGTGCATGTGCATCCTTTTGTGACCTTAACTTGCCATCTTCTTATGGGTACATTATAACACTCTTGTGATTTGGTACAGTGGATTTGCAGCGTGAATGTGCTCGACTGACTTGTCTATAACAACAGTTTGTCATTAGTTTAACATGTTAGAAGTAAAGTGAATGTTTCCAGCATTGTGTGAGTCCATGCTACCATCTAAAGCTGTTTTGAGCTCAAGGGAACAGTTTGCCCAGTATCCATATGGTGTTCCAGATAAAGTGCTCATGAGTGTATACAGTAAGTCTGTTAAGACTATCCAGTGACGGACTGTCCTTTGGGGAAATAGTAACTGGAAGCTGGGAAAAGAGGGGATGGGAAGGTATTAAAAAAAAAAAAAATAACAAATGCATACCCAGAAAGCAATAAAATAAGATTATGATTCTGTGTATTTTTGCGTTTGAACATTTTGCACTTTGACAAACTCCATAGAATTGCTGCTGGTATATTTACGCTTCACGTCATTGTCCCTTGAGGTGAGGTATAAGAGCCATGACTCAGTAAATGGAAGCAATAACCTTTTTATGATAACATACTGTTTTGTTTTAACACTGCTGTTAGCTGAGCTGTACCAATGATATTTTATACTAACAACAGCGTACAATCTGAAAATCAGACAAACAGCCGTCACTTGAATTTTTTTTTAGTCATCTCTGTTCGTCATCCTATTCCTGCAAGTCTGCTGCATACTCTGGAATTCTGGGTTCACTTGACCTAAAGTAAACAACAGGTCAAGAACTTTGTTCCAATCATCTCTCCATCCCTCCACTGCACCGATCTGCAGATAACAGGCACATTAGAAAATATAGTATAGTTATTTTATGAGCAATCGACTTAATTCCAGCTAATCCCTGGGGTGTCTGCTGAGGTTTTTTTTTAAACGCAATTTTAAAACAATTTGTCTGGCTGCCCATTCTGAGCATTTCCTGCTGAGGTGGCCTTGCTTAGGGAGTTTGTCTCGACTGTGTTTTAAAGGAGTGCCAGTCATCGGATGGCACCAAGGTCTTATAATCAGCACATAGTCCACGGAAAGGAGGCACTCATGCTGGTTTTTAATTTAGTCTTCTTTCCTGCTGATTGTGTGGCGCTTGGATGTGGATACATAAATATCTGGGAATGGGAGCATTGTTAGCTGCCATAATGTGACCCGTTTCCTAGTATAGAAGAAAATGGAATAATATAGTGCCTGAGGGTATTATATTCGGTTTATCAGAAGTTAGACAGTTATTTTTTTAAAGAACAATTCTTACATTTGCTTATTTAAATGTCATCAACATATGAGCTGTACATAAACTTGTGAGCCAAATTACTACAGCAATCCACAAGATATACAGTAATTAGTAGGATTAGATTGCATAAACTTTTGTTTGCTTATGTGAAATGAAAAAATGAGGCATTTTGTATAAATGCTACAAATAATTAATGTAAAACGCCACTCACAATTAATTAGTAGTGAGATAAGGATGTTTTCTGAAGCTGCCCTTTCTCACATGTCACGCTGGAAATATTCTGTTTGGTTTAGGTGAGAGTAGCTACCTTCACAGAGTATATGCTGGAGGCAGGACACATGATGCCTGTTCGCTCGCTGTGAATTATTATTGCACTATTCTTACATGAGCACTGGGGAGCTTGTGTGTGTGTGTGGGGGGGTAACGTCTGCAACAGTTCAGGGCTGCACATGCATGTGTGATGACATCTATTGTTCGAGTTTAAACAATATGCTGCTGACCATAATGAAGTAAGTCCCCTCCTTTCAGTGAATAACTGTCAGAGTTTTGAGATTCAAGCCAAGGAATTCCCCAACTGGAGCCAAAATCATGAAGTGTTTTATTTTATCTAAATTTTTGTCTTTTTTTTTTTTTCAGAGGCAGCAAGCATTTTTATGCCCCCAAATATCAAGGCACCAGACTTTACTAAACTAATATAAATGCAGGAAAATACAGATAATTGTTGTAATAACTTTTTCTTTTACGGTACATTGCAAGTGTTTAATAGATGAATTGTAACTTTCCTGCAGTTTTAGTGTTTCACATTGAATATCTCATTAAACTCCAATGCCTCACTGACTGGCTTTATTAAACATCAGATAATTAAACTATAATGTTATCTAAATAAATAATTTAAGCCAAGGGTGACTATTAACTATAGATGCAAAAACTTTTTTTTTTTTTTAACATATTTGCAGTCATATTTTACATTATAGCTTTTATGGACAAAAGTCCAAGGCTTCTAAATTGATCAGATAATGCATGTAGTTTTTTTTTTTTTCGTCTCTGATAATCAGAAGCATTTATGTCCCACAGTTGTGATTGAACTGTGTGTTTCTGAGGTCAGTTAACCCCTGCTGAGAATGCTGGAGTGGATATAAGGAAAAGAGCTAGAGGAAATAACACATCAGTGGGATATCGCACGCCAATCATCATACAGTAAAGGAAGAAACATCAGCCAGATGAAGGACGCCTACCAATTTCCCCAGACTGCGTGGGTGGATGGTTTTGCCCTTGAGAGGAGGGACTGGTTAATGTGCCTCCTGAAGCATTAGTCGTGCTGTCTCAGTGGTTTTATGCTTTAGTTCCCTGAATATTTTAAGCCTGTGTAGTGTGGTTTAGTCATTTGTGTTCTGAGGGACTTCAATTCCCATTTTTACTATGTGCTCTACTTGATATAATCATGTTGGTCACTATAAATTTGTAAGTAATTGAGTTATTGTCTTTGTCATTATGGCATTTAACACAGTTACCGAGTGCCTGGACACATAGGGTCAAGTTTCAAAGTACTCCCACTCTGTGTCGGCATGAACAAAAAGGAGGCAACTCACCACGAGGCAGCTCCTAATGAAATCCCTTCCTGGGAGCTCTGTAAATATTTTCATCCTCTCCCTTAGCCTGCTGATAGACTAATTCTCCTCACTTTCCTAATTAATCACTGAGCAGTGGATGGGAGGAATTGGATAAGTGGACACAAGGCTGTTTTTGGAAACTGTCCACATTAAGACCGTGTATGCAGCTTGATCCTGTAGTCTCCTCACTCAGATACACATCTGAGCACATGAGCACAGGCATAAAAATAGATTCATATATGACAAAAAAAAGTAGTTAAGACACTTGGAAGTAAAAATTTGACATTTTTTCTTTAGATAACAGTAAATTATAGAATTTTGGCCTGTTGGTAAGGCACAACAAGCAATTTAAATACTCAGCTAAGGATTTTTATAACATCTTCTTTTGCTGTTCCTTTTAGGGGTCACCACAGCTGATCATCTTCCTCCATCTCACTTTATCTCCAACATCCTTTTCTTTCAGACCAACCCTCTACATGCCCTGCTTCACTACATCCATGAACCTTCCTCTGTTCCTCTTGCCTGGCAGATCCATATTCAACATCCTTTGTTCAGTATATCTACTAACCCTCCTCTGCTCGTGTCCAAACCATCTCAACCTTGCACATCTAACTTGTCCCTCTGATACACTCATTTCTAATCTTATCCATCCTGGTCACTTCCAAAGAAAATCTTAACATCTTCACCTCTGCCACCTCCACCTCCAGCTCTGAAGCCTGTCTTTTTTGTCACTGCAACCGCCTCCAAATAATACATCAGAGCAGGTCTCACTACCATCTTGTAAACCTTCCCTTTCACTCTTGTTGCTGTCCTTCTATCACAAATCACCTCTGACACTTGTCTCCACCCACTCCACCCTGCCTGCGCTCTCTTCTCCACCTTTCTTGTGCACTGTCAGTTGCTTTGGACGACTGTCCCAGGAATTTGAACTCATTTAACTTCAGTACCTCTGCTCCTGTCTCCCTCTCATTCACACATATATATTCTGTCTTGCTTCTACTGACTTTCATTCCTCTTCTCTCCAGAGCACACCTCCTTTTATACCTGCGTATAGCCTGTGATGAGAGTAGGCCATGATGATTGAAGGTATTTTAAGATAATAAACTATGATGTCAGGAGTATGTGTATATTGTCTATAACATTAAAGCACACACAGATAAAGATATGCCTGGTGTATGTAGACTTACAGTGAACCTGCTTCTGTTTCACATGCAAACACATGTGAAACAGGTATTTTATTATGTGAATAATAATCTTGAATCCGAATATTTTCTTTCTCAGTCATTCAATACTTAATTGTATCAGTGGTCACTGCGATATGCTGCTGATAGCATCACATTCAGGGAAACCTACTCTGTATATAAGACAGCCTGTTTTCTTTAATAAAGATTAATTAGGGGATACGGCAGTACTAAAGTAGTACAGTACTTCTAATTTTTTTATTTGCAAAAAGATGAATTATTACACTCGTTTATTGAAATAATGTGCTGAGTTTGCTCAGGATATATACTTGGACTCATGTCTGCACAGCAAAAAATTATACACCCTTGCACATCAAATCCTTCTTTGACAGGTGAAATTCGCCACTCATGCTGAGAAAACAGCTGAATCTGTCTTTCTTCCAGAGACTAAACCCTTTCAGTCATGCTGTTTATTTGAAAAGCATTACTTACCAATGGCAGTAATACTGATTGATGAAGTTGAGTTTCCACACGAGCCAGTTGTCTTTTACTTGGTGGAGGCCAAACCACTGATGGATATCATATGAATCTTTGTCATACTTGGAGGAAAACATTCATCTCATTTTCATGCTTTCCAGCTTCCTAATATTTTCTATAGTATTAGATGGAATTATTATGTCTGAACAGCATCTATTTCATATTGTAAGGATAAGTGAAAAGAAGTGAGCGAGGGTTACACCTTTTGGAAACCGATTCCCTTAATTTGATGGTAATATGATGGACATGCATTTATAAGCCATGTTAAACAGACACCACAGTTAATAGGCCCTCAGAAAACTGTCCATCACGTTTATTTAATGCCTCCTGATGGGCTTTGGTTGATGCAGGCAGATAGTGATCTCGGAGTGACCACTGCAAATCAGGTTAGCTCTTACACTGAATGTAGAGGAGGCCTGCAAATCTGGCCCCGTTTCCATTTCCCCTGGCTGCATTATCCACTTCTAACAAAGTTACGGCACACTTCTCATTTTTCATTGGATTAAAAGGGCCATATAGATATGGACATGAGCCACACTGGTACATCAATCCTGAGTGTATCTGCCCCACTGTTCAGATCGTGCACACGCCTCTACCCTTTCCTTTTTCCTTTTTCCAAATATCAGGCTTTAGTTTGCTGCTGACCTCCCTCCCAACACCGCTGCTTAATTAGCCTTTTGTCTTGTTGCCTGTTTAATTACATTAGAAAAAGGACAACAGCGCTAACAATGATTGCTTGCAATGACTCAGACCCATTTAAAGCTATTACAAGGCAGAACATGGAAAGTAAGGTCACTGATTGCTCTGTAAATGATTTTTTGGCATTGTTGTGTGTCTGGAGTTTGGCCTAACTACGTATGTGAATTAAACACTGACTAATTCTACGTATTGGACATGTGTGACATGCCTGGATGAACTCTGAATTAACTCTATGATGATTCCCTGCTGCAGGTGGTTTCCTTAAGGAAGAAAGCCAAAGATTTTTCTTCTGCATGCATTTTGATTTATTTATTTTGTTTTTTTAATTTCTCAAAGGGATGGTTTTAGAACATGCAAGGAGTCAAATTTTGTAGAAATGAGTCATCCTTCAGCTCTTTTTTACGTGTCACACTCATTTTATGCCAAGTTCTTTTTCAGAGCTGAAAAAAAAAAACACCACTTAAAATAATGTGCTTTTCTTCTACTAATTTGTCATTTCCTTTAGTGTGTGTCTGTTTCATGTTATATATGTAGGATAAGCTACACTCCCTAAAGCAATTTACTTTGACGAAACTTTTGAGGGACATCTTCCTATTTCCCAGCGAACAGGCAACATATAGATTTTCTTACAGTGACCTCTGCACTGATTAAAGAACATATGTTATCCATTCAGGAGAAATTGTTTCCCCCCATGGTAAAACTGCCTTTGTTGGAAAAAAAAGTTTCCCAGGCTTGTTTCTCATGCAGATTGTGCAATACAGTTTGAACAAAGGAAACGTCCAGAATCTAACCAGCACACTTACACTCTGACCTGGGAAAAAAATAAAAAATAAAAAATCATTCACATGCTCATTTTCTCTAGGATTCCTTATTTTTAACTTTCTCTTTTCTGGCATAAACAAAAAGTCACCTGACACCTCTGGCTAGTTCAGAATGTGACAGCTTGGCTTCTTACTGGTTTTAGCGGCAACATCGCGTCACCCCATTCGAAGTTGCCTCTGTTTGTTTAACAACTGATTTTTATATTTTACTGATCAGTCAGAGCATTTTGTCCATGCTGCATAGCAGAACTGTTGATCCTACGTGAACTATGTGCACCCTCAGATTCTCACATGACCTTCCTGCTATTTCAGATTTTTATAGACTTTTTGTTATGTTGTATTTTTCTGTTGCTGGTATTGGGCGGGACAGTGGTTAGCACTGTCGCCTCACTGCGAGCACATCCAGGCTGGGTTTGGAGTTTGCATGTCGTCCCTGTATGCCGGCTTCCTCCCACAGTCCAAAGACATGCACGTTGGATTAATTGATGGTGTGAATGATTGTGTGTTAGCCCTGCGATTGACTGGTGGCCTGCCCGGGATGTACCCCGCCTCACACCTAATGATGGCTGGGATAGGCTCCAGCTCCCCCCCGCGACCCTGAATTGGATAAGCGGAAGAAAATGGATGGATGAATGGATGGATTTTGCATTTAGCATTTTCCATCTTCTTTTCTAGTTGTTTTTCTGTTTTAATGTGATTTTTTTTTTTTGAGTGCTGAGCACAACATTACTAGTTTGTCTGACAAAGGTGCTGTTTTAAAGTTATCATCTTTATTTTTTTTTTATTAAAGAAGTTAAAAATAACCAGTTTACTTTTAGGTATATCTTTCGAGTCACACTCCATAATCTTGTGAAATTATTCTCCTGTAATTGCCAAAAGATAAAATATATTACATAACAGAAACACTGATAATAAGCCAGACATGATAAAGATTAATTTTCAAGATCACAGTCACTGGTCTGTGAAAAATGAGGAGTCTGTGAAGCACACGATCTTGTAGTGTGCCTTGGACCAGCCATGATAATAGCAAACAGGAGTGAAATAAGGACAATCGGAGTCCGCATGTGTAATCTTAACAGACAGGACTGTAATTTGAAAAAGTCTGTTAGATTCATTATATGATTATGAGGTCTGTATATAGACAGAATTTCATATGTTCCAGACCTAAATTAACTCTGGAAAAGACATGAACTAAAGGAAAATTAAGAACCGAGGGATAAAGGAAGTTAGGAATAAAGGTATTAATGAAAAAAGAAATTTAGGAATTAAAATAGGAATTGAGGAAGGAAGGGATTAAAAAATGAAGCCTATAGGAATGGGAGAGTAAAACAAATAAGGCACTGAAGCAGTAAGTCTAAAAATAATAAAGGAGGTTATGTTAGAAGGAAAGAAGGGAAAATTGAAGAAATAAGGAACTGGAGAGGAAGGAATTTAAATTTCTTGGACTGCTGTGCAGAACCATGACTCAGTACACAAACCTCATCTCTGTCTTTATGTTTTAAAATTATAAACAGATGTTTTCCACACGACTGTCCTGTTGGGTGAATTATAGGGTATCTTAGTATACTGACTCAATCTATTATAAATTTAAATGAGAATAAATCTCACCGCATACATTGTTCGGCTTTTTGGGAGTTACTTTTTCATGTTGTTGTTAAATATAATAATTAAAAAAAAATTCTCAGGCAAAACTCAGGCACTTTTGTATCACAATATGCTTGCTATGGCTCATATACCATAAATCTAGTACCAGAGGAGCCAGCTGCTCTCATGCAGTAGTAAATACGCTGTACGTTCATTAAACCAACTCATCGGACAGATATACCTAGAAACAAAGCCATCACCAGGCAGGTTGTTAACTGTCTGTAACCAAGACATGATGACAACACAGAGCTTGTTTCCTGCAACTGATCAAGCAGTAGCAGTAGCTCTGCTGTTTGGCATGGGGTCAGTAGGGCACCAGATCACTTCCAGGCACATCTGGCACTTTGTTGTGCTTGTTTCCACTGATAGGATTTGTAATTTTCCAAGCACTTATATCATATCTGCTGCTGCAAAAGAGATAAAACTCATATGATCTCTGTCTGGACAGCACTGCTTTTAATTGCTCAGCACTGTTATATTTGATGATAGGAAAACGAAGCACTTCTACGCCTTTTCATTTATTTACCACTTGCCTTTTCCATGTCTCCACTCTGCCCCATAGCGGAGACACAAATGAACTGCTGAATAAAAGCTCCTTAATTTTAATGCCTCTTCTGGTCTGATTTTGTCTCATTTCAATAATGTAGTTCCTAATGAAACAGGTCTCATGTTTAGAAACATTTATTTTCCTTCAGTTGTTTTAGTGTAACCAATGAGACATTTTTGCTCATTAGAAAGCATTACAATACGGTCGTGTATTATGGTTATTCAAGAATATTTAGATTTAGTGCAATCAACTTTATGCATGTAAATCTTTTTTGTTTGCCACTCAGTAAATTTAAAACACAGGATAAGTTCTTGCTTGGGGTGAATCTTCATCCAAAGTGGGAAAATCCCCCAAAATGTTTTGTTCAGTGTGGAGCAAAACAGACATCTGGGTTAAGTTGTGAACTGTATGGGTGCCATCTTGTGGTTTGCAGTCTCAATTACACAACAGCCTTGAAGTGAAAGGTCATTTTATGAAATGAAGAACCAGAATTTATGATTAGAGATATTTATGAGCCTTTGTCCTCATGTAAAACAGTCCCAGATGCAGCTTAGTATGTAATTTACCTTAAATTGACTTTAACACTTTTTGTTTGCTGGTTCTCAAAGATCGAGAACATACAAAAGCCTGTGGGCCAGATGTTTGCGTAGAGTAGCAGGAATGTTGTTTATCTGAACCAAAGACACCTTCATGTGTTTCTTCTACAGATATGTCACAAAGAGGTCACTTATGTTTCAGTGATTTTTAGCCTCATTTCTCTTCTGCTGTAGTGAAATACCAGGTTGCAAAGTCTGCATGTTTTTTCATACAGCGAGAGAAAGTGTTTCCTCCCGTCTGTTCGTCACACACAGTAAGCTACCTTCCATCTTTCTGCTTCATGAAATTTCTCCGCAAATGAGAAATCTTGAAATTGCTGTGACACACAAATGACCTCCTTTATGTGTTCAGTTTAAGGTGTCAGCAGTGAAATGGCAATTAAATCTCAGATGTGTACACAGTGATGACTATTAAGTTTGACCACACCATTGGAGTTCAATTGACGTGTCGGAGCATGCAGTTAGTGGATGAATATGTGTGAGTTCCATGGTGAGAAGTTAGAGATCCTAACTCTGTGCCTGCACACCAAGCACATCAACCAGCTAGCCTTGGGCAAAGGAAGCAAACATGCTGGAGTATTTGAGTCAGTTTGCATCCCTAATGTCAGAACAAAACGGTAGCCCCGGCGGTAACACTCAACGCTTTACTTGTTTATTTATTTTCTGTATTTTTGCCCCCTTCATAGTAAATTAGCGAAACAATTATGATGCATGGAAAACTTCCAGCACACACATCACAGCCAGTCTGGGTACGTTTAGTGAAGTGAGGAGGAAAGAAAAAAAAAAAAATAATAAGAGGAACAAAAGCAAGCGGGGTGGCTCAGAACTTGAGCCAGAGAATTAGATAGTTTGTAATGACATAAAACATTTTAACAAACAGTCCTGCCAAACGAAATGCGATACCGTTTCCTCAGTGTGAGACGTAAAAAATAACAGTGCAAATATATTAGCAGCGTATAAAAGTATCAATGAATTAATTCTTTGTGCTTCTTAGACGGTTGCATGGAGCGAGCGGAGAATTAAATGCTTTCCTCTTTTTCAGCCATGCTCACACACGCAAACTAACACACAAAGAGGAATGTAGAGAGTGCAGCCCACACAATGTTTCGTTTTGAAACCCTTTAGAAAGTGGTTTACACCAGAAAGCATACTGTTAGTTAGATTTACTTAACTATGAAAGAGATTGTCTGTGCTATAAAACATAAATCAGCCCCTGAAACACCACCCAGTGGTGTTTAGATATAAAACTGAGTGCAGTGGAACAGTTGGCATCAGTGTAGCCAACTACGTAACAGAATAGTTGTTCACTTTGTGAGCTGAGCAGAAAGTAGGGACGCCGTGATACCACAAATGGAGTAGCTGGTTCTAGTACCAGTTGAATTACATGATTCTTGCCCAATTTAAGACCACTGTTTAAAAAAATATTCCCATGTATGTAAACTCTTTTATTAAAGAGTCATCTTACTGACATGGCATGTTGGCAGGACTCAGACTGCTACATTACATTAGCTTAAACATTTAGATGGTAAATGTATCTTGCTTGAGAATACTTCACGACGCGAGAACAGGAGGAGCTGGAGATTGATCCACTGACCTTAACCCAGTCCATCACCTGAGCCAAGTTTGCAATGTTAACCACTGCAAAAAAATTAGCCAAAAATAACTGATTTCATATCAGCAATGCCAGCTGTCTTGAAAAAAAAAAGAAAAAAAGTTGTTTCAGGATAACAATACAAAGCATCCATACCTGACTATTACTGACTTTCATATCAGTGAGTCGGGGCAGAGTTATAGCAGTAGATGAACTGGTTGCCATAAGAGTGTGAAGCATAAGAGTGATCATATATGGTGCACATGAGGAACAAAGGTCATAGAATTTATTTATTCTGAGCTAACTGATTATTTACCAGCTGAAGTATTAATTAATGTTCAATTAATATTGATAATTATAGATTGTCGTTATGAGGATTTTTTATGGTATTGTATAGCAGTGATGACAATGTTTAAAGGTTCTCTGAAGATGCAGAGAAGCGCTGCTGATTGCTGCATGGATAGGGTAATAAGCTTTTGGTGGAGGCAGTGTGATGGGTGGGATACTGAGATGAGATTCTGCAACCAGTGGCAATCCCATATCTCCACAGTCTGGGACCGAACACCCCCAGAGAAGGGTTCATCAGAGACTACTTCCAGAATTTGGGAATGGAGAGGATGGAATGGCCTGCCTGCAGTCCTGAACTCAACCCCACTGGACACTTGTGGGATCAGCTTGGGTGTGCTTTTTGTGCCCAGTGACCAACACAGCCACATTGGCTGACTTGAGGCAAATTTTGGTTGACAAGATGCCATCCCACAGCAATGTGTGACCAAGCTGGTGACCAAGATAGCTGGTGACCAGCATGAGGAGGAGATGCCAAGCTGTTGTGGCCGTATATGGTTCTTCCACATGTCACTGAGGCCCCTGTTTGTTAAATGATGTTAAATGTTTGAAGTCATACTAAAATGGAAAAGAGAATCTGTCAGTCCATTCAGTGCCATTTGAATCACTCAAAACACATCATATCTGAGAGGCTTTCTACACTAATAATTTCCTGTTTAAGTAGCAGTCGTCTCCTCTGTAGCATCTTCACCATAAATGTAAAACTTTCAATGTAGCAACATAGCGACAACAACGCAGCAGCCTTCCCATCATTGTCCTAATTGTTCAAAGTCTGAGGTGGCTTAGTATTGACATGGTGGTATAAGCTACTGCAAAAATTTTTACATCACCTTAATACTTTGTTATTTTATACTATCCTCCTACAGAGAAATGTGCAGGCTTTCATATTGCAGGCCCACAATGAACCAAAGAGAAGACATCTAAGTTGTACTACTGTTTGAAATCCTTCTGAAGCGTCACAGCCACTGAAGAAAAGAAACTTCTCTTAGGGGTAAAGAAAAACATCCCCAAGATAGAAAATATGGCCAGAGTTTATATTTCAGTTGCATCTTACTGGTGTTTGAGTTGACTTCTGATTAGGTTACTAACAGTGGTGATGGTGCAATTTCTTCTCTTGCACACAAAGCGTTGATGTATACACTGCTCTGCTCATGAAATTTTCAGTTAAGTGACAAACTGACACTCAAACTTGCGATATAAAAAGTGTTATCTGACAATATCATATACTGACAGTTTATCTGGTCAGATTGCAAAGTTCTGTCGGAAAATCTTGAGTGCTAGCAATAATACGTACACTACTTTGTCATATACCACCCAACCAATCAGTATTACAGACCAAGACACTGGGGCTCATTTACAAACGGTACAACTCTGCATATGAATGTTTAATGCATGAATCAGTGATTCATTAGTATTTTCATAATTGTTCAGACTTTATGAACAAACTGAGACGTGCGTCAGACCATGTGTATGAACAGCAAGGTCTGTCTTTGTTGGAAACTTTAAACACGTGTTTAAAATGAATACTAATACTACTTTTTTAACAGCTGTCACTCCTGTGGGAATACTTTGGAAAGCTGTGCCTTTTCCAGCTTCCTTCTTGGACACTATTATTTAAGTTTCTTCAATCAGACTCTGTCCTGCTTTTCAGCCTTAGCGGTGCAGATAGTATGCAGATTGCAGGCAGCAAACAAAAGCCCGTGGATTTGGAATGAATCTGATTCACTGACATACAAACAAAATTGGCCAGTGCACACCTGCCATGAATATAATAACAATTTTGCTTGCAAACTAATTTTGTAAGAACATTTCCATGCACATATTAGTGAACAAGGCCCATTGAACTGCCCTCCAACCTCCCCAGATTGCAATCTGATCAACAGCCCAGTGCAAACAAACAAAACCAAACAGGAACGCCACCCAGCAACCCACAGGATCCAGAGTTTCAACTACTACGATCCAGACATCACAGAACCCCCCGAGGTCATGCACTTTGATAGATCAGAGCTGTTTGCACAGCACCAGGGGAATATACATAAATTAGGCAGCTGGTTAATATTTTGGAAGTATGATCCTCATTGTGTTTGTAGCTTTTACACAGAAAATCTATAAGCTTATGGATTCTAAATGACTCAGTCCATTCTCCCCTGTAGCATTCCAGATAGCCCAAATTTCCAATTACTCCAGTAGATTCGAGAAGCTATTATGTTTTCACTGATTGTGAGTATCAGGCAGGTGTGGAATGGCGGCATCATAAATTTCTATTGGCATGTTCCCAGTGGCATAAGTTCCTTGTGAATATCACATACCTCATTACACTCCACTCAGTTTAGGTGCAATGTGTAATTAGTTTAATGAGTGCTGTCCACTGAGAGCACTGTGGAGGGACCCATCTCCTAGCTAATGCATTTGCATGACAATATGAGAGGGGCGATTGCACCTCATAGTCTCCTAAGATGGAGGGACTCTAAGCTAATGCATTTGCATGACAATTGAGAGGCGAGCAGATTGCACATCATAGTCTAACAGTGGGCTACTCTCCTATGTGTAATAAAAGATCAAAAAGTCACTGATGGTTAAAGTGAGTGGACTAACATTATGCACGCAACAGCTCTCTCCATTTTAATTGCATTACATTATTTGGCAGATATCTGCTTTAATTTGTCCAAGTTTGTTTTTATTTATTTTTTTTCGCCTTCTTTCATTTTTCTCTTCCAAGGTCGGTGCAATCTGTTCAGTCGTGTCATGTAAATAAAAGCTGCATCTTGAATAGAGGAAATTAAATTCAAAGTATCCCACTGGCTGCCTGGCAGCCACATCAAGTGGTAGAAACAAGACCCTCAGTTACACTTTCAGTGTTGTTGTGATTTCAGTTAAGAGCTTAAAGCCACTCCGGGGATAAAAGACAGCTCTGTAGAAGTCAGTGACTGAACTGAAGGATGATAAAGCAAATGATGCTGATGAAGCCAGACAATTAATATGCCAAATGCACTTCATTATGCACATTCTGGCACAAAGTCCAGTATAAAAAAATCTTTATAATGGCTTTAATGCACTGTAATGCTCAATATGTGATGAGAATAAGAGTGGGCGAGAGTAGAATTCATTACATAGAAATTATTAGTGTTTCCTTGTTTCTGGTTCAAGTGACCTTTGCATTCCTACACAGACAGCAGAAGTTTTAAAAAATGACAAAATGTATATATTCAAGGACTAAAAAAAGCCCAGAAGTTACTGCAAACAGTCATCTAGCCTTGAAGAGACAGGCTGCTACGCTTTAATTCAAAACTCATCTATCTCTCTAAACTGTTTTCCAGTCGAGATTGCAAATTCAGTGGTCTCCTCTCTCTTTTTTGTGGATGTGGGGGGCAGTCAGCACTTGGAACGTCACCAGTCTTCGCCTGTCAAGGCTGTCGCAGCTGGACTCCGCTTGTGAGTTGATTAAAATAGGAGAGTCCATAGCTAATTAAAAAGCTCTTCCCTTTTAATGCTAGAGTGTTAAATAAAGGAGTGGGAGATGGGATATAAACAGCCTCCTGACAGATCGTTCATTTGCAGAAACTCCAGGCTCCCTGTTGGCTTGAGAGGAATGTGTGAGGAGAGTGTTGATTTGGAGTGGAAATGCGGTGTCAAAGGTCACCTTTATGGAGACACCGCACCACCCTTTAATTGAGCGTCCGTCCTTGCTGTCTGCAGTAAGCGTAAAAAGTTATTTCATTTCAGATATTGATAATGTTTTATGTTATCCCCCCCCACAGTGAAGATTGGAAAAGAGACAAAAAATATCACGGCTCAAAGGGCAGGTAAAGTCTGCAGCCTGAGTTTTTAGCCTGCGTTTATTTTACAAGCAACCTCCTGCTGCTGGTACACCTGGTTAGAGCTCCCTCTGGAGGAGGGGGTGGAGATGACTGGGAAGGTGAGACGGGTTACAATATTCTTAGATTTGGACCTCAGCTTTCTACTTTAGTCCATCCCTTATCAAGAAGTGCCACCCTTATGACCCCTAGCCCTCCTATGAAGAGATTGATACATTTTCTATTAAATGTCCTTAATTTGTGTTGCTTCATTCTCCAAATCTGTACTGAAATCATTGCTCACACACAGTAGATGCTGACCTTTACTTCTTCATAGACCAAAAATCCTTTATTTTTGTTATAGTAGCATAAAAACAGCCCCTATTTCTACTGAAATATAAATATAAAGATTCTTGCACGTGTTTTATACTACAACTGTTTAAGTACTGTATGCTTTTCAGCTTACTGTGTCCTCTGGGCAATGCTGTCCTGCAGGAGCCATGCCACGTTGAACACACTGCCTGTGTAGCACTGCCAGTGGACCGAGAAAAGGTAAAACAAAACATGAGCATTATTCAGTGACGAAGGGAATGGTAAATAAATACTTTCAGGTCATAAATCTCACCAAGTCCTTACAGCTACAAAGCTTTGTGAGAAAGGAAATATTGTTTTGAACATAAGAAAAAGTTGCATAAATAAAGCCAGCTGTACAAAACAGCAGTCCTCGAGAGTTTTTGTGTGGCCATCGAGTTTTATGTTCCTAATTCTTTCGCATATATTGCCAACATAAATATGGCACTTCACTGTGGGATGCTCCACAGAGGGTCGTTAAAAGCAAGGCTTGGCAGCAACAGGTTCAGATACACAAGTTTTACTGCAGAACCCATGATTTTTTTTTTTTTTTGGCATTTACGTGTGTATGCGAGACCACATACTATGAATCCTTTTGAAAAATGTTGATATCTCTTAATGATTGGAGATGATTTAGAGCAGAGGAAAATACCTACTCATGCATGAATGTGTGCCCAGATTTTTTTTTTAAATATATAGAGGAGGAACACATTTTCATTCACATTTGACAAACTGCAGAAACTAAATTTAATTTCAAATCCAAATCCAGTTTTTCTGAATGCAACATGAAGTTTTCTTTTTTTTTTTTTAGTTTTTATGAACTCCATTACCAAGAATAAATATTTGACAGGAGATAAGAAGGTAGAAAATTCAGTATGTTAAGACCTTCAATCAATACATGCAATAAACATAAAATATGATGTCATAAAAGTAGGAAGAAGCAACACTTTTGCAACAAAAAATGAAAAAAAATATTCTCCATCCAAAATGTTTAGGGTCTTGGGCTTTGAGAAACACAATATGAGAACCTCAAAGGCTATGATGCACAACAGGAAAAAAAACAGTTGACTATATCATCATAACCCTTTGGCAATAACACTGTGGTGGGTGATTCAGAAACATGTGCTGCCATTTTATCATGCCGAGGGCCAAGTTTTGGAGCCTTAAACACCCCGCCAAGGCTTGATAAATCTGGCTTGAAAAATCTCATTTGCAGAGAGTTACGCATCTGCAACAATATTTATCTTCTTCCCTGTCCAAGGGTAATGGGTTAGGCAGGATGGATGAGGGCACAGTCCTCTTGCCTTCAGGTGCAGCGATCTCACAGAGGACTCGTAGACAGGCTGCTTATGACGAAGCAAAAGGAAACACATCAACTCCCTCAGTAAACATATCACCATGGCTGAACAATTGGCTATTAGCATAATTAGCCTGCCTGATCTTAGACTTTTTATGTATGAGTGTGTGTGTGTGCGTGTTTGTGTTTGGAGGGGGCTGGGTGTTTTTGCTGTTGTTCCACAGCAATTAAACCCATCTAATTTCAAGAAGAACAAACATTCTTTGGTGGCTGGGGGAAAGCTTCGGGGCGCAGAAACTTCAGGAAAAATAAAGTCCTTGGTGGCACCACGTCTTGTCTGATGATGTTTGCTAATTATGCAGCCAGGCACTTCCTGGGAAAACACAAAAAGTAACAGGCAAGGGTCTGTGCCTGAAGCTTATCAAAAAACAAGCAGGCAACTCTATCTGGATGTGGCCTTTTGTCTCTTATACAGAAAAGAGAAAGGAGGAATGGGATAAGAAAAAGCGTAGGAAAAGAAAAAAAAAACTCTAAAGGTCAATTTCAAGTGAAGGACTCTGTCTCAGATGTAATTAACCTTTTGATTTAGGACATTCTCTCTCGTAAATAAGCTGGCAATTAGTGTATTTGGCTATCATGTGATAGTAATGACTCTCATTAGCATGATGTGACCTCCTCTAATCTGTTGCCTCCCAGACTCTTTACTGGATTTCTTGTCTGGCCTGCTGAACTAGCCTCTGATTATTGCTGATGTGTTTGCGCTGATAGAACGCACAAATACAGTGGAAAAGAAAGTGTTGCTATGAAGTCAGAACTTCTGTCAGCTTTTTATTTCTCCCACATTCAATCTCATTTTCTCCCAGTTACTTGCTTTTGTTTATTTCGGTACTTTGTCTTATCTGCAGAAAGATGGAGGTCAGAATGCAGCAGCTGTCTTTTTATTTTTATTCTAAATACTTGACAGCTAGCAAATGCACAAGACTTCAAATGCCTTCCCAAAAGCTTTCCAGCTTAACCCTGAGATACCACTGTCTCTCTTCTTCTCATAAATCATAAGTTCACATATAAGCTGGCAAAGACAGTATGGGTTCTTCTTTTTCTTTCTGAAAAAGTAAATTGGGAAACAAAGTTGGGCTGATAACAATCAAGAACTACAGAGCAAAATGTCTTTTCACACTAGCAGGTCTGAGTAAGAGTTAACGAGGCAGAGCATACAGGAAAATGTGGAGAACATGGACTCTTGAGACTGTAAGCCAGGAAAACCACAGGGTAGTAAGATGTGTGAAATGGTCTTCCCTGTGCAGCCTCGCTCAGCACGGGCCACAGATGTAAAAATATAGCCCGTTTTTACAGCACACTGACTTTATGGGTGAATTTTGATGTAAATGGTGGCAGCAATTGCCTTACTCATAACTTTTCTCAAAGAAGAGAAGCTGCTATGTTGTTGCTTGACTTGGTTTTTCTCTTTTTTTTTTTTTTTTTTTTTTTGTTGCAAAACTACATCCCTGGGTACGATTTGGGCATGATTTGGTGTCACGCTAAATGATGTCAGCCTACCTATTAAACTTCCAACGACAGACATGATTATATATTAAAATTACTGAACAGGCTTTAGTGGCATTTGAAAACTCTTGCACAAAACACAGATGTAATATAAAAGTCATAGACTGAAAACAAAACGCTTTGCACTCTGTGTGCGTGTGCAATATATCAGCGAGTGCTTTAGGGTGACAAGCTGCAATTAAGCGTGGAGTCAGAAGACATTTATAAGCATTTCATATCTCATTAAATACATTTATTTATTTTGCAACAAAAGGGTGTTTTATGTTTCTTTCTTTCTTTCTTTTTTAAGGCCTGTGGCGTTCAAAGTTGCGGAACATTAATTGGTAGAAAAATAGAAAAGAAATGAGATAATTATTTAGGCTTGTGAGGAATGAGGATTTACCTCAGAGATAATCCTCTAAGAACAACTTTTAGACATTTCCTCTGAGACAGACCTGGACTGCCTAAAAATCACTATTTATCGTTTCAGTCGACACTTTTAATTTCTTTCCTAGTGTCATTGAGTGATCTAGTGTTATCTCTAAAATAGCCCTTACGTAGGATAATAAAACAGCTGTGGAGGAAACAGCTGGAAGAAGAGCTGAAGGTGGTGACATAAATCCGGAGCTCCAGTAAATGTCAGCGATACAAAATGGTTAGGCTTACATCCTTGACACCCAACAAACACCCATTTATCCTCAAAGAATCATAATCATAACCTCACTGATGGGTCTCAATAGTGAGGGTGATGAACAAATAATTTTGCCTCTTCATACTAACTAATGTACCCTCCTGGTTCAGATAACAAACAGCACATAAATACCTGCACTTGCACGACTAATTGTTTTCCACTTGATTGCTGTTTTCGTTCAGAGGTTAGCGGAGGGAAAGGCCATTTATGTCCCTGAGACATCCTCAGAGTGTCAAAAGTGGCCCAGTCAGTTCAAACACTAGTACGAGGTGATGATTTATCACAAGAGTGACGATATCTCTGTACTCAGTCATTTTAAAAGTCAACTTCCAAGAAATCACTAAACACTCGACAAGAACGATGGAAATGTTCCACCATATATCGCTTAAAGTGGGATTAAAAGGATTAATAACAAGCTGATTGGAAACAGTTGATCCGAAGAAGAAAAAATGTGTCTCTGTGTGTTACTTGAAAATATCCCGCACGAACATGTTTGCATTGGCTCCACTTCGGTGTCCAGATCGTCATCCTCAAACATGAAAGCAGTCTACCTCCAGCTGAGATGTTTATCTACTTCCAAGTCTTGAAACCACCCAGCCAAGAAGAACAATAGCGTTTTCTCACCATTTCAGTGTCCCATACTCACTTACTTGACTGCCCAAATAGTCGATATCCCAGAGTTCATAGCTAGTGCAGCCATTAAACATCTCTGCGCGGAGAAAGCTGTGTCTGCTGTTTTGCAGAAATACTTAAAAAGCTTCTCCTCTCTAACGGCTCTAAGCGAGGAGAAAAGAAAACTTCCTTATGTTTGACTCCAACTACGTTTCCAGATGTGCTGCGGGTCAGAGGTTAAAGATAAAAGTACCAGGATTGTGGCATACCCCAACAAGAAACTGGTTTGCAGTGTGTGCATTCCTCACTGGAGGGGGGCGATGAGCAGAGTGCCTTGTGTTTCTTCTTTCCACCACTCGCGGTGAGAGGCCTCATTTTGCGGTCGTGAATTATGACACCGCAAGTTTCGTGCTTGCTACTTTGGCAGTGTTTACCAATGGCACTGAGGCAAAATGTCAGCCATGTTAAACATAGTAGGTGAAAAACAAATGGGGAAGTTGGCTGCAGTAGAGATCTTAACTTGCTTCTGACCCTCACTACAGGGAACTGCTAGAAGTGGTAAAACACGTCAAATCTTTCTTACAAAACTAATTAAATCATTTGGCACCACATCCTTGATTAGAAATTTTATAAAAGAATCTAAAGTTTGGCTTTATAGAGGGCCAAGCAGAGAGCGGGATTTGACTGATAGCGCCGAGTAAGGACCATCCTTTTCACCCCCTGCCTGGTGCTGAGCAGCAATAGAGACATCACAAGTTATGTATAAGAGTCTATTACGTCGATTCAAGAATGTCTGCCAGAAATTGGGCTAATTTCAAAAAAAAAAATGCTAATACGATTATTTCGAGTGTGTCAGAGGCTTAATAAGTGTGGAAATTGGCCTGTCATATAAGTCCTGAGAGTGGTTGTAAATTGCATGATTACAGTCGCAAAGCCTTGGCCTCCCTTATTGTTTCTTTATATATCGTAATCTGCTAAATGAAAATGGACTGGACAACTTCATTAGAATTCTAAAAAAAAAAAAAAGTGGGGTAACATTAATATGACAGAGACAACTTTATTGTGGTATTACGGTTATAATGAGCTTTAGAGGATGTGCAAAGATTACATGTCCCTTGAGATGGCTTCTTTTATTATTAGGCTCTGAGTGTTTTATTACCCCCAGCCTTTGGTAGACCGGTCCTTTAGAGACATTGCCACAGTAACACCTCTTACAGCCTGGTTTCCAAAAAAAAGTTTGGATGCTGTGCAAAATGTAAAGAAAAAAATGTGATGATGCACTAATGATCAAAACCCAATGTTTAATTGCTAACAGTACAAAGATATTTTGTTTCTTTAAAAAGGGCATATACTTGTATAGTTTCAATTTGCAAGCAACATGTTTCCAAAAGTTGGGGCGGGGGCAACAAAACACCGGAAAAGTTATGTAATACTAACAAACACATCTGGAGGACACGTCGTAACTAATTAGGTTACATAATTGGTTACGTAATTGGGAATGAAAAGACCATCTCAGGGAAGCTGAGACCTCCAAGTCTGTTTGAGGTGTTCACCACTCAAACAGACAATTTCTGAATAACATTTCTCAGTGTAAAAGTGCAAAAAACTTGGCAATTTCATCATCTGCTGTACATATTATCAGTCTCTGTAGGGACATAGAAAAAGACCAAGACTGAATGGGCATCATATGTGGGCCCTCAGGTGGCACCGAAAAACCAACTACAAATGTTGTCTTGGAAATCAGTGCACTGGGTGAGGAACTTGTTTTGTCGGTGCATGAATGTATGAATCTAAATGATAACTTTGCCATGGAAATAAAATATGCATAAACAAGATCCAGATACGTTTTTGGGCCCAAGTTAGTTTAAAAATAAATTTGAATCAAATTTGATATTTTTTTTATGAAAACATGGACATCACATCCTCTGGCCTAAAGGAGAAGGCGCCATCCAGGTCGTCATCAGGTTGCAGTTTCATGCACACATGGTACTGTATGTATAACCTGTGCACCATCAATGTGAGAGCGATATAAATTATAAAATCTCCACTGCAACTGTTTGGTACATAATGAAATAAAATTACAACAAAAAGGCCTTCTATGTGTCAGGCAAGGACGGGAAAACATTTTCTAAACCATCACAATTAATCTCCTCGCTGTTAAATGAAGACATGATACAAGACAGTGATGAACATGGCCCAAGTCTCATTTTTTTATACACTTTTAAGTGACTGTATATTAAAAAGAAGAAAAAGGGAAAAAAGTTAAAAAAAAAAAAAAAAAAAAAGAAAATATATGTTTACAGTACCCGTACTATTTTTGGAAGTAGGTTTGCATTATAACACAGACAATATGAAGATACCCAGAACTGGAAATTGGAAAAGCCCTGAGGTCCCCAGAGGATGAATATATCTTTGAAATTCCTCAGACAATATAAATTAGGGGTAGTAGTATGAATATACTATAGTTGTAAGTTGAATCTGGTTTATAATTATGTACATGAAGAGGGCACACAGGGCCACTAGATGGAGTTAGATCCTACAGAAGAGCTTTGGGACCTTGGCTGAAACAAGACAATAACAGCACAAGTGGAACAGAGGACACGTAGCCCCTCTGTGTGCTCAGACCTTTGGAAGTGAAAATGCATAGTTTCCTGCACAGAGACCACAGTACAGTCTTCCAGTGGCCCAGTCTTATGTAGTATCCTAGGAGCATTTATGGTTCATAAATAGACTGTACACACACCTACCATGGGAGCAGCTACCTTTATTAAAATGAAAATGATAATCACCTCGAGTGCATCCCCCAGCTTTCAACCTCTCTCATATAGTGAGCTAATTACCTATGCTACTGTCTGGATTGTCCATACAGCTATATGTTTGTAAGGATTGTGTGAGTGGAGAAGCATTTTGTGTTTATTTGCTTTAAATTTTGTGGACAATGCAACAGTGCTTTGAAGTGTAACCCCCCCCAAAAAAGTACCTCTTCTAGTACTCCTTCTAGATTTAAAAGCTAATGATGTATAAAAAATCTAAAATCCACATGCATTCAAAGAGTTTCCTATAACATAAATCTCTCTCATTATTTTGATTCTTCTTTTTTTTTGGTGAGGATTTAAACACATCATAAACTGTCTTACTGTTGGATATGATCATGCTGATACAGAAGCATGTCCCAGTCTCTAATGGAAGGGAAATTATATAGTTAGATACACTGAACAGCAATTTAATGTTAATGGTCGATAAAAGTAGAAAAGAAAATGAGTGTAAATGGAGAGCACTGCTATTCCAGGTCTTACACACACATATATATAAACAGCACACAGCACAGCCTGGTCCAAAACAATAGTAAAGTAGAAAAATAGCCTTTTATAAGCTGTACTGCTTCAGCTACAAAAAAAAAAAAAAAAAAGACTCTCAGCATCATTATACTCATTTGAATATTACGTACATTATGCATAGGACTCCATATGTGACTGTGGTGCCACATACAAGGATTCAGTGTCTTGACACAGAGTAACGTAAGAGTGAGTGAAAACAAATTTAAGTGCTAGTCCCAGAGGAGTAAACGTGAACTCTGTCAACAGATGTTTAATGCTGTGAAAAGAAAAAAAAAAAATCACCATTTCTCTTGATCTCTCATGTGAATTGCACCATTTAACGTGTAGCAGTTGTGGCAGGTAATTTTCTTCAGAATCCAATGAGGAGTCTTTATGTCATGGTAAATAATGCATTGTTTCAGTGCCTTTATCAATATTCATAGTTTATGTAGATTGGGAGAAATTCAACAACTTTATGTACATTCTTCTTTTAATCATCCAAAATTTATGTAGAAAATGTGTTTAAAGCACAAATAACCTTCTGCTTGACCGGTGTTTCTGTGTAACAGCACGTTGACTCCAGCAGCTGATACATTTAAAATATTGCAGTGAATTAACCATTGTTGTTGGATGATCTCATTTGCGTCCTGCTTCGCGTTCAAACTCTTAAATCTCTTTATATACTGAAATATTAAAAGGCTAATATGTCATCTGTCACGACTGTCATTTATCATCTTAGCTACAGCATGTCCTGTGGGCCTATAAAGATTTCCTTCAAATTACTTTTTATTAAATTTCCAGCATTTGTTCCTGTTTATATGCCTGTCCTTCCACTCCATTCGAACTTTGGCTTCATTAGTTGCTGCCTGTCTGCGTCTTGAGGTTTGCCCTTCCACGCCTTTATTTACCAAATGACCCAACTTTGCTGTTTCTGTCTGGCTTAGGCAGCTGAGCTGATTAAGAAGTTGCCTTTTGAGCAGTAATTTATTCCACTCCACCATTTTGTTATATGGCCATTGTTTCATTTAAAGTTTACCCTGATTCGCTTTAGATGGAAGTCACGCTAATTCTGATTTCCTTTTGGAAAAGCTATTTAGTCTTACAATGTATGATAGATCTGATTAGTCATTCAGGCCGGCCTCTGCTTTTATGCTTACATTAACTAACACAAAGAGCCCCCCTACAGGTTAAAGTTTAAATGTGGATTAGCAGATAAAGCAACTCCTGATTAGGTTACTGTGGGGCTTAGAAGGAAAAATGGATTTTCCTTGCACATTATTTCACAAACATCTTCACTCTGCCTTCTTTCCTCCCCTTCTTTCTTCTCTGGCTTCATCCTCTCACATTCACTCCCAGCATGGATATCTATTTTGGCGCAAAATCTTTGAACAATTATGCAAATGCATGTAAGGCAATGCACAATACAGTATGGAAATGGCTCGGAGAGAAAATGGACTCATTAAGGACAGATGGCATGAGTGCTAAAAGCCATTTGTTATGGTTGCAGGAAGACATTTCAGACAATGTCAGAACCTGAGAGACATCAGATATGTTTTTCACACCAAGCACTATTTGTTGTGGTGCTGTAGTTCTTGATTATTTCAGCATGTTGATGATTATAAATGAGCAACTTTCAAAACGAGATGAGAGAGAGACTTGAACCTCCATGTGTTATGACTGTGGTGCTGGCATGTACATTTTCCTTTTTGTTTAAGTGATGACAACCTTGGAATATTTCATCATTTTGACAGATTTTTTTAAATTGCAGTGTTAAATTATACCCTACAAATTCTTTAACAAAATTGTCTATGTTGATCAGATCGGCTATATGTTAAGTATGCAACCTTGCGTTGTGATGAGATCACTGATGCCAAGAGGAACAGGAATATAAGCGCTGCTGTGTTGTGGGCTTCTGGAATTACATGCACCATATGCATGACTTCCGCACTGACATACATTTCACTGCCACTTACAGCATGAATTAAACTGCATACAATGGAGACTAAATGCTCGCAAGAGACTGCTTTCCATATATTGAATCGTGCTTTGAAATGACAATAAATGCAAGACACAAAGTGAACAGTGGGGTTTTCCACAATTAAGAAAATTAAGTCTCTTTTGGCTGGTAAGGATAAGATGTTGTGTTATCACTGAGGCCAGTGTTAACCCTGGGTGGGAGAAATTTATTTGCAGTGAAGATAAAGCTTTAGAATCTATTGCAGATGGCACTATAAACACAACAGCATGGATGCTGGATTCACTCTGAAGACCTGCAACAGTAACGCGTCTGAAGGGGGAGTTCTAGCTGGAGAAATGTGGGCTTTCACATAGCCACTGTTTGTTTTGTCTTTGGCCCTCTGTGGGCTTCCTCAGTACCACTGTCTGGGCCTTTGATGTCACTGAGGTTATTGTTGACTATTCTCTGCTGTCTGCCTCAATATTCATCCGAGCTTCACATGGGACACAGAAAAGGGAGAGGCAAAGGCTGCCATTTATTTCTACACTAATTTTCCTTTGTGATGGATGGCTTTCTTATTGTGTCATTTGTGCCTTTGAAAATGCTCCTTGGAGCAGAAGAAATTACCATCTTCCAAATCATACAAACATGCACAGTGATCTGAAGACGAAGGGAAAAAAAAAAAAAAGCTTGTGTTTAGGACAAAGAAGATTATCCTAAATGGAGTAAATTACACAAGAAATGCTGACTTTAAAATGCATTTATTTTTCTCAACTGACCAATAAAAAATCATAAAAAACAGACTTCTGCTGTGTAGTAGGCCAGTGTATTTTATTATTTAAATGGCAATTTTATTATAAAAATGCTGGATTTAGTTCCTGTTCTCAATGTTTCTATATTACGCACAGATAATGAGATTTTGCAGCTTTGGCTAAGTTGAACTGCTCAGTCTTGGAAAAGTCTAAAATTTAAGTCTAAAAGAAAAGTGTAAAGCCACACATCAAAATATTTCACTATCAAGGTCTAGCATACAAAAAAAAAAGCCCATAAAAGTCAAAGAACAAACCAATGAAGAGTATCAAAGGCTTCATATTCAGGACTTTCTTTTTGTTGCATTCAGGCTGTCTTTTGTCTGTCCTCTGACTATTGTGACAGGACACAGAGACTTCTAAAGGCCAAAGTTTCTTATTAAATTATTTCTGGTGAGATGAACAGAGGCTGAATAGAATCATTAAAGTTCACCAGTTATAGGAATGCATGCGCCGTGCTGCCGTCTGCTGCGAGATGAAAAGCCGTGCGTTTTCATGCCACTTCAAAACCTTTACTTGCCATGAAAGATATGACATCAATCCTGGCAAAAACACAAGGGAGAAATTGAACGATACCATTGTGGTCTCTAAACATCAATCATGCTCAATACTTTGGAAAAACAATGCATTTTTGTTTGCATTTCAGAGGTGACAAACAACATTTGTGACTGGCTTAACATTGTCAATTCCCATTACTCAAAACCTGAAGCAAATCAGAATTAAACTGTGGCCCTGTTGCTAGGCAGCTGAGTTCTCTTGACATGGTGGTTTGTTTTCCTTTCATTGCTTGACAAGAGCAAACTGAAAGGAGTTTAGAAAAACTTGCTTAAAGCGCTCAGAGGGAAGGGGATTAATTGGAGTCTGTGGATTGTGTAGTGGCCCTTGTGTGGAAACTTCCAGAGCTTGTAGACAGAGAGAGTTGCACGGAACAAAATTTTAACTCTTGTACACAAACTTGACCCCGAGACTACTGTGGGGTTTTCCACACTTCATTTGCAGAGTGTTTGCCCTAGTGTGGCCCAGGGCCCAGTGTCAACACTGCAGTGTATAGAGACACAGGTGACAGAGCAAGTAAGTGACAACAGTAACAACGTTGCAATTTTTTTTTCCTTATTTAGAGTGCAGAGAAAGTGTTAAAAGTAGCTAATTGCTTGCTTGTGTGCGGATATGAGGGGCGCAGGATCGTGTCTTTACACGATCTTTGGGTGCTGTGAGAAAATGCACATCATAGCTTGGATTTAACAGTTTCTGTTTCAGACAAAACATGATCAAGTGAGGTCATCTTGATACTGTAGCCACAGTCAGTTTTATTAGTCTGTCTGTTGAAATATATATAAAAAAGCTTGTTAAGTAAACAATGAGAAGGGGTCTTTGCATTTAATGACCTGCAGAGGAGCCCAGCCTGTGAAAGTGCACACCCAGTTTAAGAGGGAACCAATTAATGCTGGATTAACATTCATGGTTATTTACAGTTGCTTTTGTGCTTGTTTCTGCACTCCGACTTCCGCATAGAAAAGAGAGAGAGAGAGAGAGAGGAGAGAGAGAGAGAGAGAGAGAGAGAGAGAGAGAGAGATGGGGAGGGTGTGGAGAGGGAGAGTGCTGAGGGGTTTGGAGAATTGGGGAGGGGGGGGGTGTTGTTTGGACCCGAGAGGTGCAGCGAGGTGGCTGGGTCCATTGTGAGGACACCACCTCTCTCATTATGCCCTCTCAATCAACACTCCTGCTCACAGGAAGCCCCTGTAAAGCCCATCTGCCATAGCTAATCTACAGGCAGCCCCGCACTTGCGTCTGGGCCTGCTACCCTCAGCCGCATTATTCTCAGATCCAAGGCTTCGCCAGGGATCAGCCAAAGCCCATTAAAGTAAATAATAGCCAGAAATGACAGGCTTAGCAAGGATTGGGGAGGAAGTTGAAGACCAGTTTGAGCTGTGAGCTCTGATTAATAGAGAAAAGCATTTTGGGGGAGAGAGGGGGTTAGATGGAGAGAGAAGTGAGGGAGAGAAGGGGGGAGAGAATGGAGGAAAAAAAATGACCTTAGTCTGCTGCAAAGAATTCCTCAACCTCAGGGTTGTTAGGACTAGTGCTACCATCTAAAGCATTAGCAATCCTTGAACTACTTCTGCTTTGATGAAGCTCAAACAGGATGGGGTAAAGTGGGGGGGGGGCAGGAGAGGAGTACGGGTGATGAGGCAGGGGCTGGGAGGCATGCCACATGCCACAGTCTTCAGAGGGCCTCAAGTCCAAGAAGCGTCAAGAGTCAGTATCAGGAGTGGGGAAAAAAATAGGTTTGTGGGTACACACATCATTAATACTACAAACACCACAAAGGTTAAAAAGTTCGTTTTTGAAGCTGACCTTCACAGGTGAGGCTTCATTATTATAATACAGTGTTTAAGAATAAAAATGAGTTGTTTTCTGGTATTGTCAGTAACACAAATATTGCTATATATAGTAGTTGCATTTAAATACACCTTAAAGTACCGTGACTGTGAGCTATACAACACAAATAAAAACAATGAATATTTGCACCTTTCGTTTAAAATCTTTACTCTCCGTTGACTGTAAAATTCAGGTGCTCTTTTCTGTGTCCAGTCACTGTCATACTGCATTTGCGTTTCATGTATTTGTGTGTTTTTTCTGGACTTGAATCCTATTCTCGCCACAGTGTTTGTAGTGGAAGTAAGCCTGTTGGCTACTTTGAAAAGGCTACTTTGTCATGGTCAGCTTAAGGTTAAGCAATTAAAGCTGCTCCATAGAGTCAAGTTAGTGTCAAGTTAGGCATGGACGTCAATGGTTCAGATGGTAAAGGGGGGGTTAAATAACCAAACTTGGTTAATAGTTAACTGACATAGTTAACTGACTTTCTGACACCTTCAAACATGACCCCCATTAATCATAACCTACATACATCAGCAATTCAGGGCCAATGCAGTTTTGTCGCAACATGCTGTTTTACCTCAGAATTACAGCTTATTCACATTTAAAACAACAACAACAAAAAGAAGCCCATGAAAAACAGACACAAATTAAACATCCATTACCGCAAGCTGTGACTTGGATGCTTTGCTGTACTCAGAGGATGGATAACACTGATCATAGAAGTGTTTGCGCTGTCCGTACTCGGATGTTTATTGCCACAAAAAAGCTTATTCCACTGTGTGCTTGAGCTCAGCCTGGGATTTAACATGATTTGTCACTGGGCCGACAGTGGAGACCGTCTAAGCGAGATTATGTGAAGCAGTTCCACCTCTGCTTAACTACTGTAAAAATTGCTTATATGCCTGTGAAGGAATTGGAATGCATTCAGGAAGCGAATGATGAGGCTTGTATTCCGTCGGGCTTTTCTTATGGGATCTTCTGATTGGACAGATGCCCAGACAGCTGGGGCGCAGGAAGAAACAAGTTACTGCTGCATGACAGGTATGTTCGCTCCACTAAGAGTATTGTCTATTGATCTATCAGTTACCTGAATCTTCAAAACTATAGAGAAAAAAAAAAAGACGTGTGGAGACCTCTGCCTCAGAGATGCAATGAAGAATTTAAGATCCTCCAAATGTTTTATTGACAAGACTGTAAAAAGATATGATACATAGAAACTGACAAGGCCTCTCGGGAAACACTTAAGGGTTTCTTAAAGAAGTGTTT
Organism: Archocentrus centrarchus; assembly: GCF_007364275.1. NCBI lineage: Eukaryota > Metazoa > Chordata > Actinopteri > Cichliformes > Cichlidae > Archocentrus > Archocentrus centrarchus. Next base: position 25,015,464 of record NC_044365.1, on the reverse strand, counting down.
AATGGTATCGATTTTTATTGTTCAGCGAACAATGTGAAGCCTTTGACTGTTTTATTGAACGGATTTAGACACATGCTCTTAAACACAGGAAGGAAGAAGACTTTTCACTTCTTAGATTTAATCCATCAAACAGTGTGTGCATTGAATTTTAATAAGCCTTCTGAAGTCGCACTATACACAGCTGCTCAGATTTCAAATGCTGCTGTTCTGCGTATTTTACAGTAGCTGCTTCCTCCAAATGCCTCTTATGTCATAGTCCTCCGTGTAAGATGTGGTTTGTTTCCCACTAATGTGACAGATGTTAGGACCTCAGCAGCCAGCAGAGGCCTCTCATGTCTTGTATAACCTTTCATACAAGTTAGAGAATTCTATGACCAAAAGGCAAATAGATATTTTGGCATGTTTTAATGTAAGTTACTTTGAAAACTGCAAGAAAATATTTTTGAAAAAGAAAAAAGTTGCATACAATGATTTTTTTGTTTTATAAAGATCTGCAGACCTGCCCTGGCTCTTGACAAACTTGCAGGCTATTTTAGGAATAAATGAACTGGTCACCTTTCTCTTTCTGGCCGGTGTATTCAGTGGTTGGAGCCGCATCACAGCTTTTTGACCAAGCCGCTCCCCCCCTCTCTGTCCAGCCAGATCTTTCCTCTTCAGAGGACTGAATACTCATCCTTGACCGCCTCACCTAAATGAACCCTGCTCTCTTCATGTACCACAAAAGTGCCACTGTGTGGTGTCACCCAGGCTTTCTTCCCAGGAGACAGTGTGATTTCTATATCCGTTGTCATGGTGATGTGGCGAGAAGGGAGGGAAATGGAGCTCTAACCTCTGGCTTTAGCTGGCTCCCAGGCCAGATGGTTCATTTGGGGAGAGCAGGAAACAGCACTCTGCCTGTTTGTTTGTATGCTGACAATGCCAGCACTTGAAATGGTGAAACGGGGACATAGTTGCACTATCTGTCAAACACTGTGGCAATCATGTGGCCATAAATGAGAAATATATTATACTGTAGAGTAAATGGTTACAAGGACATTACAGAACATAGCTGATCTTAATTACAAAAAATAGAATATATATAAAAAGTGGAGTCCCGTTTTGTTCATTTATAGATTCCCATTTGTAGCCTTGATTTCAGCATTCTGGCTCCCCCCATTTTGGCCTTTTAAACTTACCAAGCAAATGTTTAGACACTGAATAACCAACGGCTGGCGGCCTTTTCTCAATGTCTATTCGTGGTTGAAACGCCAGCTAGATGTCCTTATTAGACTTTCTAGCAGGATGAAGTTTGTGTTCAACAACTGATTTTCTACTACCTATGGATTAGAATAAAAAAAAATAAAAATAAGCAAAACAAAAACAAGTATTCTCGATAGAAAGAATGAGGAGAAAAAAATTTACTCCTCAGTGGTGACAAATTCACAACTGATCATTTTTGAGAGTATCACCAATCCTACTGAGCTAACTGCCTTCATGTATGCAGCATAGCATTCTGGAGTTATGACACTGACGATATGGACAGATAATCACAAGAGTCTATTAGCGTTAAGTTCACCATCCCACAAATGAAATAGATTTCTGATGTACAACACTGTACCCAACTTAAATTTTTATTAAATTTTTTAAAATAGGCTTTGGTAACACTCGTCTGTGTATGTGGAGAAGACATTGCGTGGACGTCTGTTCACAACCGTGTACTAACCATATTAGTTGTCACTGTTAAAAAAACAAACAAACACAAATGCATTTAATTCTTACTTTGCAATAATCTGATCTACATTTCTCACTTTGGAAGAGACTGTCTGACCTGATCTCTATTCCTCTATGTGGAAACATCAATATCCAGCCATTAGTTTTTTTTTTAGCATCTACTGCAAACACCAGGGAACTGACATCAGGGTCTCAACCAGGTTTGCTAGGTATTAGCTGATGCCAGCAAACTGGGGAAACAAGGTGCATCCATAGACTGTATAGGTGCATCACATAGACAGAGATATGTGCTAATAAGAGAAATAAAATAATAAAATAGAATTTTACTCACCAAAGTTGCAGCAAAGAATTCTAGATTAGCTGTTTGTGCGATTAAGCTGTAAGGTAGTTCCCATGGATGCACTGCTTCAGCACTTGATGGTGGGTGTACATGACTTTTGGGGAGGTATCTTTGCTAGTGCAATCTTCATAGCAACAATAACATCACAAGACACACGTGCTGAGTAGCAGTTAGCACTAGCCAAGCAAGTTGGTATCTGGTCACATACAACATGCTGATTATTCACTGCAATGAGCAGCTTCTCAAAAGTGCAGGCCACCACATTGCTCTCTCAGGATATTTGTTTAATGGGATGTCATTGGCTAATAGCCTTGCTGGATCAATATGATCTGATTGGCTGACACCTGCAGTGGCAATTCAGAAGTTAAATTTTTTTCAATTGTTCTGCGCAAACAAGTAAGGCAACAGATCCATGATTCAGTTCTTCATTACCTGACATTACCCCATTCAAACTGACTGAAATTTCAGCATGTTAAAGCCCAAAATGCATCAGTGTGAATCCTGTCTAAGCCATTTTGTTTGTCAGGTAATGGGCTAAAAAAAAAAAAAAAATTATCTTTATTTATTTATTACTATAAATTTGGATATTTTAATGTAGGAGTCTGCGGGCAGCCTTCTAGCCAGCCTCAAGTGATAAAATGTGGAACTGCAGTTTTTGCCACTTCAGCGTAGGCTTTGTTTTTTTGGATCTGGATGTTGTCACTTGTTAAGCTAATCACGAAACGCAAAAACAATAGGTTCACCCAACTCCAACACCCCTCAGTGAAACTAAACTGTTTCATGAAAGCTAACACAATTCCTCAATTTCAGACCTTCAAACACTCCAACCGGATACAACAGGGAATAAAACGAACTGTGAGGTGTTTTTTATCGTAGATCCTAAATGGAGAAAGAAGAGTCAGAATTGCATTTACCCCCAAACTTACCATTTAAGGAGGCTGGGAGGCAAAATGAAGACGTTGGCATTATTAAAATCAAATCTGGAAAGGCTCACATGCACTTCCTTCTAATGACGAGGGAGTGCCATGACCAGTCGAGAGGAAGAGAACACCATTTTCTATTCATTTGGCAGCATGCCCAGATCTCATTCAACCAAAAAGTCTTCTCAATCCAAACTTAATCCCAGCCAATTAAAAGATGGCATTGCTTTTCCTCCTCTGTCATTATGCTGATGAGAACGCAGTTCATCAAGAGGAAGGTAGAGGTTTGTTTTTCTTTTTTTGCTCGGCCAAAACATGTGGGCTGATTTTTACAAGGCTTAAACATATTTAAGATTTGAATATTTGTGTCAAAATGCCCATTACTCTGCTTTGATAAACCCTAATGTGCTGCAATGTAATGAAAAAAAATCTTGAAAAGGGACTGATCTAAGAAGAAAATGAATATTTATTGATGTAGAAAAGTATGCTTTGTGGTTTTTTTCCCCGACTCCTAGGGGGAAGGTGTGAAATCTAATAAAGCCATTCTCAGGAGGGGTGGCTTTGATCGGAGAGTCTCTAAACAAGCAGCAAGTCCCATGTGAACACAAGATCTATATGCTCCAACATGTGCTATCTTTACATCTCGACTTCTGTTTTTGCTAAGACGGAGCTGTTGTATTGGAAACAGCTGAGCTATTTCAGTTTCAGCCTGAGGCAACATTCCCCTCTGTAAGAAGCGTCAAGATGAACCGCGTGTTACAAATATTTTCTGTAAAGTCTGTCTGAAAAACATATGGCTTGCTCAGGTGAGAATTCCTCAGAAATAATGTTAATTAGCTTAGATGTGTATTTGAATTGTGCTTGATGCATTTCTATTACAATGTGAAATACAATGATTGCACGGTTTCACATTCTGAAAATCTAAGTGAAAATCTAAGTGAGGCGAAAAGCTCATTTCTGTTCTCTCAGCTCTTTATCTGACATGTCCCAAACTGAATCATATGAACAGGAAAAGAACTATTAGTAGGACAGTTCGGGGTTAAAATGGCACACAGGAATAAAAAAAAGAAAAACAAAGAAGAATGAATGTGTTGAAGGATGATCTGTGATGCAGCAGAAGTGGAGCGATATGCTGATCTTGTGATGCCGAGTGGGCAGTGCTGGCTGTTGCTCCATGCAGAGTCAGTGTGTGACTTACTGTGGTGCCTCTCACACTCCAGAAGGTCACACAGGGAGTGGCTTGCACACATACACTAACACACACACACACACACACACATTTTCAGCCAACCTTAAAATAGCTATAAAGCTCTCATTCTACTATAGACAGACCACACCAGATGAATATCTGCTACAGTCTTGATTATGATTAGAGCTTTGGATAATGATTATCTTAGATTATTAATTAAGCCCTTATTATATACATAATATGATATTAAAGCTCATCAAAATATTGCCACTATAAGCCCGGAGCATTGTTTTTTTTAGGGTTCCTTCAAATGATAATATTCTCAATGCACATTTTCCAAAAATTAAGCATCATAGCACAAATGAGACTGTAATGTTTGGTATCTTGGAAAACACTGAAGTGTCTGATCAAATAAAAAAATAAATAAATAAATGTAAGAGCATGATTTTATGCTAACTGACACACCGCTGGCCAGCCCTTATTAATTAAGGTGAAATGGTTGGTCTATAAATTACCATAAAACAATAAAAAAAGAAGCCTATCAGTTTCACAGGGACTTGGTCAAACTGCTCATTTTCTCTGACAAAAAGTGATCAGTTTAAAAATTTGATGCTTGAACGTAACCTCTTAATTGATTAAAGAAAATGGTCCCTATGTTAGGTAAGTATGGGAGTGAATAACTTATTTTAATACAACAATAGTAATAATGATAATAACTTTATTTGTATAGCACTTTTAAAAACACAGTTGCAGAACTGCTCACAGTTTGGCGTACATACATACATTAAAGAAGTGTACATATGTTACAGACAAACAGAGTCAAACATACGGTCAACCATGCGCCTATATTTACACACTTCCATACACACATTACATGTGAACTCTAGTTAAAAATGAATGAATATACCAGAAAATATCCACATTAAAGTATAACTGGCATTTACTACATCCTGTGGCCTTTTTTCTTACTCCAAGTACCTGACAACAAACCAAAGCTGCCACACTAGAAATGCGTTCCAGTGGCCTAGTCCTGACAGGGCAAGCACACTTAACTAACAACTTCCTTCACATTGGATGCCCTTTGACAAACAGCCCTGCTCCTCAGCGCTTACGCCATGCGCCTCAGCATTAACGCTAACACCCTGTAGTATGGTCGGCTGGACAGGCACTTGACTGATGGCTCTATTAGAGCCCCCCACCATGGTACCTAGTCCTATCCCCAGCCTTTCTCTCTACTGGATATGCTGCTGACAACACACTGATGGGCTAAGGAGAAGACTAAATGGAGGGTCTAAACACACCAACAACCACATTCAGAGACTCACCAATAGACCAACACACATAAAAACAGACACAGACATATGCATGTGAAGGGAAACACATGGACGCGGCTGTGCGCACAAACACACAAGAACTGCACAAGTAAGTAGAAAGGATTTAGCCATGCTTCACCTTTTTGTATTTGGTTGGAACAATGGCTTACACAAATACAACACACAGCTGATCCGCACCCCTCCAATTCCGCCTCTTTGGTGGCTTGTTCCTGAGACCACCATGAAACATGGAGGCCACTGAAAGGGTGGCTCTCGATAATCAGCTCTGAAGGGGGTGGAAAATACAATTCATATCTCCACTCTTCTTGGTAAAGCAACCACTGGAGCAGGAAATGACAGTGGATGTTTTAATCTTCAAACGGTGAGCACCACGCTCCCTCAGGCTAGATGGAAGAATCTGCTCAAATGTGACAGATCTGCCTGCCCATTTGAGCAGCCTGCTCGCCACAGCAGCTCAGGTCTCTTTTAATATCAAAATTAGCTGTCTGTGTAATAAATTTATACTCAAATGAAAGCATAAAAACCTAAGATTTCTGACAGAGTTGGTGCATTGGTTTTCCTCAACTCTCTGTGACATTTACAAGATCATCTTGCTAAAACTGTGAACCACCATCTCTAAGGTTTCAGGCAATACTCTCCTGTGCAATGCCATAAACACCATTCGCCTGGTAGTTGCCATCCGCACGCCACATGCCTGCTACTTTACACAAGACTCAGAGGAAATTTGCAAAGTGGGGAAATGGCATAACACAATTGTGTCACCCTTTAATGGGTATCCAGCCTCTTTCAAGAATACCCTCATTTTAAAAAGATATTCAGGTCTGGAACATTTCCTTCCTCTTGCATGAAAGATGGAGCAAAACAAGTGGCAAAAAAGTTCATTCAACCAAATGGAGTTTCTCAGCTTCAAATTTATCTCAATTTATCACTGTCAATAGTGGCAACAATTCCAGGATAGAGACATGAATATTAATTGAAAATAATCAGATTAAGCCGCTACAATCTGACATTTTGAGATGGGCACTTTATCTTCAGGGCTGCAGAGAGGAAAGATTGCCTATGTCCAAATCAGAGAACACTACTTAATTGGATGTTATCACCCTATTATTGCCTTGGCATTATATAAAACAGTATGGTAATTACTCTACAGATAGTGATGCAAATAGCCTCAGGCTGCTGCTCCCATATGAGGACTTGAAGAGAGGGCGTGGGGCTGAACATCTGGGTGAAGAAGAAACAGAATTAGAAGTGCAGAGTCAGGTGGCTCTCACAGACGTATTAGCAGAAACTTGTTTTCGTCAGCAGCATTCATGTGTCTCTTTGAAAACTTGACTCTGAGCCTTAAACATCATTGCTTTCAAGAGATCTTTAACTGTACACAAATAAAAAATTAACAAGTGACGTTTTTAGGAGGATGTGCGAGAGCTTGATGGAGAAGATTGCAAGTGGCCCTCATGGTGTCACTGCCGGCCAACCCAGTGAACAGATGCACTATGGGCCAGCTGGAGCTCCATTCCCTCTACAGAGGCCCCCAGCCCCAGAGGAAACACAGCTCTCACGGCTGCCATCATATGTTTTCAACGTTTGTACAACGCCTGATAAATGTAATGTAAAAGGGCCTTTGTGTGTGGGGGCAGTGGGGGTTGACTGTGATTGCTGGTAATAACTGACTAATAGAATAAAGCAATAACGCACAGCCTCGGGGCAAGAGCTCTGTACCGACAATTTCATACTGCAGATTTATCATTGTGTGGAAATTAGCATTTCAGTCTGTTCACTTTCCCATCTGATGGCGCTCCATAGTGAGCCTGTGCGTCCTGGAAAGATGTCTGTCGACTTCAGGTCTCTTTCGTCACAACACTCCATAACTCTTGTAACACCCCACAGAGAAGACGGGGAGCAATAATGATGGAGATTTGCAGCATGGCATTTGTAGGCACTTCAGAAGCTATTAAAATACAGTTCCAATATTGGGCGCCAATACAAAGGTGAAACGCTCAAAAGGAACTGTTGTATCTTCTGGGTACTTGCAAGAGTTTGAAGACTTGTAAGAGAGTTATCATGAGTGAAATCTGATAATAAGAGATAGGAGGAGTTTTGTCAGTTAAGTTTGAAGAAATAGGACATAAGACATCTTACTTTTGATTGACTTTGTGCTATGCCATAAACATACCAGTGATATAATATAGATTTTGACTGTAAGTTAGCGTTTACATGGTGTTCAAAGTGGTGGTTTCTCACCAACAGAGTCAACGACTAACTGAATAAGCAAGTGGTACTCAGCGGATAATTTTGCTTACAATGTTCCGGAGGCATATGATTAGAATATTAATTAGGCCCATCTATGACGGTCAGATAATAACAATGTCAGTTGGCTGAAAGGATTCTGTGACCTGTAAAAGGGCTATTCACAATCTCCAGTCTGCCATAGTTCATTCTTTTGGCCACAAGCAGCAGACTTTTTCACACCCTTTCTAAACATTCTGATTACCCCGAGCTGGAACACTGTGGAGGAAGTACGTTAAGAAATACAAATATGTTGAGAACTGCATGTTTTATGTCAAACACAATTGCAATTCATACCTCATTAGAAAGTTTTTTCTATGATTTAGTTAGATTTTTTTTTTTTCAAACCTCCTCAATTGATGTTTATCCTCCTTCCAAAGGAGTTGACTTGGCATTATTTGGGTTTTAATTACATGACACGGATCAGAAACACCAAAGCAGTGGAAACATCCGACTGCAGCCACAGATGATGTTCACTTATTCCTAATGAATTGCATGATATTTGTTCTGAAACTCGCCTAACCACCAAGTTTGAGAAAAGAAAAAAGAAAGTAAAACAAAAACAAAGAATAAAAAGACTTTCCTGTCATCTGCAGCTTTCTGGTGAAAATTACATGAGAACCTCAAAGGCAAATAGTAGCCCTTTTTTGACTCATAAATGTGAGAAAATTACTAATGTTGTGTCCCTTGGGACATCAATGGGATGCTTCTGTTTAGATGACGGGATGCCTCTGTTAGACGTTTTGCTCTATAGTCTACTTACAGCACCAATAAAAACATAACATCCTTACAATGACCAAAAAGAGGGCCTTCAAGGGTCAGTAGGTTCATTGTATGTATTAGTGTTAAGTCTCTTGAGAAAAGGCAGGATAAGCTTTTTTTTTGCCTTTCTTGAGCTTACATCCCACGAAACGAGAAAGACCAGCCAATCTATGTACAATCAGAGGTTTAAAAAAGTTTAATGTTATGATGTTTTCAGATACACATTTCTGTATCTGGGATTTATTTCTGCACATTCAAATTCAAGTCAGAATATATTTTCTTAATTGACTTGTATAAATTTTAAACTCGTGTTCTAGTGAGGTCAAATGAAGCAGCCTTATATTCATTCTTATTATGACCATATGAATCATTATTCTGGATGGCATTTACGCCATGAGTTTATCATAGTAACAAGATGTTGTGTCATACACTTGGGCATTTTTCTCCACTGGAAAAAAAAAACAAAAAAAACGCCACTGCACATTGTTTTCTGAGTAAAGTTTGAACTGATAATCATGTAAAGTGCTCTCCATCAAGGTTCAGGTAGCAAATAAACAACAAAACTGAGAAACACACATAAAACACCCTCCTTTTTGGTGTGGGAGAATGAAAACATGTTTGTTTCCTGATTTAACCATTAATAATACATATTTTAGGGGGTTTCTTGAGGTGTTTAAGGTGCTCCTTGTTGCTTGTTTGCTTGCCCATCTGTGTTGCAATACCGACCCTGTAGTTGAGTTTAATGTTCAAGTAATCTCACATAAATATAAATGGTGGGTAAGCTTTTCAGCATTGGTCATGTCTTCAAATTGCTTATTATTGTCTGGCCAACTATAGCCCACGTACGTGATTTTAATTTCAGATAAAATGTAGCCATAAATCATTACGTCTAACAAGGTGAAACTTGGAAAAGTTTGGTATTTTTGCTTTGAAAATAACCATTAACTGATTGTGTGACCTTTAATATTTGTCACTCTAAATCGAGCTTTAAAAGGCACCACGAGGCACCAGAGCACAGTCACATCTAGTCTAAAGGAAAGCAAATAAGCAAAAATTCTAAAATACGGAACTACGGGAGCTACATCAAATGCTCTGAGCTATATTTCTTTAGGATTAACTCCCTGGAGAGCAGTGGGCATAAAATCAACCCATCACCCCCCCCAAAAAATTAAATCTTTGTGAATTGAGTCAAACAGGCATTTTGTCTCCTCATTTCAGGTCCACTTAATGTTGTACTAGAATCACTGGGCTGGCAGGCATGTGGCTAGTGGCAGTGGACTGCGGCGAATGAGTTAAATCAGTCTCTCGTAAACTCGACCCTGTGTCGTCACAAGAGGAAAGAGGCCAAAGACTCACGCAATGAGGGTAATCCAACAGTGAGCCGGTGTGGCAGCGTTGTTTCCTGCTGGTCCCAGAAAGGCTCAAATAACTCCCATGTGCACCCAAGGAGAGCAGAGGACAGGCATACATCAGAGGGGGAGCTGGAGGTTGAAAGCGTGTGGATTTATCTTGGAGTGTCACAGAGATGCTCCGATTGCAGCCTCCACCTTGTTGCGTTACTGTCATCAATTCTGCCAATAGTGGAGCCATTGATTGTTGAGGTGATGGCTTTGTGTACTGTCTGCTGTCAGAGAGATTGGTAACCACAAAACTAGATCTGGCCACTCTTTTTTCATACAATACTAATACTAAAAACAAGTGGCATGCTCACACCTTAGAAATAAACACAGCGCAATTAGATCTATATAGATAAATAATACTTTATTGACTTTAAATTCTCTTGTTGTTTTAAGGAAAATTAATAAATGATATTAAATTAAATTAAGGTTAGTGACAAAGTTGTAGCTGAATGAAGTGGTTGTGGGTTGTTTGCTAATCAGAAAATCTGTGGTACATCTTCTCTAGTCCACTTATGGAAATGTCAGAAGAAAATACTAAACCTGAAATTGACCCTGATGCATGCAGAGTCTGTGTGATAGCAAATGCTTAAGTAGATGTAAATACTGGGATTGTCAGGATGCTAGAATTTCAAACTCAGTGCCTATACCCACTCAATACCATTTCCAATTTCAGTGGGAAAAAAGAGACAAAATTAAGAGACAATTTAAAAAAAGGAAAGATTAGAACAATGTAGATACATGCAAATGTATTCAGCTAGAGCCCTGTTTATTTCCTGTCCTTCTCATGACTTAGCAGCATAATTCTTTGCTGATTAATAGAGTTGGTAAGATACATTGCCACTGTTGCTGTCTACTTGCTGGTAGACTTTTCTTAGCTTCATAGCACTTTTTTTTTTTTTACACACAAATAATCACGCAATCCTGTTAAATGAACACTATTAATATTACTGAAGGGCAGCACTGCTATTAGCCATAACTGCTAGCCGCTACCTTAATAATAATTTAAGAGACGGCTAAAGTGATTAAGTGTTAATAGTTGAATGGCTAATGTTAACATCCGCACCGGCCAGGCTAAAATTTATGAGAACTGTTTAATACTTAGATGCTGTTAAAGCAGGAGCTTTACTGACCTCACGAAATTCCACGTATAGGCGGAGGTGTTGGTTTTTCAGGTGCTTTGCCAGGTTTGTGGTGCTGCTGTTCAGCTGCTAGTGAAGGGAGGGCCAGTCTGTAGGTTAGCTGTGTGAAGTTGTGGGTCAACTGGGTGAGGCAAAGACAGCACTCTTGCTATCAATACTGCTGCAAATGAGTCTCTAATCAGATAGTAATCTTTAGTATCAATTAGTATCCAAGTATCAAGTTTTTTCCTGATCACCCTGCTTGATGCTGTCTACGGTATGTAATTACTGTTGCGTTTTCAGAATTTCGGTATTGAATTGTACTATAAGTTTTCTATTGGTTCTGGTGACATCCATGGTAAGTACAGACCGCTAGTACATTTACATTTATGAACTTTAGCAGCATATGCAGCATCATTTCTACTTACAAATGATTCACTGTTAAAGGCCCCATTTACACGAGAATGTTTTCATTGGAAACTGTGTCATTTTATCATTTTGGAAAAACATTTCAAAAATGAGCTCTGTTTATGCAGAAGATGTTGAAAACACTGTAGGTCCCATTGCCAGGCTACAAGTTGGCAGTGTGGCTATAGGGGTCACAACCATAGTGTGCATGTGCCAGAACTCCTGCTTTCAAAAAGTGTTTTCACCCGTTTACACAGAAATGGAGACCGGAGCATTTCAAAAACGCTCCACTCTGGAATACGTTTTCAAAAAGTACAATTTTTACGTCGTTCTCGTGTAAATGGGAGGCCGAAGTGCATCAAAACTTTACCGTTTTCATCTGAAAATGTTTTTGTTTAAACGAGGACTAAGACTTATAGAGTTTCAGTGATACTGTTAAAATTAAACTTTAAAAAAAAAGTTCTTAGTGTGTCTGCTGTACCATAAACGCACACTATACTTTACCAAAGCTGATCTATAATGTATTATTTGCTAGCTCCTAAAATGTTACAGAGTGTAATTTATAGTATCCAGTATAGCATACAAACACAGATAATACTAAAGTATCTCTCTTAATGTATAGCTGCAAATATTACATTTCAGTTATTTACCCTCTGCAGCTACAGTGCTTGCTAATTCATTTGAGCCCCGGATTTCTCCAAGCTGCTTCTCTGTCCTCTAATGACAGATAAGTGCCAGTCAAAGAGGGAGCCACACTGCTGTCCAACATCAAAATAGAAGCCTTGAGCAGTCTGTCTGGGGCGTGACGGGAGTTGGAGGCGTGATTGCTCCAGCCAGCAGCCACCACCTGCTTTGCTTGTTCACGCTGTCATTGGTGCCCTTTTTTTGGTGTGTGCAGAGTCTTAAAGAGTTTAGCTATGCCTTTGATGCCTTCTTTGATTTTTAGAATATGCACGGGATCAATAAGGAGCACAGACTTCAAAGCTCAGGCACCCTTCACCTGCTGCTGGTCACCATTTCTGAAGTGTTTCCAATCACATACAGAGACTAAACAAACAGCTAGCAGGCGATGGGTGGACGCTGACTTCATGATCAATGAAAACTAATACTCGTGTGTAGAAAAAGTTGGCAGCATGATCAGACTAAAGTAAATATTTTAGTCATTTGAGGTTAATTTTATTTGAACAAGACATTTCTTGACATATGAATAAGAGTCAAGTACAGAACTCGCAGAAGATTTCAAAGTGAGAAGATGCAAGACTCTTAAATATCATTTACAGCAATGGCCTTATTTGACGAGATGTATGCTTACAATTCCGCTCTTGAAACACACACACACACACACATGCACACACTTCAAAGTACTTAGATTAATGCAGAATAATCTCCAAGAGCCATAACGGTTTAATAACTCACTCAGATGTCTCTAATATGTCACTCAACCATCCAACACTAAACATTTGATAATAGTGCTTTTTTTACCCCCTCTTTTTTTCTTCTATAAATCTAGTAACCTAAGTGGCAGCAAAGTTCAAAGAAGCAGATTGTAATGCATGTTATGGAAATAAACCCGGGGCTGATTATCCTTTAAATCTCTGGCTGCCCCAGCCCCCTCTAAAAATGGCTGTCATGATGAAATGACTATCCTTTATTACATTCTTCTCCCTTAATCCTCCTCAATTTATTAGAAGGGGAGTGCCTCGGCACAACAATGCCAAAACTCATTTCCATGGGAGCCCACACGGCATGATGTCCATGAAGGGAGAGACAACTGATTTCCTATGCAAAGGGTTCTTTTGAAAGGGGGGGGGGGGGGACTGATTCTTTTATTGCAAATGACTTCAGTGTTTTGTTTAGGGGGGCTGAGGGTAGGGAAGCCAGCATGACTTCTACTCATGCACTTTAATTCAGATGATGCAGGTGCATGGCTAATTGCAGGTGTACTGCTGGCCAGCCTCACCTCTGTCTGTATAGCCTCATCTACACACACACAAACAGAGACATGTACTCAGATGCTTGGCTTTCTATATAGACATCAGCCAGGTACTGAGAGAATAGATCAGTAAGCACTTCATTTGCATTTCGCCATTCAAACTCTGCTGTAAGTCTGCGAGAAACTGAAGGGCCCTATTCAGAAATCTTAATAGTCTAGTGGATATCACAGTGTGGGAAAGCTAAGCACAAACTTTCTGTGTGAGGAAAATTTACAAAAGACTTACTGTGAACTGTTAGCTTATTGTCCCCGAAATAAATAATAGGAGGAAATTCAGTTTAGCCTCTGAGGGAGATAGCCAAGTCCAGCAGCAAATGTGGAAAAGTGAATCTTTTAACAGAAAGCTTTAATTTTCATTTTGTCAGTTAAACAAGATTTTAACCACCTTCAATTTTTGTCGTGACTCTTTTTAACGTTTAATTTTTGCACTGTGCAATCATTTTTTTTTTTTTCACCCCCTTCAACCCTCTCCTCTTGTTCAATTATGCTCTTAAGAAAACGTGATGTGAGAAATACCATAAAAATGAGACCGGGAGGGGAAAAAAAGAAACTTCTAAATGAAACCTCTCTCTCTCTCTCCCAATCCCAAATGAGAGGAAATTACTCATCAAGTGATTATGAAACTGTTGGCATTATAGAAATCAGCGTGAAAGAATAGAGTCAGGAGGAAAAGAGGGAGGGATTGGCAATTTGTTCTCAATGGACAGCGGATGAAGAGGTGGCAAGTTAAAGTCTCCAATCTGAAGGGTCTCCTTGTAAAGCTAATTCCAGTTAATGGCCAAGGAACAAGCCTCCACTGTATCTGACATCCTGGCTCCAGGTAATCAGACTGACATTAATGCAGGCTCCAAAAGAGACACCTCGTCATCAGGAATTTTCCTCATTGGCACCGAAAATGCCAGGCTGCACACCTCTGACTGCGTGGCCCCCACATCTATTAACCTTATTGATTTGGAGCCCTGCTGAGCCCCTCTAGAGCTCCCGCCCCCCTGCTGGTGGACTGAAGTGGATCAATCCTACGCCGGGGGCCACAACTCGATAACAACCCGGTGCTCAGAGGCTACTGTTTACAACCTGAAATGAATACACACATAGATGCTGCTCTGTATATTCTCTGCTCAACTACTGACACTTTTTTGGAAATGGTTTGAAAGTTTTAAGAAGTGTTAATTATATCTATAAAAAAATAACTGGTTTAATAAATGCACACAGGTGCCAATATTCACTAGTGTCACTCATGTGTTTTTCCAAAGAGAGACGCATAACAACCAAAATATAAAATGAAATATGGCTATTTGTAACAGGAGTGGGTATTGTATGGTGATTAAGCCTTTCTGTTATGACCAGGGTAGTCAAAACTATTCTGTTCATTGATTTTTTTTTTCTTTTAGTGCAGTTAATTAGTACTAACAAAGTGCCCCTCAGAGTAAACACTCTGCATCAAACACTTGAGGCAATCAGCATACCCTGCCCCACAATTGTACCTTTAAAGTTTAATCAATGCAAATTGCATGGAGCAAACTACTTAATATTTTGCATGGGACCACTGGGACAATAGCTTATCGCTTTTAGTGTTTCATACAGTGGAAGGCCATGTGACAACACAGCTGTTTATTCAGTGCTTTTGAATATGCGTCACTAATCAAATACTTATTCCATATGATCACATGTCATGCTGCTCTATGGATCTCATGCTGCTTCTACAAACAACATATGTACACATCCATGCACCAGTAAGCAACATTATAGTGGAAATCTGTATGTATATCTGTTTAGTTTTCCATGAGTATGAAGCCCAAACTTCACTCTGCATAAAGCAAGTTGCTTTCTTTTTTGAAGTGGGGTCCCAAGGAAAAAAAAAGGCATCTGTGAAAACAACCCACTGTGTCTTTAAACTTTGAGCACATTCTTACTGACCAGCTGTGAAAACTCCAGCAGTACAACAGCACTAGGAAGTCACTGATATCTATTGTAACTCTATGGGACTTTTGGTTCGAGTGTACAGTCAACATCATGACTGATGATGTTTAATTTTCTCAGCAGCGTTTCATCTTCCTTGGCCAGGCAGCTCTGGCAGGCAGCAAGTACAGCATGACAGACGTTACAGCAGCAGCACTCACATTTTCTTCAAATGTAAATAGCTGGTAATACTGTACCACTTCTGCCAGAGTGGAAAGCACTGTGTGGTAGTACAGTGCTGTATGCTTGGTAAGCCACTGCAAGCTCTGTGTGATGGAAGCATAAGCATCAGTGTCGAGAACGGTTGGTCTCATCTGCGACTCATCATCAGCCAGTGGAGCCCAGCAGGGGGAAAAATGTACACCCAGGGCAAATCTGTAAACACCAATTTAATCTGCATGGAGAAAGTTACTGTCATCAGCTGTGACAGAAAAAGCCTCTGGGCCACACCAAAGCGCAAAGAGTCACTCTTCTTTCCCCAATATCTCTGTCAAATGCAGACATTAAGCGATTATGGAAGTCAAAAATCTGCCATTGAGAAGTTCTTTTCTCTCTGCCAGTCAGAGCTGCAGAATGGATTTTACAGGGTCACAGTGTTAATGATGTGGATGCCCTGCAGTTCCTTCTTTACATTAATTGCTGACAAGTTGATACTGACCTTTGGAATTAGAATTAGAAAATATAGGATTTATCACCATAACATTATTAATCTTTCACAAGAGTTGATTTGATTCTTTTTTTTTTTTGTGACATTTTTAAAGCAAGATGTGGTGAGGAAAATTTGCACAACTAATTGCCAGATTTAGCTGTAATTAATTTAGGGTCACACTTAGACTTAAGAAGATTTTCCCCATATCTCTATCTGTTACAACAGACTGCGGGTGTAGTAGTCATGTTGTTTCTTGGCAGTGGAGCCAGACTAAAGCAAAGTCAACACCAGGGACGATGAACATTTAACAATAATGAGAATTACTAGCGGTCCCTCCCCTGTTTTTCATACCCTAACATCCTGATTTCATGGGTGACACTTTGGGACCCCCTAGGCTCTCTAATGTGCGCTTGGGGACCCATGTGGTAGTCATAGCCAAGGCTTTAAGGATAAGTGCAGCACTACAGAAGAGACAGGGAAATTGAGCATGTTCTTTGATTTCCATACAGTGCAGAGTTCATTCGCAATGATTTTAAAACCATTTCCTTTAGCTAAACTGTTGTTTACACATCATCAAAAGACATTAACCTGGATTTTCCTTATGTCCCTGCACAAGTGGCCTTCTGTGTGTAATTATCAATGCAGACCCCCAAACAGGATATGTGACCACATTGTGCAAACTGTTTTTTTTTTTTTACCACCAGTAGAAACTGGTGTCACTGGACTGGTGGCCTAGCATCCACGGTCTGCGATATGCCAATCCCATTTGGGGTCACTGTGTTTGCAATGGCAGGGACTTACACGGTTCAGTTGGCTTGGACCCAGAGACGGGAAGGGGGTAGGCCAATCGCTGCCCCCTGGGGCGGCTCCTGACAGACTAGGAACATCAGGACAGATTTGGGAAGGCAATCCCGACAGGGAAGCAAGGGTGGGACAGGCAGTGAGGGAGCAACCGTGCAGCAGGGCAGTTTCCCAGAATTCATTACTCACAGCTAATTTACAAACAAGGGGGGAAAACCTGGCTGCAGGACAGACTTTGTGGTTGTGGCCTCCTGCTACTATTCTGCACATGACTTCTCAGTCAAAGTGTTTCTTGGCCAGCTTGGAGTAAAGTAAAGCTTTTGAAACTTCCATATGGGCTGAAATCAGTTATTTCTTTACCATATCTTTGTATCCTTTGGCCTGCTCTCAACAGCAATGACTATGGAGAATACAAAAGTGAATCCTGTGTAGTATCTGACCTTACAAGATACAGCCTACTCATAAATGTGCATATAAAATAGTTCATTTGATTTACCTTACTGCCTATATTTTCTCATCAAATAGATTCACAATCCTGCAGATCCTTGATTCACTTTAAAGGTGCAAGATGTTGGGGAACATCTACAGGAGAGCCACCTATTTTGTCACCCCTGCTGCTTTAACCCATTTACTTCATGTCATCAAGCCAAGGCCGGGGATTCCAGCACAGGAGAGGTTTTACATAGTGCAAGGATAAAATAATTAGGTGACTGTTTCAATTGTCGTATCACCCACTTTAAGCGAGATGTTCACAGCTGCTAATTGAATCTACTGAAAGGAAGGAATGCCCAGACAATTCCAGTAACTCGTAAATCTTCCATAAATGTTATTTGCTGGGGGAAAAAAAAAAATGGTGAATCCCATGCTGTTAAATTCCTTAGGCCTGCTGTTGTCGATTAAAAGGACAGTCAGCTGGACACCCCTGTCCTACTGTGTAATGGTCAGTGGCCAGGCCAGAAACCCCTGCTGCTTTGAGTAAATTAACACTGGGCAGGACATTCTGTTGTTTTAAATCACTATACAAATACATGGGCAACTACCTCAGGAGGCCAAATGTCAACGTAGACATAAAAGAAAAAAATATATACTGTTTGGAAATCCATCATGTATGTAAACACTTGCCATGAAGCTTTATTTGTTCTATCTATTCAGAAGTAGCTGTTGATTCTCTGCTAACTGAGAGCACTTTGTCAGTGGTGGCAGAGGATTAAAATGGCATCTAATTGGCTCTATACTGTAGATGAATTACAGTTGTATTAGATATCTATAATTTAAAATGTTTGTACTCAATCCAAGCCCAAAACTGGGGGAAGATGACCTTTAAAATGTAAATAGATGGTCTCAGTATCCGTGCTGTAAATTACAAAGGAATTGAATTACACAGGGATAATGCATAATTAGATACCATTTAAAAAAAAAAGGAGATAGTCTAATTATTGGTGAAGCAGCTTAAGATGCTTTGCTCCTTAATTTAAGTACATCATGAATGCAGTGTGAATCTGTCCTGGCATGTTCTAACCAAATCTAAATCTTAATTAAATTTTGAGCAAAAGAAAGTGTTAGAGAGGAGCTTTAATCCATTTAAGGGAGGATGGTGAAGGGTTATTAGAGGGTGTTAATTCGTTAATCAGAACTTGGTGTGGCTATCCTTTACTATATTGAAGTCTGCACTGTATTTGAACCACACAGTAGGAGGTGTATACAAACAGCCTCTAGCCATTGTGGATGTAGGTGCTGGGCCAGGAAATTAGAAAAAGGCATTGAGTGAAGTCAGAAAAAAAAAGCACTCATGATGGTGTAATATTCTCTTTTTCATGTTTTTTTTTAACCCATTCTCATCATGTTGTCCCATTATGCCACTCTGTTGATATTTCCTATTGAAATAGGATCATCCTCAAACAAGTACCTAAGACAGGTAAGCCATGAGTGGCCATGGTAACAAAGACACCGCAGGGGTCAAGTTCCTGTGTAAAGCCTTGTTAATGACATCATAATGGAGAGAGGACTATGGTGTAACTACTAACTACAACTTCAAAGTAGGTGAGAGCTGGAGGAAGAAAAGAAGCTTAGAAGATGAGACCTTTCTGTGACCACGTCCGCTAATAGAAACACCATCCATCCTCATGACGCAGCATGGCCTCTCAGTCTCAAAGCCGCTAACTGCAACACAAATATATGCACAGAAATGTACAACAAAGCCAATTGCTTTTAAGCCTTCCATTGAGTTTTCTAGCTCTAATACAGCTGCTGAAGAAGCAGTGTGCTATTCATAATGCTTTACTGCCAAAAAAGAAAAGTTGAGGACACATGCTTGACAAAATCCTCTTTTCAAGCATAATCCACCTAGCACCATTTTACTTGAGGACTGGAGTGTGTAACATCTGATCTTATCCTAAAAGCTATTCAACACTATGTAGTGCTGGCTTGATTATGTTCCTCGTACACACAGGAACCTTTCACTCCTTAGTGCCTTCCCATCACACCTGGGATAATAAAGAGGATTTAAACAGGTCTGAATAGGTTAACCAGGTGTTGAAACAAATAATGGTTTAAAATTGTAATTAACATGGCTTGAATAGAGCATTGCTCTTGCTAAAGGTCTCCTCTGTTGAATGACTTTGGTATGCAAGGGAACACAAGACTAAAAGGACCCTGTCTTTGTCACTGAAGAGAATAAGGAACTAATGGGGAATTAAGATCTTTAGAGCCTGTGTGCTTCTGTTATATGGCTTTTCCCCTTTTCTTCCACAATGTAATGCCACAGTTCATAGTCCTGCCCAGCGAATTAGTTGCACTTCCCCTAAATGTTTAACTGCTGCCAGTGTGCTATGGTAAAATGTTACCTAATTAAAAAAGCATGTGGTTGCTTAAGCCCAGACTTATTCTAGAAAACCACAAGACAGGAAAACAAACTTTGAGTAACCCATCAACATAAACATAACACGTAGTGTTGTTTTGACTTATTAAAAGCAGCTTCTAATGGTTTGCATTAAATATTGTGTCATTATCTACAACGACAGGCATACAGTTGGACATTTTCAAACCCTTACCTAGCCTTTATAAATGGAAAGCATTAGCATTTAAATGGCCTTCTATTCTTAAGGTGGGCATTTCATTATAAGCCTGTGGTCAGAAACACATGCTGTCGCTGTGGCCGATGAACAAACTGTAGAGATTTGAAACAAAACATTAGAGCACGGTCGTATTTTTGAAAACAGATTTTGTTGCAGCTGCAAGAAAAAAAAAAAAAAAAATCTGTGTCTGTGCTTGAGGTATTAATTGGCTCGAGGTAACGCCGCGTCACTACAAAGTCAAGTTTTCAGGTCCTCTCGGCTGCGAGCAAGCCAAAGCCGAAGGGTCACATTCTGCAAAGTTTCCAAACATCAGCAGCAGAACTTCCACACGGTTCTTCATTTCCTCTGAGTGTTTTGAAGCCCCCCACAGAGAAGGTCCTAATCTTGACGCATCAAGCAATGAACAGAGAGAAAAGGCTGATTGCAAGTGATTGACAAGCCATGCGGTTACCACAGTAACTCCTTTTTGGTTTACTATGGAAGTCCAATTCATCATCAGAATCAGATGACTCTAAAAGGGCCTATTATCATAAGAGTGCACATGTGAGTGGCACAATCGACTACCTGCGAATCGATCGAACTGTCTGAGTCAGGCTCTCAACATGTGTGTTAAAAATAAGGCCAAAGTGCAAGGGGAATATACTGGTTTTTCATATATTGTCCTGTATTTTACTGAGCTTCTTATAAAACTGCTTTTTGAAAGCAGCTTCTGAGCAGTGGTTTTTTTTTTCTTCTGGGTCAATTCTCTCATTTCATAAGGTTATAGATTAGTTGCTTAGAATAGTTTTCCAATGGTAGCCCAGTGATGAATGGGCAGTTTCACGTGCAGATGCAGATCATGTTACTGAACTAAAAGAAACATAGCTAATACACAGATGTATTTTTCTTAAGGGGCAATCGAACTTCTATGAGAAAATCCCCTTTATTACCAAAGTGGACGTTTTGACAATGTAACAGGAAAAAACAGCCATTTCACCCCTGCAGAGGAATGAGTAATGAGCAAACATGCCCAAGCTCTGCCTCTCTCCATCTCACCTTCTCCTCTTCTCTCCCCTCTAAAACACACACACACACACACACACACACACACACACACACACACACACACACACACACACACACACACACACACACACACACACACACACACACACACAGAAATACCAAATGGCGTTTTTGGCACAGTGCAGATACTCTGTATAAAAAAAGGTGAAGGAATTAAGTATTTCCATATTTCAGGGTGGCTAAAGTATGACTTTAATTAAGCACTTGTTTTGTATCTAAGTGCTTTCATAAGGTCTTTAGCATTAAATATACACTGATGAAAACTAAGTATCCACACATTGACTTGAGTGGCATCCCACGATGTAGACAAACATATTATATGGATTTGTTGAGCTGAGAATAAACATAGAAGGAGGAAATCCACTAAATGTTATTTGAGCGCAGCTTCTATGGACACTAGCAGATTTTCAGCAGTGGCTGTGTTTGCATGGTCAGGAAGCAGGCCAAAGCAAGCATCAGCATCAGCGTCAGTGCTGTGTAGCATCAGTGTGTCAGTGGCAGCGGGGGCTGCGGCACACATGCAGGCTTCCCATCAACGCTGGGATGGAGCTGAGTTGGCCAGACAGCACCGTGGCACACTCCAAACTTACTTAGTGTAATTAAAGTTGAGAAAGGTTAAAGTTTGACACTGAAACGAGACGAAGGGTTCTTTCTCCCAGGCAAGAGACAATATAGGGTACCTCGTCAAAGCGGTTAACCGGTGAAGCCCTTGACCCTCCTGGAAAGCAAGGGAGACACAGTGGAAATGAAGACGCACATCCAGTATCATGATTAGGTGTTAGGCCTTGAAAGGAGGGGACAATTGTGCGCACACGTAATTAAATTGGCCAACCTTTTGTGGCACTACTCCTATTCAGGCACATACAGGAACATCCATCTGGAAGAATGAGTGTGTAATGGTCTGTGATCCATGTCTGGGAGGGCTGTGTGGATATGCTGAGAATTTAATCCTTTAAATAAACACAACAAGATATAATGTCACCTCTAGAGATATGTGGAATTTAAAGGTTTGAGAACGCCACAATAGAGAGAATAAACAGAAAAAAAATGTGTGCTTGCCTGCTTATTTATTATTTGCTAATTTTTCCCATTAAAATAATAATAATTTTGAGATGTGAAAGTGTATGGTTTCCAAGAACGGTTTCAAAGAGACCTTAAAAAAAAAGGACAAAAATGGGTTTAAAGGCCACAATAGAAAGGAAAATCTGCCTTAATATTTAAATCACAATGTTGTATGTCTGCAATATGAAAAATCCATTATAAGTCCTTGAAGAACAAGTGATACTGCACATAAATGTTTTTTTATTGCAAAGATCAACATATCAATCACTGTCATTCTTTTAAACTCAGTCTTGTTAACTCCTGCTACATCATAGACATGTAAAAGCGGGCATTTGTTTAATGTTGCACAACAACTATCTTCTTTTTCACTTTCCATTTTATGTTATTTCCCCTTTTTTGTTTTTGCTTGATGTTTAAAATTTTACTTTGTTTCATTTTATTTTCACTTGATTTGTTGTTAGGTGGACGGACCAACAGCACATGGTTAGGTTTAGGAAAAGATCATGGTTCATGGTTTGGGTTAAAATAATATTCACAACATTCACCATGTACCCAGCCACTAGATTAATGTGACCTCAAGGTTGTCCTAATGAAATGCCATATGTGGCAAAAGTATATATATATATATATATACTCATACTCAATGCGCACACTCACCCATGAGCGTGTGCGCATTTACACAAGATGCATATGCACCTTAAAACGCACACAGGGACTGAATTTGTTTTTAGTCATACTCACTCAGATGCAGACGTAGGAGGAACAATTGGCTCTTACAGACTGGATCTTCTCTCTTTCAGCTTGAAGAGATGGAACACATGTCCCAGGCTTTGTGAATGTCAGGAGCCCATACAGGAAGCCCACTACGTTTTGTTGATGTGTCACTTGCACCCTCTCCCCTCTCGGTTTGGTGAAACCCGCTTTCTGTAAATGATAGTCCCTTTTGTCTGCTATAAAAAAAGACTCCTTTACTCTACGCTACTCTTGAATGGGTTTTGGCAGTTGTCATGCAAAACCAGTGAATATCATTAGAAATAAAATCATCCAAGCTATAAGTAATTACATTTTTTTTCCCCCTTAAATTCCTTCTGTGCTGACCCCCACCACCTCACACCCCATCTTAATTATTGCTCCTAGCAACAATCTATAGCTCCCTGAAAAACAAATAAACAGCAGACACCTCAAATCATTCAGAGTGAGCGGGGATGCTTAATAGAAACATCATTAAAATCATACATTTATTATGCAAACACTGATGGAGTTAGTTATATCTGTCCAAATGTCTGCATTACAAATGCCTCACTTGATTAACTGTCAAATTTGATTACAGATGGATTATATATTTAACAGCTGTAGGTAGACCACATCCCTGCGCCTTCTGTTTATGTTTTCTGGTCAGTCGTTAGTATAAAATCTATGCATATATGTAAGTGCTGTGTGTGTGCATCTCTGTGAGAAAGTTAAATTGCTTTATGTGATCATAATAGTAACAAAATAGTTCAAAAATGCTAGAAAAACTAGATAATGAAATAAACTTTCACAATGTAAGAGCTTCTGTCACCGAGGAAAAAGTGTTAAGATTACTGAATGAGTAGTGACCGTGGTTCTGAATCCCAAGCTTCGGTAGAGATCTACCAGGAAAAGAACTAGGAGGGACGAAAGCTTACTGGCCAATACTGCACATGTAGACTGTGAGCTTCAGCAGATATTAACATGTAATGTGCTAACTCACACCTTTTAAAACCGAGAGGTAATGGGCATTTCTTTTTGATGTGTTGTCCTTTAACTTTTCAGTCTGGCATTTTTAATCCATTTCAGATTAAAACATTCTCCTGTTCAGATACTCAAGCTCTGCAATATAAAGCTCCTAATCTCTGGTTCCCAACCGCAGAAAATCCTATTAAGATCACCTTCAGTTTAACACGTACATTGTTACAAAATGCAAAATATGCAGCTTCATCGGTACACTTTTAATTGAGGGTAAAGTGCCCCCGGTAGATAGATACTGCACTGTATGCAAAACCATTAGAGTAATTTTGAGAATGTCTGTCAAGCCGAACCTCCAAACCACAGATTCTCTCTTGGGGGCTCCCTCAGGGCTGAGCTACGGGTGGGGGGCACAGGAGTTCAGTGGGGTATCATCGGGTGTCTCACAAGAGGTGTCAGCTTGGGAGGATTTGACTGATTAGGTAATATTCCTACATGTTCTCATGTAAGCAACATTCTGAGAACTCATTTCCTGTCGCCTATCCCCCTGTAATTCTTGTCCTTGCCGTCACTCTTTCACGGCAACATTCATCTCTTAACATGGCGACTCGGTGCTTAAAGAGCTGCCTGTGACAACAACCTTGATGGCAGTGGCAGGCGTCAGCTTTCTATCGCAAAGCCACTTACCCAAGAGGGCGCCCCCCTGGTGGATACGTTGACGCTTAAATTGCCCTCACGTCCACCATAGCAACCACACGGCGACATGGGAAAAGAGTGTCTAGGCAGAGGTTTGCTACCATTCATCATCATAACCTCCTGTCCCACAGAAATGACCTCATAAATGCATCAGGCTCATCGACTAATGAGGGGTTGCTAACCTGTTGTTACTGACTGCAGTGTCAGTCTCCAGGAGTTAAAGAGAGACAGAGGGGGAAAAAAACAGCTCACAAAGTGACCTGTGATTATTTAAATGAAAAGATTTCTAATTGATGGTGATGCTTAAAAAAAAAATGAAAGTAAACAGAAAGTTAAAATGCAACAAAACACTATGCAAGGGGTCAAAACTCCCGCTATCACTAATTGAATGTGGTTAAGCTTCTCTGAACTTTAACAGCATTTAAAAATGACACCAGCGCCGACAAGAGGTAACGCAATTTTGAAAACATGAATGACCGCAGAACATAAAAGAGCATGTCAGTTCACTTGAAAGCCTCAGAGGACATCTGACGGCCTTTTGATGTACAGTAGCCTCCTAGCGAAGCATCCTTGACTCTTCAGATAGATATGGATTGAAAGATTAAACACGGTCCTCATCTGAAACGTTCACACTTCGCTTTGCTTTGCTGCGTTATTAAGATACAGTTACATGTCACATCTTTTATTCACTGCTTAATAAAGCTCTTCACACCTTTCAGCACCTGCAACCTGGTGCAGTTCACTGTAGATGAGTCCTGCCACTGTGTGTGTACATATAATTCTCTGATTTATAGAAACTGTAATTGCACAGTAATCACATTAGTAGATTTTCTTTTGTATGGACTCAAAACTGACTTGGAAATAGCAAGTAAAGCCCTTGGCAGCAGACATGGATATTATGGGGGGATGGGAGCTAGTTAGGCTTTCTTTAAAGCATAACAGCTTTGGTGAGAATAGATGAGCCTTTATTTCTATAATTTGGGATTCATGGATTTCAAGAGATGCTAAGCCCAATTTCTGGACCCCTCTTTCAAATGAGCGTGTGTTGATATAAACAGGACGGTGGTCAGCCATCTGTTTTAAAGATAAACGTGTGATCAAAGGGCATAACAAAACGTGTAAGGGCCTTTTTTTTCCTCCTCTTCTTCTTCTTCTTTTTTTTTTTTTTTTCTTGAAGGAGAGTTTAAAGAATGTGGAGCGGTTTCCAGGGGATACGAATGAAAAGCTTTCGGAAATGTGGGGAGGAATTGAGCTGAAGGGGCAGCTTCTGAGAGAAATTCCCCTGTAGCTTTTGGAGCTGTGTGAGGAATCACCAGGGTTCTTCTTATCACACAAAGGAAAGGAAAGATGTGGCAATATTCAGTTAGGGTGCTCCCCAGTCCTGCTTTAATGAATGTTGTTTATTAATAAAGGAGACAGCAACACACTGCTGGCCCTGGCTGACCTTTAACCCCTACTGGGTCCCCTAAAATTGCTATTGTTATTGCTAGTGTTTGCCATTCCTTTCTCTGAGAGCTTAACCTTTGCCTTGTGTAGCCAATGCTTGAAAAGTAAAAACACATTGTAAATGAACATGCTGTAAACTACAATATACTGTACAGATTACACTCACTCTGTAGATCATCTGATTTAATTTCAGTTTATATTATATTTAAACATTTTATTTATTAGTCTAAATTTAATATATTTTGGATACATCTACAACTTCTGGTCAGAAAAATACTGAGTTAAAGGTGCTACCCTGGACTCACATTGGTTTCTAATGTTTTATGGGCAACTTACAAATTAAAATCTGCAAAAGATTTGCACATTATCTCACAAAATGTCAAAATCTGCCTTAATAAAATGTCTAACTCTGAGATGGATACCTTAAAATATCACAAAAGCTCGACCTTCCTCTCTAATGCCAGCTTGAAGTTTTTCAAAGCCAAGTGCTGTGTTAGAGAAGACCGACTAAAGGCAAATAAAGGTGCAGAGGTGTCTCTTGTCTTCAGTGTTTCACCCAGCTACTACAGTAGGAGTCTGCTCGCCTCTTGACCCTCCTGCACACAAAGGATTAAAGAGGGGAGAGACTTCTGACAGAACACACGCCAGCCACACTCAGCCTTGGCTAGGATTTCTTTACATATACACACACAGACGAGTACACACACACACACACACGCACGCACACACACACACACACATACACGCACATTTATGCGCAGAGAAAGTTTGTATTAAGACTTCTGCAGAAGTCCACGAGACAGACATAACCTACATCTCTTCTAAACCTGCAGATTTTAAATCTAGTCAGACTTTGGCTCAGATTTGACACTTCAGTGCTGTTTTCTTCTTCGCTTCTGTAAAATTTGTGGAAAAAAAAAAAAGGTGAGCCAAGAGTTTTTATTGGCAAGGCTGATATAAAGAGCTATGATTGCATAAGATGGCCACGGTGTCCGCAGTCACCTTAGCAACAAATCATCCTGAAGGAAACATGCTGCACCTTTGCTTTCAGCTCACTCACTGTATTTTTCTTCATTTTTGGCTTCATATCGTCCAGGATATATATTTAAAAGGGGGCATCATTGTCAGTCTATGATGTTCTCATTATTGGTATGTTGATCATTCTTACCCGACTGCCCTCATTAAGTCTGACAAGTCATGCAGTGATTAAAAATTGGAATGCTGCAACAACAGTGTAAGCATTAGGATCAGTGACTGCCTTAACTCCCAGTGACAAGGAAAGCCTGGCCAACGACTCCTCTCCAGTCAGTGGGAAATCTTCAGCCTGGCTGCCTTTTGCCGATTCAAAGCGACAGCTTCTGAAAGTGTAAGAGAGACTGCAAGTCCAGCAAGGGCTTCTGGGTTGGGGGTTGGTTTTTTCCACTTCTTGCTTCTATTATTATCTGGGTTTAATCAGCTATAGCACAAAGGTGAAAGGCTTTGCACAAGCAGAGCTACAGCAGAGCTACAGCTACAACAGCATTCCTACCACTTTGTATGGTAAATACTGTATAAATGCCTACACCATATGCTGTTTTTGCAGTTTGGGCCATAACAAATATCCAGGGCGACACGTGCAAAGACTCCAAGCCAAAATTGGTGTATCGTTGCTTCCTCACTGCAAGGGTAAGTGAGAAAACATGGCATTGAGAGACCGGAAAGATCTGTTTGCATGATCATCGTCCAAGTTCAAGGACTCTAATTAATCATTTCCTGAAAGCAACTTCACAAGTTGGACAACCCGCTGAAGTTTCCGCACAACACAAATGCACAGTTTAACTTATGTGAATGCCAAAGAAAGCAGAAACCTTTTTTTTTTTTTAAAAAGATATACACATCATATCTACAGTGTTACTGTGCATCAGGGGTTGTAATAATAGGGCTGAACTATGCCAAAATGACCAAACAAAACACTTACAGATGGATTTACTTTTCAGTCCAATGTAGTCTTGTGGGCAAAGGTCGATTGTTGGTAAAAAGCCAATGGATAAGCAATGTCTCCGCCCATATGCTCGTGATGGCAGGAAGCGACTGGGCGAAGGCATAACGCATGCCAGCCAGGCTTTGGCCTGCCACCAGACCCTGTCATCACCCTCACCTGCTGGGAGCAGACGGCTTTCAGGAAAATGCCACTGCGTTAGAGTTTCTGACAGAAGCAGGAAATGATTTTAAATAGAGAAAAGTGCATATTGTGTTAACTTTGATTTTTTTTTTTTTTTTGCATGTTTGGTTTAAGTCTTCATAACATTTACACATATAAGCTACATCCCAATATATATTAAACTAAAGACCCCCCCCCCTCCACTCTCCTCAAAAAAACAAACAAACAAAAAAACATTTGAGTTGTTGAGTTCATGCATTGACAGCTAATTAATATATAAAACAGCCCAGGGATGAACAAAGAGGCTTGGGCTAGATAAAAGGCATGTCAACTCTTAACAGCAGAGTAGAAATAAAGACCTCTCCAAACATACTGAAAGTGGCAGTAAATAATGAATACCCTCATATTGTAATTCATCTTTTTATATGTTTGTTAAACAGTACTTGGAAAGCGTATTGGCTTGAAGATCACTGCATAGTCCTGGGAGACATCTTTGCATTCTTATTTCTCTGTGTCAACGTTTTTAATTATATGTTGGCAGGGCTTAAGATTTCATTAAATTTGAGAGTATCATTTGGATGCTTGAAAGACAGCTTAGTGTCAGTCACTGCTATGGTGATGGATATAATAAATCCTATGCTTTCTAATCCGGTGATGTTAAATTCATTTTCCAAACCTGCAAATAAATCGCTAAAGACAACCCTCTGAAATGCGTAATAGCAGATGTCACAGGATTCACAGACAAGTTGGAATACCCTTATTTCAAAAGTGTCAGATAAAGACTGAGAGAAGTCAAAAAAGAGAGTAAGAAGAAAACTGATTGTAACCCAGTGCCTTCCAAAGATGCACTCACTCGTACAGCACAACTGCCAGCATGTTTCATTATGTTTAACATTTATGAGAGGTTGATTGATATTGTTAATCACGTCCCATCAAGTGTAATTGCCTATTATTTGCGTAAACTAGATGTAGATCACACGATTTAGATCAAGAGTGCTTTGGGAGTTTTTCTGGAGAGTTTTGGTGGAATTTATTTGGACAAGTTTCCAAAAAGATAATGTTGATTAGTATGTTTATAACTAGTTATAGCATCTTTACTCTATTGTACTGCACAGTACATGTAGGACTTATTTGTAAGTAATACATTACTTACTTTTTTGTAGGGAAATAAATTATTATAGTAATCTACACAACATCTATTGGCATGCATTGCATACCCAAACATCACAACAAATCCCTGTCCTAATAAGAATGACATACACAAAATCTTTCTTTTAGTATTTAGTCATTATCAAGACGAGCTGGTGAAACCCAGCAACAACAATTCTACCATCTGAATGGGCAAAATTTTCATATACAGTGAAAATACCAGTGCAGAGTAGGCTTTGGCGGTTTTCTTTTGTTTTTGTTTTTTTCGATGTGCCGCTCCTAGTTTCAGTATCTGTAATTTGTCCCAATTTAAGAGAGTCATCTTTATGACATTAATACAGAAGCATGTTCTGATTTCCAGATGACACAGGTAGACAGCTGAAACAATCCAAGGCACCGAGGCACTAGTATATACCCAAACTACGATGTTCCCTCCACAGTGCTTCATTTGGGAGGAGGTTTTGGCGTTGGTGTGAAGCCCATTTCCCCCCAAAAAAGTTTACCTATTGTCTCATCTATCCAGAACACTCTCTGAGACGTGTTGTAGAAGTGTGATTTATTTGGAGAGCACTAGCAGATGCTGTGACATCACAAAAACATGACCAAATGCATAGGCTATAAATGCATGCCCATACAGAAAACCTACCAACAAGAAAACTTGAAGTAAACACAAAGATGAATGAGAAAGCACCACAGTTTTAAGAGTGAACATCCAAGTGAAGAAAGCATGAGCAAAACCTATTTTTAATGGAGCAACACTGTAAGACAGTGATGTAATCGTATCAACACTCAGAGGGGTAAAGAGCATTAAATGCTTTTTTGGATCTGATGACTGCTTGGTCAACAGCAGTTCTCATCAATTGTTATTTTTCTACTGAAATAATGAACTGCACCACTGTCCGCCAGAATATTTGAAAGGAAATTTCTGTGTTATCTGTTTGTTAAAGTGGAATAAAAGCAGTGGAGAACCGTGTCTGAAAAGAACAAAGTAATTAAAAGAATCAAACCTGATTCCCAACATCTGTCCACTCACATTAGAATGTTTCCGGGTTTCTCAATCAGCGAAAAGAATACGATTAAGGGATTGTACTCATTGAGCCAAGCTCAGTGTTCACTTTGAAATGAATGAAGACAAACAGGTAATTACTCCACCTGATTCTGACACTGGACATTGATTTTTCTACTCACCAGAGAAGAGTAAGATTGCTTAGTTTTGTTTTGTTGTGCGGGAACGCTGAACAGTTTTGCATCCAAAACGAGGTGCTCATTCAGAGGCTACAGCGACAAACCTCTCAACATTTATAATGATATGAAGTAATATGAAAACAGACTCCTGGAAAGTAATGCAATTCTACTTCATGTATGGATTTGATTTCTACAGCACGTCCAGAGGTAGCAAGAGGGGGGTAGAGTGATTTCATAATGACTTTGACATGCTAATCAAAATGTGGTGTAATTATTCTACTTTATGTTTTTACTTCTAATGACTTTATTTTGCAATAAGTTACAAAATACTACCACTAAAAAAAAAAACCAGAAGGAGCAGAAGAAGGAAAATGTGGTTTTGTAAACTTGCAATAATTTTATGCGCACTGTTATTTAGTTCAAGCTTTAAGCCAAGTATTGGCCAACTACATGTTTTATGTGTCGTGGAAAACAACCCAAAAAGACATAATTTATCACCAGGGGCAATGATGTGCAAAATCCAAGGCATGGGGTGCTTCCTGCATCTAGCAATATTTTGCAGGAAACATTTCAAATCCTCACACACTGATTGAGTTTCTGAAAATGGCTAGACCAATTGCTTGACATGCACAATATTTGGCTAATAAAAGATTAATACCTGAATAACTGAAGTAAATACTGATCCTGAATGGGTTTAGGTTTGTTTGATCTTTCTCTCTCTTTCTTAATGCTAAGAATCTACCACATTAAATTGTTTTTATGTAGACTAAGAAATGATGAGACCGACACCTTGTTATACCATATTGATGTCGATGTGACACAAAATGTACGACGATTAGAACAGATAAACTGTTAGTTCTGTAGCGATCGTAAACCGCATCATTCCTCTTCTCAATGAGACTTTGGTCTAGTATCCATTTGAAAATGGGATAACGATCCCCTGCTGTTTGTTTGTATTTTAGAGCAGTCCTATATACCTAAGAGAGCGTTTTCTCTCAAACTCCAAAATTAGATCAAAACAATATAAAACACACAATCCCAGAGCCAGTGGTCCAGAAATGCAATAACATGTTTTTTCTCATTCCGGCATTAATGAAGTTCATTCGTAACAGTTTAGTCTAATTCGTACAAATTGAAAGATGGTCTCAGCATTAGCAGCAGTGAACAAGTACAATGACAACTTCATTACCATAAGTAGAACCGTGCATCATAAAAATCATATTAAAAATTGCTCCCCAAATTGCCATATTAGTTTCTTTATGGGGTAATTTCAGCACTACATGCAGTAATAGAATATTTTCTTTACCCTCCAGTGCATATTAAACTCACTTATCTTCCCCTATAAACTCTAGGCGTTGTGAATTTAATGATAAAATAGGGAAAGTTGATTGTTTTCCCTTCTCTGGTAAATATATTTAAAATACAAAATTTTAACAGGCAAATGCATCTGAAATGCAAAAACCATCTCTCTCTAGTATTTTCTTATTAGAAAGAACATTTCCTATAAACATTTACACTGAGTAGTAGTTTCCACACAGGAATGACTGAGAAAAGATGAGGAGGGTGTATATCACATAGCTCCAATGGCTTAAAGGATGGATCGAGATTGGATGGATGAGGCTGGGAATCAAAGAAAGCCAATAAATGAGTGATAAATGATTAAACTCTGATTAGAAATATTGCTATTTTTCAGCACTGTCGGTGGAATAAAGACATCAGCACAATGGACTAGTTACTGCCTTTTTTCATAATTGAGACTAGACCTTCTAGCTGTGCCCCACAGCTTATCATTAATCAAGCTGAATGAAGCCGAGGCAATGTGACAGCTTTGGACAGCATTAGATGGGGAAGGTGCTTTCTCAAGGTAGGTAGGTAGTGAGGCAAACCTGAGAGCCATTCATCTGCTATTCAAGCACTTCACCTGTCTTCTAATAAAGTTCTTTTCAGGTCCACTGTGGGACCAGTTTTTACTGTTCAATACCATCTGCACCAGCCATCAAATCCCTGCTGCTATCCACTAAGCAGCAAGCCTTTTAAAACATTTACTTTTCAGCAAAACATCTAAGGATAAGGAAGATCTCTGATTCTTAAGGAAAGAAATGCTTCAACTGCTTTATAAAAATATATCTATATATCCAAAATATTACATTACTTTTAATCCATATATTCTAGGAAGTGATAGAGACTAGCTATTGGGTTTCACACTCTGCAAGCCGATTGATTTTTATAGTGACAAGGCCTTTATTGCGGAAAAAAGATGTTCATTAATTATGTCATTTAATTGGATTTAGGCAGGTGCACAATGAGCACCTCAGTCAGGGTGGTCAATGGTGGGCAAGGCCTGAGCGTCACTCCTCTCTCTTTCTATTAGAAACCAGCATGTCCCCTGTCTCCTAGAATTGCTGTGCTCTTTATTGATTAATGACCCTAATTTATTACCAAGAAGAAGGCTGTAACTTGTGCTAAATGTACTATTAATCAACTTTTCAACATCAAGTTATGAGGATCTATGTTGAAAATGCCACTAGGAACGCTGGAGACCAAGTGACTGTGTTCCCTCGGCTCCTGTCGCAAGAAGTCCAAGGTGCTGATTTAACAGGAGTTAAGAGTCTTTCATTGCTCTAATACCTCCTGTCCTGTATGACAAATGTCTTTGAGAGAAACTGAACATAATTCCTTTTGATAGAGTGACCGTCATGTTCTTGCCACAATTCACAGTCAAGTGCAACCAGAATAATGAAACACCCGTCCACATCCTTGAAGACCATCTATTCATTTCAGAATAGGAGCCGAAAAAATGCCCGCAGCTCCGAATACATCACAGATAAATCAACAATATTATATTAAGCTGAAAACAGATGAGAGGTTAAAGAACTGGAGGCAAGGCAACAATGAATTTCACCTCTCACAAGGCTGTACAAGGCTATTATTTCCCAGTGAATGGGGACTTTTATGACACTTTAAATTCAGCTTTATAAAAACTACAATTGATCATAATTTCTGAATGCAGTACCTAAAGTCCTAAAGCTGGTACTTACTCCAAACGCATTTGAACCCTTCAAAAGCATTAGTCTTTTTTTTTTCCTGCGGATGTGTTATGATGTATTAAAATACTATGTGTAGGATTGTATAATAAATGTTTAAGAAGACTGATTCTTTCTTTTTCAGGAAGAACCACTTAAACTGTCCTATTGTAACTCTACAGTCTTTCCTGACTTTCTGCTTTTAAATACGGATTTCACATATGCTGTGTTAACATAAAACACATAATCTATTTGACACTTCCTTTGCATTTTAAATAAAATACCAAACTTTGACTGTAAATTCAACCTGCTGATCCCTTACTGCTTTGCTAATCTGGAGTAATAGCTGCAGCCTCTCTCAGGACCCGGCAGATTTTTGAAGCAGAACCTCATTTGACTGTTGAAACTCAAAAGTCATGGGAGTGTGAAATCAGTTACCAGTCATTTTAAGTTTTACATCTACTGTTGCTTTGAGAGTTGTTCACTTGCATAAATATTCATTGGACTGTCCAACACTGTTGAAGTAAAATACATGAATTCTTTATGAATTACCATTTCTACTATGAACCAAGAAGCTAATATTAGTCAGGTTGTAGTGATGAGGTGTGGTGCATACTCAGTGTGGAGAGTAACTGGCTGATTTTTTTTGCGCTTTGTAGAGAACATTTTGTTATGTATACGTGCTTAGTGTCAGTCTGTTGGGTTTTGCTCTATGGCAGTGCTCGTTTTTATATAATTGCTGCCATAGTTATTTTGGTCTATAGAATATTATTTGCATTCATTTCGAGAGGAGCAGAAATGTGTCACTAAAAACACTGTCCAAGACTCATGGTGTTGACATTAGAGCTGAAAAGGGTAACTGATTAATCAGCATGTCTTAATCAGAAAGCATTAATCTGCAGCTATTTTGATATTCAATTAAGAGTTTCTCAATCTCTCTCTCTCGCTTTTATTTTTTTTTTTTAAATCCCAATTGGTTGCTGAGTAAGGGTCCTGCAGTCTGCTGCTTTCTTTTTTATATATTGATAATATTTTTAATAGTTTTGGTCAGACATAAGCTCTGGGTAACTGTCATGCACATGATTTTCTTTTTCTTAAATTTACATATAGCAGATTTAAAATTAACTAATTATTGTTTTAGCCCTAGTTATCTTTAATCAAGGCAATATCACAGTTCACAGACTGAAGGACTGCAGCTTGTTACTCAGTTATGTCTCTAGAGGTAAAAAGTAAAGGTTAAAGGTAATTGTAAACATGCTGCTATCTAGTTAGGATCAGGTTGCCTATTCCCTTAGGGCAAGCCCTAATGTCAGAGACTCAAACAAGGTCAGAGGAATCATGATAGCAGTGACAAATCACAGGGGAAATGTAAGCTATATTCAACCAAATGACACCACAGCACAACATGACATGAAACAAGCTGATTTTTGCTGATGTAACCTTCAAATGGTGTGGAATTATCTTTTTTTTTTTTAAAGGAGAGCAACCTCCAAGCTCCCTTTTAATTTCCTGTGCAGCACTCGTGCTCTGCGCACTGGCAGGTGTGCCTGACTGAGGCTGCCTGCAGCATGCACGGCTGAGCTGCGAAAAAGCAATGTCCCATGATGATCGGGGGACAATCCACTGGTTTGTCAAAACCTGGCAGAATCTCTGGCTGCAGCAATAGCACCTTGTTAGATTGAGGTGCTCAATCAGGGGAGTGCTGGAGTGCCCGGCCAGGTTGAGAGTGGTGATTACTGGGGCACGGCTGTCCAAAGCCAGTGAAATGCTCCACCTCTCCACAGGAGGCCCTCTGACATTCAAGCCTGCATTTTCTGAATCAGTCTTGAGTGATTAGGGCAGCGACAGGCAAAAGGACAGATCAAACAATTATTCCTCCTCACCCTCTTCTCTATCCTTTTGACATGTGGCAAAGCTGGAAGAGTGCAGCTCAGAATATCTAGCATGTTTAATCAGTTCTAATAGACGTGTCTTTCTCTAGCTTATATTTTTAAAACAAATATCATTTTTTCTTTGGATTAAAATGAAAACTTAAAAAAAAATTTTTTTACCCAAGATGGAGAATATGGACATCTTTTGAAGTAAAAGGTCAGCCTTTTGTTTCTTACGATGCGAACAAATCATGACAGAAAAAAAAAGAATCAATTGCTTACACAAGCAGCATTGTTAAATGTAAGCAGAGATTTAAAACTGTTGTGCAAAAGCAATATGCCCTAATCCCTTTGTGTGAGGGCTAAGTAGGTGAATTCACAGGCACACAGGCAGAGTATTAAAACCAGGAATGCATGCCACTTACACAGAGGTTGTGCCTCATGTTTTATAACCTACAGCTTCCAAAAAAATGAACCATATGACTGCACACATCAAAAACAAATAGGCACTCATAACAAGTCATGTTCCCTCAGGATTTTTGAAGGATATTTACATAATATTTAACTGCAGTGTTGCCTCTTTTGTTGTTTGCTGCTGTGCCGTCTCAGCAGCAGGGACATAAAGCAGTAAAAATTAGTCAGCATGAACAGGGGAGAGGGAGTACAGTATGTGTCAGAGCACAAGAGGGCAGTGTAAAATCTCTGACAGTCATCCATCCGACTAACTTGCCTCCCACCTGAAACAACAGCCATAAAACCTGTTGTAGGCTGCCAATCTCCAGTGGCTGTTTTCTCCTATAAAGCACAGGCCTGAGATCTGATTACAGAGAGAAAGCTGGACCACAGTCTGCTGCAAGAAAAAGGGTGACAGTCTTGTATAACCGTTCAGCAGGGACTCCACTTTGATCTCTGAAGAGAGGACTTTCCATCTGCATGAATGTGTTTTCAGACATAATAACAAACAGTATTAGCAAATTAATAGAAGAGAAAAAGGAATAAGATGTCCTCATGTCTCCTTTGCTATGCAGAGATTATTCTTTGAGAAGATTAGTAAGAAGAAGATTACGGGTAATGAGTGGAAAAATGTAAATTTCGAGAAATGTTCATTGCATAGCTTTTTGTGCATGAGTTTTGCACTCTGTCACACACCCACCTGCGATGAGGGAGATGAGGCATAAATACTTGATACTGTAAAAAAAAACAACAAAAAAAACAACTTAAACATCAATATTATCTTTACTCATAGCTTGAAAATGTTACAGAAGCCAAATGCTTTATGACTAACAGCAAAGGAAAGTAATCCCAGGAGAAAATTAGATGGTGCATAGGTTTAATCACGTTGATAAAGAAGAAGCTATAATCCTTAGCGTTTTAGCAGCTATAAAATGTCACATGAAGATCGTCATCAGCAAAAAAGGGGGGGTTAAAAAAAGGAAAAATTACTAAATCAGAGCCCTACACGCTTCTAAAGCAGAATGGAAGAAGCATTTGCTATCTTTTAAATTCTGAAGTTGTATACATTGTGTCCGATGTGCTGGTGTGTGTAGGAGAGATATTGTAGGTCTCCTCCAAAGTGTAGCCTTGAAAAGTGGCCTGATGCTTCAAAGGCTCGGGGATTAGAGTTTTTTTATCCCATAATTAATATGACTGAGGAGAAAGCGACAGCACCTGAAAACTGGACAGAGCCGTCAGTATCCTGCTGTGGCCAGAGAGCACCCCAATACCCACAATGCACCACAGGCCGACTCCATCAAAGACACAATACCATGTTCACCCCATGTCTTCATTGAAAAGGCTTAAGGGTATGTCTCTCTCTCTCTCTCTCTCTCTCTCTCTCTGCTTACAATACAGTTGCTTACAACACTTACAATTTGGATATCTGGTTTGAAGGCCAAAACAAATACAGCGCACAAATGATTTGCTGCTCTGTTGCCTCTTTAAAAATATTCTGGGAAAATTTTAGGCATGTTTTTTGACCTTTGACCCTTCTCGGTCATTTTCATTTCCCACCAAGTAACAAATAAGGAGTCTTTTGAAGCCTCATCAGCTGCTTCTGTGGTTTCTCAAGGTGAAAGATGCTGCAAAAGTTCACTCCTCATTTTCTTCTGTTTACATATGACACATAATACATGTAATTCTCAAAGCTATTTGAAATTATAGGTTACAGAAGTTTCTTTAAATTGAAGATCTTGAACAAATGATTTCCCTCATTTTCTTGCGACACGTGTTGCACTGTACATTCAGAATTTGACATTTTATTCTCATGCCAGAATACAGGTGAAAGGTTACACTGCTTTCAGAGAGAATGCTGATTTGAAATTGCCAGCAGTTGTTTTGGAGAATTCCCTGGTTGCTTTGAAGTCTGCACCCCACTGAGTGTCCTAACTTTGACACAGACAGCCATGGCTGCGGCTATTTATACATCTTGTGGGAGAATAGGTTTCCCCCACGTAACAGACTTTTTCTCCTCCTTTTTTTGTGCTGAGGCTATCCCCTGATACAGAATTGGCTGTAGAAGTTGCTGTGGTAATTAAAAGAGATTAAAAAAACAACGGTCATCAACGTTCTGTTTTTTTTTTTCCTTGTTGTTGTTGCAGATTTTAGGTGTGTCCTTACTGCCTTCCATATAGCAGAGGACCAGGGTCACAGTCAGAGAGTCCAAACCAATGCATCTCTTACAATTCTCACAGTCTATTGATTCACCCTCTGAAATTTATGTTGCTTTTCAGTGAGCCCCCCTACTGAGGCCCTCACTGCCTCCCCGACAGGAGGGTCACAGTGACACAAGAGTGTTGGGCCAGATGCCGAGTGATCCCCTCTGATGCATCTCCGCTTCCAAAAGCCACATCCATTGCCACGATAGGACAATCAGCCTCAAACTCATTGAAATACCACACACCAGACCTGAATTACCAGCATCGCCCGCTATCCTGCTTGCAGGTTTTTTTCTTTCTTTCTTTTTTTTTTTTTAAATTCTATAAACAACAGCAAGTGTAAATCTTTGGGGCAAATGTTGAGAGAAAAATAAAAAGGATTGGAGAAGAACTGGGGAAGATGAAGAGGAGGGGAAACAGAAAGAACGGGAAAAAAAAACACAAGTGGAGAACAAAACAACCCAGCTGGTCCACCTTTGCCACTGCAAGCCAGTGAAGTCACCCTGTGTTTTTGTGAGGGTGCGTGTGAACAAAACGGTCTTTGAAGTTGGGTTACAGCACTGTACTGTGGCATCACTACGGCCACTACTAAGCCCCTGCAAAAATGTGCAGGGTGATTATAGAAAATGCTATAGAATCCAGTCATAAATCAACTAAATTTTCATGCAAATGACCTCCTTCATGGGGCATTTATGTAGTGTGTGTATAGCAGCATCAAAAGCACATAAAAGGAGCATTTTGGCACTTAAAAGAGAAATCATTGAGACATCACAGCCCAAATGCACACAGAACCTTCAAGGTCAAACACTGCGAAATAATAAAACACTGACACACAGAGAGACACACACACAAACACACAATTGGGAGGTACAACAAGACTAGAGAGTCGTTAAGGCTTTTATCTTCTGGTTGAAGGAGAAAGATCCACCTGACATCCCAGAGGGTACTGATCAATCATGGTCTGACTGGTTCAAACTGTTTGTGCTGGATTCCACATCTATCACCATCCGATGGAGCTCTGTGTCCAACTACAGCACTGAAAAAAAAAAAAAAAAAAGCACTTTCAATTAGGGCATGGCGAAATAAATTCACACTACTTGATTTATAGTGCACGACTAATTACACAAGCCTTTTTTGCATAATGCAGTCGGAGCTAAGCCTCGTACTTAAGGAGGTTATTGTCTTATGTTAAATGGCAGGCAGCGACATAGGTGGAGGCTACAAGTTTTCATGCCCTCTGGAAAAGCTCCTTATAATGACAAGCAGGATAACAACAGACTAAGATGCTGTGATGTTTCAAAAGGAAACGAGAGCGCTTTTCATATCTCATAAGTCTAAGTTTACAGCCACACAGAAAACGTCAAACACGCCCACTAATCATGAATTAAAGAGTTAAATTTGATTCCTCAGACAGTTGAAACCTAGAATATTTTTATTGAAGTTGATGGAGTTGGCATGCCATGCATGAGTCCAGATTATGTCAATTCCTTAAATGTTGCCACTAGCCTATACCTCAAGGGAAGATATGAGGGCTTAACAATAGGTACAAGCTATAGTCAGAGCACTGGGGCACGCTGCACCTCATGAATATCATTAACGGTGAGCTCTATTTGTATTACTTTGGGATTACATCTAACCCTGTAATGCAGCCTGATTGTGATTGTGAACTGAAAACATGTAACAACATAATCATATGTAAAGCAAATGTAAAAATACAAATCAAATTATGGCATTAAACCGTCCCAGTTGGTCCGTTTGTGGAGAGTGAGCAGTGAGTGTGAAGTTTCTTTTTTTCCCCCTACCCCTCACAGTGCCATTTATATAGTTTAATTTAGGCCACTGCAAGTG
This sequence comes from Archocentrus centrarchus, assembly GCF_007364275.1. Classification (NCBI taxonomy): domain Eukaryota; kingdom Metazoa; phylum Chordata; class Actinopteri; order Cichliformes; family Cichlidae; genus Archocentrus; species Archocentrus centrarchus. The sequence continues at coordinate 24,975,675 of NC_044365.1, read as the reverse complement.
CACATAATGACTAAAATAATGCTTACCCCACACACACACACACACTATATACATACATATATGAATATTTTTTTCTTCCACCTCAGTACAAATAATTGGGAAACATTTTCCTCATATTTAGGTGAATGGTAGCAAAAACAGGCATCCATGCTACTTAATTTTACTGTGAAATGTGCCAGATGGCTTTTACAACTTCATTTATCCACTAAGCACATAATTATCCACCTACATTTCCTTGCTTGTATTTAACACTCTATAATCAATGCTATTAAGGGACAGTTGATCACATATTATAGTCAGACTGTATACCTAAAATGGAAACATCTCCTAATGAAGGCGTGTTTGTGCTCATGCTCCAGTAACTACAAGACAGCCGGTTCATAGCCTGTAATGTCCCGTTTACTCAAAGACGTTGAATCCCAGAGTAGCAGAGGTGCCAGAAGCTGAGCGTCAGCTTGGGAATTTAGGCACATTTTCTATCACTGAGCCTAAAAGATTCCACATTTAAGAGAGCCCACACCTCCCAACAGGTGCCATATTTAAGATGAGCGATAAAGATGTGATGGTGTTTTGCGGGGTAGACCGGGGTGGGCAATTCATTTTCCCAAGAGGCCACATGAAAAAATGGGACTGTTGTGGAGAGCCACACCAATGAGCGGAACTCAATTTCATCTCTTTAAAAACTGCTACTGGTAAAAGAAGATGTTACAATTGGGCAATGAAATCACTATTTAATCAACATTCCCATTTTGTCCTATCTCACCCCAGCCTATCCAAGCATGCACACAATAAAAGGGACTATGACTCACTTCCCATTCTAGTCCCTTGCACTGAGTGCGTTGCTGCCAGCTCTTTTGCAACCTCTAACTCTTTTGTTATCCCACATACAAAGATGAATAACTGGGCTGCGTCATGGACATCACAGCTCTTGTCCAGAGCCAAGAAGAAAAAGTTAAAAAAATTCCCTCAGGGCATATTAGCATAGCAGAACCTACCAAACATTCTTTAACCAAAGCTTGGTTAATAATAAATAATAATAAAATAAAGAAAAAGTCCTTGTTACTTTTGCAGCCTTGCTAGAAAAGGTTCAGATGTCTGCTTCTGTCTGCATAGATAGATACTTTAGTGATCCCACAAGGCAAATTACAGCATTATTAAGGCCTTGAAGTGCTGATCTTATAATAAAGTTTAAATATAAGTTTAAATATGCAATAGTTATGAAAATAAAGATAGTAAAAAATTATGTTAAAGAAAAATAAAAAATAAAACTAATATTGTGCAAAAGAGTAGTGCAAATCATATTAATAAATAATATGTCCACTACAAATCTGAGAAACAGCAGTCAAGTAATTCTCTGTGCGTTTAGTCTCATAACGGTGATACATATTGTACAAAAAACTCTACATTCTGCATCAGCCTTTTAAATTTTTGCTTTTTATTTTTTTAATGTGAGCTGACATCATTCGGGGCTATCAAACTCAATCTTTCATAAACATCCGTTTCAATTAATTTCTGGTGAAACTGCATTTGCTTGTGCACACATACGTCCGAAAAAGCAAACTGTATTGTAATTTCCCACAAAATAGCAAAAAAAAAAACAGTAACCTGTTTTCTGATGGGGAGTTTATGACAGAGTGTTTGGTGGCTGAAATGGGACACACTGCACAATGTACACTTATTATGTTTGAATTCTAATTTCCATTTGACCTCATCTGGGCTGGTCAGGGACAACCAAAGGGCCGGACGCAGCCTGTGGGTCATTCAGGGCTGGGGTACACTGTACTGTTCCTGGTTTCCTTACCAGATTCTCCAGACACTGAAAAATTATATATCAGACTGTCACCTACCATTTTATCTAGGCCTTCATATCCACTGACATTGCAAGTGATCCCTGAGGATATCCCTCACACATCCCTGTAGATTCCATCAAACACAAAGATGCAATTATAAAAAAGGCATTATATTCTTGGAAAGTATTACAAGCAAGTCCACAACTGCTATGTATTTTCTACTTTATTTTATTATATGTGTCTAAGACAGAATTTATTTCACAGTAAAATAAATAGACATGGTATTAGTCATTTTAAATGATAAATTACTAGAAGGTAACTTTCCATTAAGAAATCCAAAATACAGTTTCATTATCCAGATTAATTTCCTTCACCCGCTTCTTGATTCTAGTCTGAAAGAACATCACTGAGATGTGACGTTGTAGTGAAACGGTATGGATTAAAAACCTGCTCCGACACTGACAAGAGGTTCCACTCTGATTGAATGTGAGAGCTGCTGATCACGTCTCAGTTAAGGCCAACCGATCGGGACAGAGGTGTCAGTTCAGAGCTTAGCTGGAGGTGTAAATGCTGCACTCCTTAAGTAAGATGAAAGAATGTTCCGCTTGATGCGTACACTTGCTAAACACTTTGACTGAGGTGATCAACCAACCCCCAAAGACGTGTAGTGACAACAGATGATCTGCTCAGGTAAGCACCATCTTGCTTTTCAAAGTGCTTTACATTGCAACTCATCATAAGAGGTTGATTTCAAAGTCACTACTAGTCTGCACCCAGACAGATTTCCTGCCCATGTGGATATGCGGCGAAGTCACGGATGTCTTGGAGGCACAGGTGATAATAGGGCCTTAATCGCCCTGCTGGTTCTGCTTGTCCCTCTCAATGTCACATATCCGGATGAATGTGGTAAATATCAACCCATAGATGAAATAATGCCACTTTATCTGCTTTTGTCAGACCAAGGTCTTGGTCATATGAAGTGGGTGAAAGATGAAAGGTGTATATAATATTTGAAATTTTTAAAGCCAGTGTACTGTATAATCACCAGGTTAATACTATTTGGATGGAGTTTGTAACTCTTGGATTAAAAATAAAGCTGAAATGCGGAATGCATATTTTTGCATGCGAGATGTAAAATCTTTCTAAACGAGAAGCTGCTGCTTTGTGGCTAATTAGCAATTTCGACTGTGATCAGAGAAGACAAGTGTAGTGATCTAGCCTTTGGTCAATCAAAGATCAGATCAACAATAATACAGTTAAAGCGTGGCCGTTCCAGCTTTGGCCTAATATATGTCCCATGAACCATATAGTAGTTGTTCAAGTCTCCTGCTTTGTATTTTTGTGGCACATTTTCATGACATATCAGTAAATACAACAAAGAAAGATCTTGGCAGAAACATCCCACATCCCTCCTCTTATTCTGCACCATACCAGCTGTACCTTATCCAGCTACACCACTATTCAGCACAATCTCATTTGTCATGTATCAAATGCACACTTCAATGTATTCCCCTCAAATATAGTGTGGAAGAAGGAGTCTGTTACGGTGATGCTCTGGCAACTGTCCAAACCTCAGCTGAATAAACACAAGGGCCATTTGCAGGTTGGCAGACACTGAGATGTTTGTCTTTCAGAGCAATCTATCTCCCTCCCTTTGTTCCAGTTCACCCCTTCTCTCTCAAACATAAAGGTGAAGAGTCGGCGAGAGCTTATTATCGCACAAATCAACGTGCCGCTGTTTCTCAGCTCATTGTGGAAACCAATTGGCTGTATATATGGAGTATAATGTTTGACCTGTCAAGGCCAAATATAAAGTTGTGAGGTGACCAATGCAGAAGTAGAGAAAGGACATTATATCAAAGGGATTAAATCAGTTTGGATGAGACTGATAGTTTTGTATGATTAATCAGAGTTAAAACAAATCATATCTTTAAAGTGAGTCTCACATTAAAATGAGACATACATATTGATAATTAAGTTAATCAACCAATTACACATCAATAACAAATCTCAATGTTTTATCATAATCATATCCTCAAATGCTAACCTCCTCTGGAGGTTACATGCATTTACTACTAATTTCTTTTGCCAGTAATTGCTGCCTGGATAATGACCAATCTTAAAGGAATGAAATTCTACGTGTTTATCTTGCACAAAGATTGCACTGAAGTGGTCGGAGTGGATGCTACATATACAGGACCTTCAGCACCAAAGATCAAGGTTAGTGTCCTGAGTCCTGTGTGGTTGATTTTGGTGAATTCAGTTTGGGTTTTTGTTTAAATTAATCACATTTGTGTGTTATAGTGTGTTATATTTCTGTTTTTTCTTCACTTTTTACCCAGTCTTAAAGTAGCTACTGCACCCAAATTGATTAGCCTATATTAGCAGAACGACCAGAAACGGGTTTTGACATCTGCCTTAAATTTGTCCACAGTTACAAAATCCACCTACATGAGAAGCTCAGTAATTGATGGGTTAAATTATTAGTGTAAAAATGGCAATTTTATTTTATTTGTCATTTGTTGCATTTTTCTTACTAGGAAACAGATTCCAAGAAGTGTCTTTTCTGGCTTGCTGTATCCCTCAGTAGTATTGTTGCTGGCGGTAAACTCATATTTACTGGACGGTCTTGAAAGTGTCATCAATCTTCTCATCTACAAGAAAGATTTCAGGACCCTTTTCATTTGTTCCATCTCGCTCTGGCTATGTAACTGCTGGCATTTTACCTATGCTACATACCTATCAATATGACACAAGGTCTTTTTTTATGCTTTAACTCTATTTGCTGTCTTTTATAAAGGAAAATGTGTGTTTCAGTCAAAGCACTGGTGATATGCAGGTCATTTCTGTGCCTTAACAATAGAGAAGCTTCAGACGTGCTGCTCACATGATGGCTTTGGTGTAAATATGACTTGCCATCTTCCCAGAAAAATTTTACTTTAACAAGTGCTAAAAGAATCTTGATGTTGCCATGAAAACGTTGAATCATGCTTTAATTATTGTGATTATTTCTTTTCTTTACTGTTAGCATTATAGGGGTAAAAATGTATTATCTTTTACATATTTTTACACATTTTGTACACTTATCTTGTGTGTTAAGAAATGTTCTCATTATTTTTGCGTAAAAAAGTGAGTTTAATTGTTTTTATAGGTGTATTTTCTCAGCAAAAACCCGACGCCTGCGTGTGTAGCTTTATGTGAACGGTGTATAAGCTTTCGGTGCTATTTCCTTCAAACACTCTGAAAACATGAGAATGGTAAATGCAGCTCAGTTCAGCCTCTGAAGAAATGGTCAAAAGAAACAGCAAAACCTAAAACACATACTGCTTCTATTGTGTATTCATGACTAAGCTCTTGTTTTGATATGGTCTTTCACTGACACAAAAGCAAGCAAGGACTACTGTTTCTGTCAGTTTAAACAAATAATGATGCAACGGGAGTGCTTCCAGTGAATGTGAAATGCACTGTTGAATCACCAGTGGAGCCTCACAATAGTTTGCCATGCATCACAACAGTAAGAACAGGCTCAATATTAACATTTCCTTTGACATGTGGCAAAAGGTTTTCTTTAAACCATGGAGGTTGAATGGGAATCAGCGGATAATAAGAAATTAAAAGGTAAAGAGGGCACAGGGGAAAGAGTGAGAGAGAAAGCCAAATCCTAGCCCCAGGGCTTAATGTTGCAACACAATGGCCGCCAAGGCAGTAAAGGAGTCAACATTTCTTATTCGCCCCCTCCCCTAGTGCCACCTGCATTACAATTAACCTCATGGCAACCTTGAGGTCTCTGATTAGTGATGGCCTATTGTCTCGATCCCATTAATGCTTGGCCCCCACTCTGCCCTCAGCGCACTCACATCAACAAATCAAACCCAGTTTCCGGCAGGGTCTTTTACTGCACAGAGCTGGCCTCTAATATGGGACAGCTAACTACAGGATAGCTGCAGAGGTCTTCAGAGCACTGCCTTAGGTACCTGCAATTTCAGGTAGCGCTGAAACCTATAAAGATTAACCTGCCAAAACATAAAAAAATCAATCCAAAATTGACAATGCAAGGGCAGGAACTGGAAAATGAAACAGAAGAGGGATACTTAAGGAACACTGCCTAATTTTTAATGACCTCCACACTGACAACTGCAATATATATGTGAAAAAAAAAAAAAAGGCCCATTCAGTCTTAGCAATATCTATATCCAGTGATACTCAGGAGAACTGAAAAACATGGAAGTGGGAGCATTCAAGGAATTAAAAGCACACCAGATGTTGGGAACCCCTCAAGGGATAAACCGACACATTAAACATAATATCACCTCATGCACTGGAGTGCTATCACTGGTTCTCTCCGGGGAGCTGTTATACTATGTGTTGCTGCCACAGTTTAAATCTCAAGAAGTAGAAATTAAACCGCTGCAGACGGGCCCACGCAAAGAGTACACTTGGGAGCTTCGGCTGGCTTGGAAGCTCTGTGTGGAAAGCAAAAACTGTTTTGTTTTTTTTTTGTTTTTTTAAGATAAGAAAATGAACTCGGAGTAGTTGCATTTGATATCATCAGGGAGATAAACATCAAATCTTTTTGTGTACACTAGCTCCCAGTAACACTGTAGTCTTTCCTCTTTTCCAACGTCTCTTTTGGCTTAAATCACACATCTCTTCTGTGACATGACAAATAGTTCAAAGAGCACTAATCGCACACATTTAGGGACAAGACTGGAAGCAAAACAGTTTCTACTTAAACGCAGAAACAATCAGTTGTGACATATTGTACAATGCCAACTTTACTGATGAGATTAACTAGGTTAATACTAGATTAGTAGTGTTTGTCAACAGAAAAATGTAAACCTCTGTGACTGTTGAATCTGACATTTATCACAAGGCTATTAAGTTGAAAATGATGAACAAATTACAACAATGCCATTTATAATGAATCGTGATTACTGCAATTATTAAACTGTAATTATTGTAAATACTGAACGTTTAGTATTCACTTTCGTGGAGGCATGAGAATGAACCATGTTCTGAAGTAATACATTCATTTCATAGTAAAATGTCTTGTATTGTGCACCAATAACGTTATTTGAGCAAGTTTGTCCGCTTTATTAATTCTCCAAAACTGTATGACCTGCAGTTTCAGTGCTGGACAATATGCCAACCCCCCCCCCCCCCCCCCCCCCCCCCCCCCCCCCCCCCCCCCCCCCCCAAAACAAAACCAAAAACTGATCACACACACCACTGTTCATGCTAAGCACTTTGTAAATAACAGCATCATCTTAAAAGTAGCCTACAAACTTAGCTACAAGTGACACCAGCAGTGTTAAATGGTTAACAAGTCCTCTGTATGAGGTTGATTGTAAGCGTTCCCAAAATGCCACATAAGATAGTTTTCAGTTTGAAAGAGCTGCAAAGTCTGGCTTTGGAGGTACATCGATTGAATCAGGAGAGTAACTTTAAGTGTTTGTGGGATCATTTAAGCTTTCTTTTTTGCTCACTCAGTTAAGTTTATCCAGCAATACTGTTTGGTTAAATTTAGATGCTAATGCTTATGAGAAAAGATTGGTGTATAAAAAAAATAGACCGTTTTACAGTGTTAAACAAAAGGTCCATTTTTTTTAAGGTTACCGTGGTTCTGAGGTCTACCACACTGAAAGATGACAACACCAGTGTACATTTTACTCATGGCCATGACCAACTTAGGTAACTTGATTTTAAAATGTAACTGCACATCCATCCTGTTCTGATCCCTGAGGTTTCAAATACCACTGGTGACTCCAAACTACAAATTCTTTTGGAGTCCCTTGATGCACCTGTCTGTCACTCCAATCTAGTCACATATAAATTAGACGCTTGGAAAGGCCCCTTGCCCCCCCCATAAAAGCATTGCACAAGTGTTAGTTTCTAAAAGTGCAAGGATAATGCTGTGTAGGGTCTTATTTTAACCCAACCAGGATTTTTTCCTGGCTTTTCCTAAGTAGTTGATGGTGCCTAAATTAACTATTAAGAGAACTCAAAAGTGAAAAGTAGTGAAAATAAAGTTTCTACCTGACAAACTTACTCCACGGCCACCAATTCAACCTCCTAACATGGACTTGGTAGCTCTTAAAGGGAGGTTTGATAACTCTCTGCCAAAGGACACCTTTGGGCTAATTTGGAGCTGCACTCAGCATCTGACAAAAAGGCAGCATTTGACATGTTGTATTGTTCTTTGACGAGTTCATTTATTACAATGGTTTTAATGTGTAAACTCTTATATACATATATATCTGACTATTGTGAAATCCTTTGTGTCTCATCGGTTAATGTAATTTATGCCTTCTGCTGTTCTTCTTTTGCCCATCCATTTGATCCAGATGTTATCAAGGTTGTCCTTGCCAACCATACTGGAGACAAATAAAAAAAAATGTTTATAGTTAAGTTATAAACAGCAAGGTGACAAATTGATTTAATCAAGCTATTTTCCTCATGTTATTACATCTTTATCAAGTACGATGTGAGGCTTGGGGAAAAAAATGAGATTCCAGAGATCCATTGGATGATTTTTCTCCTTCTCTCTAGCAGAAAAAGACAGAACCATTAAGCATTTAATTCATTCTGGCTCAGGTGTATCTCTCTGTCCAGCTAAGCAATACAACAGTTACACCATTTATGGACTGTCCGGCACGCAGGTGGCAGAAAAACTTCTGGGGCACACCTGCCAGCTGGTCCAACCATTACACTATGAACCACACTGTCTATGGCCCCAAACCCCTGAGGATTTCCCTCACCATGCAGGTGCAGAAACAGAAAAACTGTGATGGATTACTCCAGATTTAGCAATTGCTTCCTCACAAAAAACTCTTTTATCGTGTGTAAATGAGCCGACTGGATGCGTATTTTCCATGCGTTACAGAAAAGTCTTGTTTTCATGGTACACTAAATGGTTCTAGGAATGTTTTTAACTAGGGGGCACACACTGGAGTTCAATGAGCTGACTAAAATGTCTTTATACTGGTTGAAACATTATTTCATGATTATGAATTTTATCTCTAGCATCGTCTCCAATCCAAAGCCTCAACAGCGCATCCTTCAGAAAACATTCAGGGGCCATGACGCTGCTGCATTGCTTAAATCGCTTCACCCTGCAACCATTAGACACATGACTAAGCTCCGACCACATCGCTTTAAAACGCTGCAAGGTCCGAGCCAAAATAGCGCTTCACTGATGAATCAAAGAAACATAATATAAAATGCTTTCTCTGCTCCAATCCATAAAACTAAACACCAGAACCATTTTTAATTTCAAGTCTGATTTTAATTACAGTATGTAAGAATCAAAATTTGTTTAAAGCCTTGTGTAATCTTTTATCCATACAAGATTTAAACTAGCAGATCCCTGGATTATAATGCAAACTGTAATAAATGATGTTTTTTTTTTTCTTTAGTTGAAAACTTGCCAAGATTAAAAATGAAATTAAAAAATGCACGGGAAGCTTTTTTTTTTTTTTTAATAATCTAACAATATTAATTCGTCACAGTGGAAAATGAATACCATAAACTTCATATACAGCTAGAATTTATGCAGGAATATAAATAGAGGGCGTACTATTAATATTCTTAGAGGAATGCTTAGGCCTTGTGTTATCTTCCACGAGATTCATCAGTGTTAGTAGTTATTGTCCAGACCCCCCATGGCTGTAATTCTTTATCCTTGCCATCTCAGTAAACTGCATAATTTAGTTGAGAAGATGTAATTCTGTTCCCTTCACACAATCAGAGAGGCTCCAGGCTGACCCAAGACAGTTGCACTTAAGTGAGTTTGCACATGTAATTGTGTGCCTAAGTTATTGATTTGAATGAATACAAATGAAATGACTCCCCTGACCTAAAGTAAGAAGTGATTAGAGTGTGGTTGCAATAGCCTGGTATGCTATTACAATGTCTTAATTTCTTAAATGATAGAGTATTTATGTAAATCCTTTATTTATCATGTATCCATATGGTGAAATAGAGAGATGATACATGTGCATCAGTTCACCATGAAACCAGATGTTGGCTAATCTGAGCTGCACAATAGATCTTTTCTCTAAAAGGCACATAAACCAAAAAAACAAAACAAAACAAAACAAAACAAAAAAAAACAACTTAAATCGAGACAAAGAAAAAGGATTTAAATACTTCAAAACGCCATTTGCGTTTGATTTTGTGCACATGTAAATGATTCATTTAGCACTTTGAGAAGCTGTGACACTGCGCTGTGTTATTCGGTGTTGTGCAGCTTGATTTTATGCACTTCATCTAGGCTCAAATAAATGAAAAAAATAAAAATAAAAATCAGAGTTGTGTAGTTATCCAAGCTCATATACAAAATAATCATTAACCAGCAATGTGAGGAAAGTGTTTTGTCTTGGTAAAATATGATACCAGGTGAGGCTCCGTGTCTTGACAGGTCGCCATTTTCAGGCCACTAATTTGGTCTCATTGTGGCAGTAGCAACTCCCAGCACAGCAGCAAGACAATTATATCCAGGTGCAAGGATTTGATTCAACAAATTCTAGGTGGATCATTCCAGCTTGCTCCGAGCCCCCTCCCCACCCCCCCTCTTTGCTGTGTTGTCTCTCTTCTGGGCCAGCTTGGAACAGATGCCCTTGAAAAATCTACAGCCCTCACGTGTGACTGAGGACCTTGACAAAAAGCTGAAGCACTTCCAGAAACTTGAAAGTCATGAACCATGTTGTATATTATAATAATTGGAATGGCAGCAACTGGAAACATTCCCCTGAATATTCCAAAAGATAATGGGACATGCTAATGAGCATGGAATCAAGCCAATCCAAAAAAAAAAAAAAAAGAGAGAAGAGAAAAAAAGTGAGTGGTGGAGAGGAGAAGGTGCTCACAAAAAAAAAAAATCAAGTTAAACGTGTGGGGTGGGCTGTGTGCATATGTGATGTATGTGTGCTCCATCTTCCTGGAACAGCAGTACTGTTGAGTGTAGAATACCACTGTACAGTCCGCCTGTCAAAACTGTTGATGCGCATTTGGGGAAAGTATAATTTGGGAGCTTGCACCTGGCAGACTGAGGGATTTCATGCTATGCTCCTATGCCAAAGCACTCAAGCAATGCCATGCTGAACTCAGAGCTTATTTCTCTGGTTGCCACACAACATGAAAGAGGAACCATAAATATTAGCTTTTTTTTTTTTTTTTTTAAGAGTAACTGCATTCAATTTAAACGTGTCTCAGACAACTTTAAGTTTGCGTTGTTGGCTTGGTGTTATGACATTTTGGTAAAGGGTTTGACATGATTTGATTTATTTTATTATACTGGAATATTAATGGTATACAAAATGGAAATTTATAACCAGCTGCCTGCCAGTTTTGTTCTAGGAAAGCAAACCGTGTAGACCAAAAGTAAACTTTAGCAGATTTACATAAAGTCTTAAAGCATAATTCCTATTAAATGATAATTATTACTTGAGGATGAGCTTATAGAGCAATGTCTTATTAAAATTGCTAGACTGCATCTTCGCCATACAGCAAACTCTGTCATCAGTGACATGCTACATCTCAATCCTGTGGACAGCTGATTGGATTTACTCAAAACTTGGGCTGGAGAAAGTCTCACGCTGAGAGTAAAATTGACTTAGGCCTGTATTCAGAGAGAAAGATGAAGGGCATCCAGTCTTATCATTCTCCATCCCATGTCTCCTTACAGCCCCAGCACTTTCCATGTGTTATTCCAGTGTGTGCCCAAGAATTTTCTACATGTGATGTCAACATCAAGCCAGGACACAAAGTCAAGGGAGGTACTGGGAGTTGAATCAGAAGTGCTGCCAACATTTTATGGCTTTGGAATCCATGTTCAGATGGATGAAAGATTGCTGTAAGAGATAGACGCCAGAAAGCTCTTTAAATGGAATAAATCGAGATGTATCTCAATGCTTGTGAGACCAGCTTGGCTACGATTGGCAAGATTTGTGAAACTTAAAACACCTTTTTCTCATAGCATTCATATTGCATAAAATTCTTACTGCACATTCAAGGAACATCTGACCGGGATAAGAGGTATTTGTAAAAAAATGGGCTCAGTGTTAAAATTAAATCATTTCCTATGTACGTTATGATTCTAATTCACGAACAAGGTCAGAGCTTCACACTGCACAGATTAGCATTTTATTAAATGTTACATGCAGAGTTATTTGATAAACCATAACAGCATTTCTAGAACTGTAATATATAAAAATGCAGACAGTGTAACCAGGGGGCTACATATAATTTCATTCCCACTGCATCCTCACTGGGGTGCTGGTTCTCAGACTTCAGCCAGAACACAAGCCTTTATTTGATTTAGGGAACTCCCCCTCTCATGAGCCTCCTCTGCTCATGAAGTGTCCCAGTATGGAATGTCTGCATTATTACACTGCTGACAGAGATTGATGCTTCTCCAAACCATCTGCACATGCAACAATACTCAACTTGAATAAACTTAATTGCAGACAAAGGGAAAAACACTTTTAAGAAGTGGAAAATACAAGAAATTATTTAATTTTGGATGTTCTGAGACATATGCTTGGAAGGAAAAAAAAAAAGTTTTCTAATGGATGTTTGAGATTAGTCAAACACCATCAGCAAATGTGTCAGGAATGAGTGATTTACTGAAACGCTGCACGCAGCCATGGTTGGGTTGGGTTGGGTTCTAGCAGAGGCAGTACAAAGCCACCAAGTGATGTAACTTTAAATTTATTTACAGTCTGTGATGGATCATCAGTCATAGGTCTCCAAAAGTAGGCATGAAAATAATCCTAAATGTCCCTTTTCTGCTTTTGTATGTCTTATTGTACAAGTGCACATGTCAAAACATTCAGCTCAATTTGTCATTTCAGTTTAGGTCAAAGGTGAAGTTTAATTATAAAGTCTAAAACACAGCACCCCCCCACCCCTTTTTTTTTTTTAAATCCTCTCCATATTAATATAACACTTAACACTGATTCACAAAGCAGATATGTGATATGTTTTCTGCTCTTGAAGGCTCAGAAGCTGCAGTGCACTTGTACAGAGAATCAACCTGCAACCCGGTGGGATAAACTGTTCAGACCTTACAGTACGTCACCATTTTGTTTAACAGGGCTAGGGATCAAAACACTAATCCCCCCCCCCACACACACACACACACTCCCTTTGGTTGCAATTAACTTGCAGTGCTTGAAGCTAACACTATTTTAAAGATGTATTTTTAAGGACTCTAATCCTCATTCGCTCTCTCTTCCTGTGTAAAGCACAAAGAGGAGGGGAAAAAAGAAAGCACCTGAGTGCTATTTGTGCTCACTCTTTTTGTACTTCATACTTTTTATTATCAGTTCAATATTACAAGCTATTATGACTTGAATGCTTTCATGGAAACAGAATTTGATCTTTAATGGTTTGGATTCAAGTTCAAATTTAACATTCAGTTACGAGGCCAGCAAATGACTTATTTATCTTGAAACCCAGAATATTGTTATAAAACTTAAAGTAAGCAAAGACTGTAAAAGTTTCACTGCGGTTCAGCACCTCATTCAGGCCATAATTTGTCATATTAAAAAAAAAGTTAAATCACATAAATACAAAAAAAAAAAAACATAAACAAAGCCAGTGGTGCATCAGTAAGAGTCTCCACAGTGACACTCAATTACAGATTGCGGTTTTAAGTGTAAACCAATTATTTTCAGAGAAGAAAATCCAAACAAAATAAGGAGTGATTTAAAATAAAAAAAAATATATTAAAATGATTTGCAGAAATGGCCGCTTTCAAACAATCACTGCACTCACCATTAGGTAGCTACATGCAGCCATTTATCTGTTTGATGACGGGGCTCCAGTTTTCTGTGGAGTGATGACAGATGGATACTTACATCATATAAGTTTGGAAACAACCTTTAGTGAGAAGTTCAGCTGGATGCTTTTTTTAAAGGACTTATCAACACGTCTCCATTAGACACAAACCACTGCTGTGCATGGCTTTATAACAAATAGCTGAGTGTGGATGCCGGGCAGGGGGCTGTCATACACTAAAATAAATAAATAAATAAATAAAAAAGAAAGAAAACATAAAGTTGAAAAAGTGGTTGAAGTGGCTGCAGACAAGTCATGCAATGAATGTGACACTTAAACACTGTTCATGCTATTTGCTTTGATGTGAGCAAATAGACCCTTTCTTTAAAAAAAATCCATATACAACATAGACTAGCTGTAATGAAAGCATTAAGATATTACCATCTGGATTGTCATGTTGCTATGGGTGATCCATCTTGAGCATTTGCGGTGCATGCAAAGCCCGATCATTCGTGGTTTTTTTCTTAGTTGCAAAGGCTGCTGAAAAGTTCTCAGTAAGCTCCAAACCCACAATGCAACATTACTTGTGCAATACAAGCATTTTTTGCTCTGATGTGGGCTCGCATTTAGCTGCGATGCCGCTTTCCTCTCCGCTCCACAACTTTCATCTAAAAATTTAGATGTTGTCAGTCGTTTAAAGCTTAGCTGTTTTTCAGAACTTGATCTCGCTGAGGGACTTGACCTTTCATGAGTGCTAACATTTTATTTGCCCTTTCACTGGAGTGGTTTTGCCATACCTGTGTAAGGCAGAAGTGTACATGGTGTTTAAAGCAATACAGGTAGTCTTGATATTAGAAAGCATCCAGGTAAGTCAGAGCTGCTACAAACACAGTACATTACTTTCTCACTGTGACACATTTTGTGATTTAAAAAAAAAATCTTTATTGATGCAACATGATTAAAATACATTTCACTCTGAGTTTCCATATGTAGACATAAAATACAGTTATGCCACATTTTACACAATGACCTTACCTCAGCCAAGACAGGACTATCCTGACACTGCAAACATTAAAATCAGAAGCAGTCGCTAGTCAAAATATCTGAACCTTTAAACACAGGCTGTGTCAGGGGCAGCAAAGATAAAAAATAAAACAAATGCAAATACTGCAGAAATGAAGTCATAAGAAGTATTGTTGTTTTAATGTGTTCTTTTGTTTGTTTGTTTTTTACCTTGAAACCTTTAGCATTTACCCAAAAAATATTTCAGTACATTTTCATCAGGAAGTGGCAGTGTGAGGTTTTTGGCCACAGTTGCGGTATATTTTCCATTGCAGGTGGAAAGACCAATTAGTGATTAATTGGAGGGGGTGGAAAAATAATAAATGGCAAACACCTGGACCACGCAAATTTGGGCCAATCATTATCAATCAAACCATGAGTGAGCAACACCGAACTGGAATAAATGGGATACACATGCCTTATACTGTGTAACATTTTATTTAGAAATTATTATTAGCAGACAAATTGAATTATCACAGTTGCACCTGTCAAACGGTTGGTCACTCACTTAGATATAAATGGATTTGTTGCCTGCCACCATGTTTATATAAAACGAAGTAATCCACACTGTGGCCGAGCTGTGCTGCCACAGACAAAGAGAGAATTGTGTTTGTTTTTCAGATCCCTTATACTCGGCGTCATAAAAATGAAAGCAAGCTTTAAACTTGATGTTTTACAGAATAACCCTTTACTCAACCTCCTTCTCACTTATTATGTCATGTTTTCAGTTACATGTTGATTGTGTTACCTTTCGGTGGCGCCCTTTTGCATGCTAAACTCTCCATGCCGACTTAAAATAATTAGAAAAGCCCTGGATGTATTCAATATCATCAGAGGCGCTTTCTCACCATTTCTTCACATCCCTGTCGAAAGAGCGCAGAGGTCACTGTAGCTTCAGCAAGCAATGTGACACTGAACGTCGCAGATTTTTCATCTATTCTCACCTAAACCACATTGTACCATCCGGTTAAGTGTGACATCATGGAACACTGGAGTCACAGACATAAAATCGAACTGTGAGATACTTGCGGGCCCCAGGTGCTGCGCACAGGTTGGTCCTATACTGAGGGAATTGTAGGAAAGAATTTGGCACACCTCACTTAATGTCTTTTTTTTTTTTTTCAGTAAAACATTGCATTTAATTTTAAACAGGTTTGCTATTGTTCAAATAACTCGAGTTCTTTTTGTTTCCATGTCTGATCATGTGTTTCAGTAACATGCAGCATGTGGCCTGTTCTCTGGATTCCTTCTCACATATAGTGCAGCCCTCTTTTTCTGTCTTCTGACAGCATTAGACAGCTAATATCCTGCGTTCTTGAGTTCAGCACTTGGTGTGTATATATATATATGTGTGTGTGTGTGTGTGTGCGTGCACACCATCATACAAACACTCCCACACAGACAGACACATTCAGCTTCCAGGTCTTTCTTGGCTCCCATCACCAGTCAAGTTTCATTTCCACCTGTGTCCTGCTGAGGCAGCTGGTGAAAAATATTCCATGCCAGCCGCACTGTTATGATGATACCTTACATACCACATTTTTGTTTGCCAATTTTTACTTTTAATCACTCTCTTTCTGTGTTGCTACTATAATTATAAATGAATGCAGTGCCGAGAGGTGGAATAGGACTGATGTGTTGCATCAATCAGCACATTTCAACAGGATGATGTTAATCTGCTGTTAGACTGCATTGTTCTGTTGATGCCTTCTGGAAACTGGCTACGAGAAGATACCAGAATGGCTTAAATGTCTTTGTTAAGGTCAGCGCGAATGTGCTATGAAAATATGTTTTTATCGCTCTGTTTCCTGTGAGTCGCAACATTTTAATGCAGGGATTAGAGTTTTGGCTTGATGACACTGCTGCATTTTTATGCCATTCTGAATAGGCTTGATGTCAGAAACGCTTGAATAATAATGAATGCAAAATGTCTACAGATGCACACGCTCTCATGGCAAACACATATACAGCCACAGTGTGCACTGGACTCTAATGATGGATGTCCTTCCATTATCAGAATCAAACTGAACAACAGTGAGCCAGAACAATTACAAAGCACCAAATGTTTGAAAAAAAAAAAAAAAAAGGGTTGATATTAACATAGCATTGGAAATAGCAGCAATTCTGCAAGCACAAGCCAACTAACCAGGGAAATTATGATTCCAGTTTGTTTCATTGCACACACACATTTTTTTCTTTTCCTTTGGAATGATTTACTCGGAGGAGGGGGGGAAAGGGGGATCCATTTTTATTTAAAATATCTGCACTCAAAACACCAGGCAAGCAAAACAACTTATATTTATTGCTCCTTGTCTCTGAAAAATATTTGAAGGTTTTAGGCAGCAGCCCAACAGGAAAACGACAAAGAATTTCAGGCAACCCAAAGATTAAGTGGTTGTGCAGAGGGTGGTGTGATTGCTGGATTCACTGAGGTGGCGTTAATGAGAACAAATCCTGGTTGGTATTCAATTTTTAAAAATTAATCTTTGTGTTCTTGTTAAATTGTGACTGCCGTTTGTATCACAAGCTTCCATTACGTTGTGTGCGTTGTGAGGACTTTGAAAGCACGCATTATGACCTTTCACTTGCTATGAGCACATGTTAGAAAGATTTTTATTTGCTGGAAAAAAGCACATTAAGAAATCTGCTAAAAGGCTAGAAAATCAAGTTCCCACAACAAAGCTGTAATCCAACAGATAATTTGTACAGAATATGTTCACAACTCAGAAAGGGGGGTTTCATCCTAATGTCCAAATGGCAACAAATATACTGTATCTGGTCTGTTACCAGTTAACAGGAGGACACCACATGCTATGTACTCAGAATAATAGCTAATGGGTTAATTTGGACCCATTGTTAAAGTCTGGGGAGTACAAAAGAGCATGCAAAAGGATGAAACCAAAACATCTGTTCATATCAGATTTAATATTTCAAGAAACTATTAAGTCCTTGGAGTGGTATGATTTCACAGCCATGTTTTCTTTGCAGGCCACCTTATGATGCACTTTTGTACAAACACTGTGATGTGCAGTGGATTGAGAGAAAGCTGTCAGTGATTATCTTTGGCTGGTCAATCCACACTGCAAAATAAGGAGTCAATATCAGACTCATCAGATAAACAGATGTTGACAAGCTGCCCTGTAAGTGAGAAGGCCTCTCCACTGAACAATGCAGTGATGTACCATATGTACCAATGGTTTTGTTTCAGCCACATAAAATCAAAATATGAGTTATGTCAGCAATGAGATGATTGAGAGGATTTACAAATGCTTGTCAAATATTTGTGAAGACGAGGAAAATATGCCCATATTTAAGAATTAAAAGAAAAGACATGGAACATGCTATAAATAAAGTAAATCGTTTAAAAAGTGAAATGGTCCTTTAACTGCTTCTGCGACTCAGGAAGGGTTAAATAAGCGATGCTTTGGAACCGGAACTTTGTCGAGTTGCAGTTCTGTTTGCTGAATTAAAGAGGCGGTCTACATTCACTTAACTACTACCACCGAAGTGCCCTTGAGCACTACCACAAAAATCCACAATCGCCAAGCAAATAGCAGGCTATTTGATATGCGCATGTGTGAATGAGGCGCGTTCACTTGACTTTTTACAACAAAAAAATAAATAAATAAAAAGTAAAAGGGGCATCAGACGGTGACTATTTGTTTTTTCTTTTTTGTTTGTATTTTTTTTTTTTTCTGAAGGCTGAGGTGTGCAGCAGTCTCACCCCGCCGCAAAGCGCTAATTGGGGTGGCCTCATTTAGCAGCACGTCAAAGGGGACGCGACAACACGGTGTCAGCGCCTCCACAAATCTCCTGCACGGTCTAAACTTAATAGCATGTCAGACATCACAACTGATGCAATAGGGGTCACCGTGAGCCTATGTTTCACTATAACGAACCTTTTCCAACCCCGACGCGGGAACTGTGGTGGCAAAGCGGAGATTAATGTCCCAATCAGTGATGTGGTTAAATAAAAAAGAGCTGCGAACTATATGAGCTCCAGTCTGGATTATCACAAGACAGCCAAACAACAACTACACAAAAGGGGGGGGGGGGGGGAAATATATATAAATTTGTGTTTTTTGTCTAGAATATGGCATCTTTTCACAACAGCTGGACATTCCATTTGTAAAGATAGATTTCCTCTGCCTGTCACGGACAAACCGGCGAGCTGCTCCAGTGCAGCGTTGGTCCCAGCAGATTACACATGTGGAAGCTCAGCTTAAAGTACTTGTAAGAGCTGCTTTTTGTAAGAAACAAGGATTTAGCAAGAGTATCCAACAGTGATTCAGCACCCCAATCAAATCAACCAAACCAATCAAAATTCAGCTTTTAACGAGGTTCTGATGGTAGCTTTTTGAATTCAAATGCGTTTAAAACTGTGCTGTGGGATGATAATGCCAAACATCTATGCTAAATTAAATGTTTACATGAACGCAGTTTTCATTTTCTCTCTTGGTAGCGAACTTCTGTCTAAAGCCAGTAAGGATAAGAAGAATAACAATAACGATAATAAATTATACCATCAAGTTTCAAAAGGGCACGACCCCACAAAAAATAAAACCAAAATAAACGACTGTCTCTCTGTATAGCGTCCAAACACTTAATATGCATGAAGATTAAAAATAACTTACTGTAATTTTTCTGTAAATCAAGGTCTGGATTGTGTTTGTGTGCAAACTTAAATGTTCAGTGTGGATGGATTGCTCCATTACCCAGACTCTGGCACTGAAGTCGTTTTATGGCTGCAAATAAGACAGGGTTTCTTGGAGGTTTCGAAATGTCTGCATGCCAGTAGACTAAAGTGGCCTTGACTTGAATTTGACCTTTTTGTATTAGAACCCTTAAGCCCAGCAGATGGGGGCTGTAGGATACCGTTGTCGCAAGTTACTTCACGACTTGCAACTTGGGGCGTAGCCTCCTAAGTTTTTAAACTCTGTAGCAGTAAAAAAAAAAAAAAAATTTATATCACTTGTCAATCTCTACCGGAAACCTAATAGTTAAACCCCCACTGCAAATGTTTAACTTATTGATTTAGTTCTCATTGAGTGACGGCAGCTGGGCATGCACATCAGAGCGCTGGCAGAAGCATGGGCACCTCATCCATCAAGGAGCATGGATTATAGCTTTCTTCTAATAGTGGACTATACTCCACGTGTCGGTGCAGAGTTCCCGAGTAAGCTGCATGTATCTGGAAATGTGAATTGCTTGTTAAATTTTTTTTTTTAATTTAAAAAAGGAAAAAATTCGGAACTTTTGTTTTAAAAAAGTAAAGAAAGGTTCAAAAAGTCATTAAGAGCAGCCACAACTTACAAAATGGGAACGTGTTTTTAAATGCACATGCATTTAAAAAAAGAAAGGATGGACGGCCGTCCTGTTTGATATCTGATGCGCAGATAAGCTGCAGCGGGTCTACCTTGGTAACACAAACGTCAGGCTCGGTTTACTGGCCACAAGTACGGGTAATAAATATTCATGACGCTGGCGCCTGCGCTTTCCAGATATCTGTTTGTCATTTCCAGACTCGCGCGTAAATACATTTAAAGTGGATGTTTTTCCTACGCTCCTATTTGATCTGGAGTCACCATCAGCCCTATAGCCTGATAGAAGTCGCCTGCAGCCTCTCGTCGACTCTTCTTTTACGAGCATTTCATTTTCGACACCGTGTGTAGGTTCAGTGTAAAGTAATACGACAGAACCATGAAGTAAAAATTAAATAGTACAGTCCCATGCTTTGCATTCAGTTGTACTGGCAGAGTAAAGAGCCAACGTCTGTTTTTTTGTCTTTCTTTTTTTCTCAAAGGTTTTTTTGTTTCACTCTTCACTGAAAGCATCTGTAGAGAAATGTTAAAAAAAAAAAAAGACGGGGGGTAAACTCAAGCCTGTGGCCGTTAGGAGGCAAAAACTGTGAATCCAATCTAAGCTCAAATCTATTCCACGATGAGCATTTTCCATTATTATTAGTCTGGACTCAAAACATAATTTCATATTTAAAGGCTTTTCCCTCAAATGATAAATAAACATTTTTTTTTCTTTTTGTTTCTTTTTTTTTGGGGGGGGGGGGGTATTGAGCTTTAATCTCAAACATTTGTCAATTTGGCATCAACTTTATATTTAAATAAAATGCACGTGTGGACTATCTGCCAGCCCAGAAACCACAGGAGCCAGTTTTAACACATCCACTTTAAACTATTTATATTTCAAGTTGCATGTGAACATTTTTCTATAAAGCT
Organism: Archocentrus centrarchus; assembly: GCF_007364275.1. NCBI lineage: Eukaryota > Metazoa > Chordata > Actinopteri > Cichliformes > Cichlidae > Archocentrus > Archocentrus centrarchus. The sequence goes on along the minus strand of NC_044365.1, from coordinate 24,954,809 downwards.
GCAAACGAATTCACTGCACGGGCGTGGAGTGCGTCTTTTTCTATAGCGGTGCATGAGTGCAGCATCTGCACTGGGACCAGATAGATAGTGTTAAATAGAGTCGAAAAAGTCATTTTATTACCATCCTTCATTTATCTCCAAATCTAATAGTCCGTGAAAAGAAAATATGAATACATTTCAATACATTTCAACAAATCATCTAAGATGGTGGGAGTCGATTTTATTTTTTATTTTTGCTGATATAGACGTGTGACGCACGCGCGCGCGCACGCACGCGCCTCCTCTGCTTGCTATGTGTACATTTTTAAAGTTAAATTTGCTATGTGGCTCTTTTTCGGGGCATGTGCGGCAGGCTTTACAAGGCTGCAGACTGACAGATCGTGGCTCCGTGCACACTGGCAGTGTTAACCATGATCAGTGGCGGCTGCTGATGTGATCTCTGCCTAATGGGGCGGTCAAGCAAGCTGCAGCCAGGAACAATGAGGGGCCAGACTAACACACCAGCGCTCCCTAAATCTATGAAATCCGACAAACGCAGAAAAGAAAAATTAGATTTGAAAATTAGATTCCCGAACAATTAAGTAACGCAAAAATATTCCGGTTTACACCGAGGAACAACCGCCGTGATTAATCGATTTAATTTGCACATTACTGGAGGGCAAAGTGTTGGATGTTAATTTTGGATAAACAGAAGATGCAGACTGGGGAGTGAATTTACTTATTATCGACTGCCAGGGAAGTTGTGACAGCGTGTTTAAACCACGGCAAACCTTTAGGTTCAAAACGAGCTGGTGCCTCACACACACGTACACACACGCGCTTGCAAAAGCACCCACACACACCAAGGAGTTAAAATTATTTGTGCAACTAACCGTGCAATTATTCTTCCATCGAAACTGTACTAAATGGATTATCATGGTGGAAAAAGGTCTGTTTTTTTTTGGTGATGCATCCTATAAAAAGAACCCATTAGTTTCACACAGCACTCATGTTGAGATCAACCTCAAACACTAATGAAACCAATAACCTCCAACGCATTGCATTATTGTATTTTTAATCCTTTAATATAGTACGAAATGTATCCAAACATTTTTGTGTAAACTAAATTTTACATACGAGCGCATTTCTCCATAAATACCGATCATTTCTAACATGTTACCGGTCCTTTACATGCGGATAAATATGGAAAATTGAGCTACTTACATAATACTTCCTTTCAGACAAAGCAATTGACAGAGATTTTATAATTATCACTACATAAACAGATTGACACGGAATTTCAGGCTTTCACTACACGATTTATCGACATGACATTAAATAACAACAATGATACTGTGCTACTCAAACTGGACCTTGGACGAAAATGTTGCACTGAATAGGCTACAAAAGCACATTAATACTAAGAGTCGGTTAGGTCGACGTGTAGACTGTAGTAATACTGAATAATTCACATTTGGTACACAACTATAACATTCTTTTCAATGAAGTCTATTCATCGCAGTATTCTTAAAACCATCTCATTTTTCCATATATCTAGGGACCACATTTTCACAAATTCCCTTAAACTGTGATAGAACTATTTACAAAATAAAATATTACATTTTTTTTCCAACTTGGTGAAATCCTTATGTACAAAAATTCAGGCCTCTACCCGCAGATAGCATGCTTTTTGAGATCTCTTTTGAGCAGTCTCTCAGTAAAAATAAAGACTCAAAGAAATATTTAGGGGGAAAAAAGTTTAAGTCGCTGGCTGTCCTCGCCTCCTTTTTGTCCATGCATTCTCTTTCACTGACATTAAGGCAGCCTTTTATTGATCGTTTGGGCCTCCCATGTTTTCTCAGTCCTCGTTTCACTGGCTGACTTGATAAAGTCTTTGACTCCAAGCAGTTCTTTTTTTTAATTATTATTTCTGCAGTCTTTTTTCTTTCTTTCTTTCTTTCTTTTTTTCTCAAAAATATTTACACGTACCATTCATTGAAATTTGACGACAGCGTGCTGTGGCTGGTTGTGTGGTGTACTGCTGAGGCTGCTGGTGATATGGAGCTGCTGCTCTGGTTCTCTGTGGACGGTGATACTATGGTGGGAGGTGTGGAGGACTCGTACCCTGAACTGGCCGCTGGAGATGGCTGCGGTGCCGGATTAGTGGATTCGTGGACCTGCAATGATGAGAAACATGTTTTGAGAATCGTGCTGCACAGGGTGTTTGTCTTCGTTTTGTTTTTGTTCAAACACAGGACATAAGAATTTCATCAAAACAAATTAAAAGTCCTAATCTGACTGTTTTGGACATGTGTAGAATTCTAAAACAAAGCATACCCAAAACATAATTATTCCCATTAAGATCTTAATCTGATTTGTCGGTTAAAGAAAGAAAGTGTCAAGACAAATTAACTTGTGTTTCTGTTACTACATGGAAAAAAAAAAGGGGGGGGGGGGGGGGGGGGGGTTAAAACTGGGACATCTTGTTACAATATATCATACAAAACAGAAATATTTTTATCCTCGTTTCCAGTCAAAATTGCAAGCAGCAAAAGCCATCTGTATTGCAGTTGCAGCCAGAAAAACACACACACACACAACAAAACAAAAAAAAAAGACAAAAAAACGGGTTTTTACCTTCATGTGTTTTCGGAGGGAGCTGGGGTGTGTGTATGACTTGTCGCACATTTTGCAGAGATAGGGCTTGTCCGATGTGTGGACGTGCATGTGTTTCTTGCGGTCACTGCTGTTTGCGAACCGCCTGTCGCAGCCTTCAAACTCACACTTAAAAGGCTTCTCACCTAAATAAAGCAAGAAAAATACAATGCAGTATTTGACACCGGTGGGGCTTTAAAATGAATATTATGCATTTTCTTTTCTTTTTTAGTTTAAATAATTTAACATGTAATAGAATGACTTGATCGCAGTAAAGAATAATTTAAAAAAAAAGTCGTTTGGTTTTTAAATTGTTTTCGTTTTTATTCTTGACATACAGGATTTGTCTAAATAAAATTGAGTCTGCTCATTTACAGTAAAATACAGAGGAAATTCATTTTAAATATGGGTTATATTTAATATGAAATAGCAAAACAAAAAAAATCCTATAAAATATTTCCTGTCGACAGCTGCACTGAATCACATGTCAGTGAAGATACTGCAGCTGCCTAATAAATAATAACCCTGATTGCATGCATATTTTGGATGAGGCATTCTCAGCACTGATTTGGCACTAAAAAAAATCGGTCAATCTGTGCGGATCTTACCGGTGTGAGTCCTTTTGTGAATTTTTAGATTTTCCGATCGAGCAAATACTTTGCCACAGCCGGGGAACGGACACGGAAAGGGTTTTTCACCGGTGTGTACTCTGATATGATTTACAAGTTTGTATTTGGCTTTGAATGGCTTTCCTTCTCTGGCGCAGTCCTCCCAGAAGCAAATGTGGTTCGTCTGCTCTGGTCCCCCCACATGCTCCACCGTTAGATGGGTCACAAGCTCGTGCATCGTGCTAAAAGTTTTGTTGCACGACTTTTTGGGATTCGTTAGTTGCTCCGGTTCGATCCACTTGCAGATAAGCTCTTGTTTGATCGGCTGCCTCATGTATCGAAAGAAGGCCCCTGCTCCGTGGTGTGCGGCCATATTCATGTTCATGGGGCCATAGCCGTGCAACTGGGTTGAAGCATAGTGGTCAGACCTTGGGCTCGTAACGTGGCCATACTGGTCGGCCCGTCCGTACATGTCCCCCGAGAAGCCCAGCCGCATCTGGCTGTTGACCACGTTGGAAGATGCATGGCTTGCTGCTTGCTCGTGGAGCCCTGGGAAGAGCAGGTGCCCCGCTGCATCTGAGTGTCCATGTGGCCCTGCGAAACTTCCGGAGGCGAACAGACTGTGCTGCGCCCCGGTGGCATCCCCAAAACCCCGATTTCTGAAGAGAAAGTCCCTGGTGGAGTTGAAAGCCGCCGTGGAGTAAGAGCCAACGTGAGTCGGGTGGTGATGGTGTCCCAAGGCAGCTGCTGCGTAGCCGGGCGCCTGGGAGGAAAACGCCGTCTGTCCGGAGCCAATATCGTGGGAGCTGTGGTTTATTTTGAAGGCGCCCATCCCATCCGCGAACGGATTTATCCCCAACGCCACTTCTCTCTCTGTGACTTCGCCTGTTGAGTGATGCCGTGAGGAGCCGAAAGTAGTGACTCCTATGGTGGGATACTGCGGTCCTGCGTCCAAGAGCATCTTCAGTCTAGACTCGCTGAGACGACTGAGAGCAGAAATCAAAAAACCACGCACAGATATTCTTCCTCCCCCTCTCTGTATCTGTTGGACCTCTACACTGAGCAAACTCAAATCCACCGAATTTCTGTTTACTTTTTAAGACGCGAGGAATTCCCCTATACCGCTCATCCGATGCACACGCAAAATCGTGTATACATGCAATATTGTCTTTTGCGGTTTATCTTCCTGTGGCGCAACTTTCACCTCCTCAGTCAGGCGGTGAGCTCTAGACTGATAGTCGCAATCATTCCTGCAGATAAATGAATTGAAAAGACAACACAGTCCAGCCCTGATGAATGGGAGAGGAGGGGGGTAGTCACGTGGCCCCGCAGCTGCTCGTTTATTGGCTGAGCCCCTATCCCCCCAATAACATCCACTCACCAAATAACAATCCACGGTGCAGGGCCCTCACTTCTATTGGCCTCTTTGCATCATCAATCCCAGATATTGTGAGAATGCTGACTGCGAATTTGGTTAAAAGGCTGAATAACAGCATAACAAAAGTTGGGAAACACAAGACAGCAATTGGCCTCGTAGAAAGTAAGTCAAAGCCCGTTTTGCAGCCACAAAGTGCAGTAAGGTTATAAACCAAATACTGCCTTTGTTACCATGGTCATCAGATTACCAAGCACGCCCTTTTGTAGTGTAATTGGTAACGTTTTGTACAATTAAGCGTTCAGGCTGACGGATACTTTAATCCGTTTGTCTGTTTTCAGCGATTTTTATCCGACACCTCTCTCATTTATTGCACTTGGGATGCACTGACAGCTGTCAGGGCAGCATGAGACCTTACAGCATTCTGACCTGGACCATCATTACCTGTGGCAGGTACAGGTGTAGAGAGACGGTTTTAATGTATTTCATTCGAAAACTGTCTGAAGTCCACCCACAGGTATCTCTCTTTTAAACGGCACGGGATTATCAATTCATCCGTTTCACTTCAAAGGAGTCCACATAACGTTTTGTTTTCTTCCTCGTGTGCGCACTCTGAGTTTTGTAGTTCTGTCTCATTTCACTACTGTGTTTCAGCGTCCACTGGCGCGCACACGAGTGGAAAATCTGTGCTTTAGATTTCCACATCATGCTCACCAGCACCCCACGTTCACAAAGGTTACCTTGAATATATAGGCCAGTATTTAACTTGGATCTACAACTATGCCTAATGTATCCATCAGGGTTTGGCTGAGCTTGTGCAACTCACTCATTTTTTTTTTCTTTGCAGGCCAGCAATGCATAACCTGTGTGTAAAACGTTGTGGGTTGTCGAAGTTATCAAGTGGGATTTGCGGCGCTCTCTGCAGGAACCTCCGGCTGCTAGAGTTCAAAGCCACACGCACAGACGTGCCATGCAAACCATTAAAATATCTTCTTGGCTACTAGACTGGTTTCTGCAAGCCATTCTCACAGTCAGTCTTAGGAGACCAAGGAAAGAGAGGAAGTTTTGTTGTTCTCAACTTAACAAGTAGCACTACGACTTGATCCGCCTTTTTAGGTGTCACCATATTCTGCTATACAAAATTTGGAGGGATCTTTCAACAGGTGGGAAACGGTAAGGCTGACATACCACTGAAAAATGAGAGTCTAAATTAAGGGGTAATCTACACAAACCTCAAACAAGCAAAGATAAATTAGAGTTGTTGTAATAATACATAACATTGTAGCGCATTCAAAATTCTTGCGTGCCTCAAAATGAAGTGAACATATTTTGTTCTAATGCTCAAATGCCATATTCTGCTACATGTACAGAATTGAAATTACAACCAGGAGCTGTTTAGGATTTAAAGTGAAAGCCAAAGCAGCAAATGCGACGTTTTATGAGACCTCGCTGCATTATTCAGCTTTGGTTTGGGATCTCGTACAGCTCCCCAGCTTACTTGTCTCCAAGAGTGAGTGAGTGAGTGCATGCACAACTTGGACCAGAAATAGCACTTCAAAGTTTTGCATTACGCTGGAGCTGTGATGCCTCTGAAGGCTGCAGCTGTGAGCCTCATGAGCCACATGCGTAAAGGCCATTTAATAAACATCTTTTGGATCCGCCACGTCTCAAAATATTGACTCAGTTTCTAATGTGCTGGATGTGACGCTGTCAGCAAAGGTTTTGACAAGTCAATCCATAGAAATAACCTAGAATGATAAAGGTTTACAACTTGTTTTCTCATAAAGAAGGTTTGCAAAATTAAATGCCAGTTAATATTCAGTTAATGGCTTTATTTCAATTACTACATGTAAAAATGATGAATCAGTCACCGCGAAACACAACTTCATATCATGTGCACTTGTTTTTCTCATCAACGAAAATACTGACCAGCGACTCTGACAATAATTTTTGGGTTATGCATAACTACACAAATTACTTATGAACTGCGTGGAAAACAAACACCTTTTAAAACACTTCATATCTGACATCAAATCGATCAGTACTTTGTGACTTTCACCATTTTTTCTGCAACTACAGATGAAAAAGTTCAGTCAAAAATACTCCATACATTTCGAATTGCACTATATAATACACACCCCTCCACACACACACACACACACACACACACACACACACAAAAATGTAAAAAAAAATAAGTAAAGGTCTAAGTAATGGAAACGTTACAAGGTAAAAAAAATCAAATCGAACTTCCATAGTTACGATAATGCCCGACAATTATTACAGTGTCGGCCATGCAGAATTGTTACACCGAAAAGTCAACCATGCTGAAAATTATAGTCCGCGTGCAGTTATATAAACACACTAGTCAGCATTCTAATAACTAACCATTTGATTTTTTTTAAGTCCGCTTACGGTTTAAAAAAAGACAAAATCCATTAAAAAAAATAACCATCTCAGTGGAAGACAATTTATAGAACGGTGCGGCATTTTGCTATGATCTATAGCTATTAATGTCTTTCTCTTAAGCATTTAAACAAAAGCATGAAGACTTTAATCCTTTGCTGATTAAAGATTGTATCGATACTTACAGTAGGCTAAAGAAACGTTTTATTTTGAACTTAAGTCTGCAACGGCACCACCTCCTGTGACCCTCATCTGCTGCCGTCCTGGGTCTAAAGCAAAATTACCCCGGATCATAACAACAGGTCCCGTCCATTACATTTTTTTTCCTCGGGACAATGGCCGCAGCTCGCCCTATTCACACATCCTACACTCACGGATCCCACCAGGCAAAGCATGGAGTCAGCTCTGTAGTATGCGCTGAAGGGCAAACGGCTGGATATGTAAATATGTGCATTTATCAAAGCGAATATTAATGGAATGTACTCCGGACTATTTTAAACTCCCACGTGGAGTTGTCCTTTGCACAAGTTTTCCTCCGCTGACACCGATCTTTTACGTGCGTAAAGTTATGCGTAATCTGTGCGTAAATTTGTCCTTGATACGCTGCAGTGCAGAATAAAGATATCACTGCATTATTTATGATCCTTACAACTTTTTATAGTGACAATATGCATACTCTTGCGAAGCACTCTGTTTTGTAACGGCATAATCAAAGTGGGGAAATTGCTATTTCATAGCCTCACAGCCTTTGTGTGCAGCAACAAAAGAAAGGCGACTGTATATCTGGATCAACTTTTTAGGAGTTTTATTGTACAATAACCTTTGCATAATAACTATTCTTTTTTCAAGCGTTGCCCGAGGAACTGCGCATGCGCGATGGCTACTTGCTGTCACTAAGACATTTTTCTTCACGTTGGAAACTGTCACTGGTGACGTCAATCACAGAGCTCTGACCAATTAGAGCGCAGGGTGATTGTTTAGCTCCACGGGCTGCAGCGCCTACCATGAATCTCTATTCAGTATCAAAGCGTCCTGCTGCTGCCTCTCAACCGAATGGGATTCCATGTAGTCTGCAGATAGACTTAACTTTATAAAGTTTTTTTTCTTTATTTTTTCATTGCGATTAAAATATATTTGTCATCATCATTATTATTTTGCCTGCTGTCAAGTTATTCTAAAATTAGGAAGTAATGAGCGTGGATGCATTGGGAAGCCCCGTGATGGACCCTACGTTTTCCAAACGGAACACGGCGCTGAGATTAGTTGACTTGGCAGGGGCTCACCACCATCACCATCATCACCACCATACCCCTCAGAGCGTGACAGGCTTCCCGGGGTTCAGCAGCCATCCACACTCAATGGCTCACTCGCACCCTGGGGAGATTACTGCGGAACCCCGCCTGGGGCCGAGTCCATTCGGGCCAGAACACATGGGGCACTCCGCGGCCCTCAAAATCAGCCCAGCCCATCATTATCCCCACCACCATCACCACCACCACAATCATCATATGGCAGGCCACAGTGAAGTGGTCTCCAGTCAAACGGGAGCTTTTGGCCCGGTTCAGGCGACATCGGTCCCCTATTCTATGTCTCACACGGCCCAGGCTTTATCTGCAGGTAGGGATTTCCTCATCCGGAGAGATCTGACAGCTCAAGCCATGCCAGTACTGACTGACCAGACTGCTGGTTCAGCCTCTCACCACGGAATGTTTGTCTCAACAACAGGTAGCTATCCCGGACACTATGGTCATCACCCTGACGCTGGGAACCATACCCTCTTCTCCGGACTCCACCACGAGCAGCCTTCTAGCGGATCACCGGGTGGCCAAACACTGAATGGACAAATAAGGTTAGGACTACCTGGAGAAATGTACGTTAGGTCTGATCACTTGAGTCAAGTGGCAAGCTCCAGGGCTGATCCGTTCTCTGCCTCGCCTTTGCATGGCTACGGTGGTCTGAATCTGAACATGAATCTCAGCGCTCATCACCACCACGGAGCCGGTGCCTTTTTCCGCTACATGAGGCAGCCGATAAAGCAAGAGCTGATCTGCAAGTGGCTGGAGCCGGAGCACTCGCCGAAGAAACTTTGCTCCAAAACTTATAGCACCATGCACGAACTCGTAACGCATGTGACGGTAGAGCACGTTGGAGGACCAGAGCAAGCGAACCATATATGTTTTTGGGAAGAGTGTCCCAGGGAAGGCAAACCATTTAAAGCAAAATACAAACTTGTAAATCACATTCGAGTGCACACCGGGGAGAAACCGTTTCCATGCCCGTTCCCTGGCTGTGGGAAAGTGTTTGCAAGATCCGAAAATCTAAAGATTCACAAAAGGACGCACACAGGTCAGTAGCTTATTATTCTTAAAAAGAAATGTTGTGATTGTGGAAATGCACTTTAAATGGTGAAATAGAACTATCAAGTCGCATGTTGAAATTCAGCTGGGGAGATTGCACAGTTTATACTTGCAAGTTAGGTGATTTTTTTTCCCCTTAATTTTCTTTTTTTAAAAATGTAATTTTATTTTACGCATTTGAACGCACTCTTATGACCCATGGCAATTAATCAGTCCGTGCTGCTGCTGATAGCCTACAGCAGGACGCAACAGCTACTGGCCACCTGTTTGTTATGAGTTGCATCAGTGCTCGCAAGATTCACAAAGGTTGGGTTTAGGGATTATGGTACAGCTCACTCAGGCGTTTGACGGTTCAACCTCTTGTTTACACTACAGAACAAAGACTGAGGCCCACGTCAGGTCCTGTCCAAATAGTTCAGTGCATGTTAGACATGACTGGCAACAAAGCTGGAAAGGTGCATCTTCACTTTTAGTAACTGATATGATGAAACGCACTTCCTCATTATTATTATTATTATTATTATTATTATTATTATTATTATTATTATTATTATTATTATTATTATTATTATTATTATTATTATTATGTTTGATTTTTGTCATTCTTTCAGTTGTGGCTGTTATTTAAAAAAAATTATGTAGGATACATGAAGCTGTATTTTCCAGCAAACTATTGTGCCTGTAACCTGTTCACACAGAAATGGTGTATTCTGCATGATCAAGCCTTTGCAGCCTTTAGCTCAATCAACAAGTTGACAAGTGGAGATGGCTAAAGCAGTTTACTAACAGGCACGTTTGCACAGCTGACTGGCTACCTGCATAATGATTGGTGTGCATGCAATGCAGTTTCAAGCATCTCTGATTAAACTGCAAAAACAAATACTGGTGCAGTATGGCTGCTTGCCACCCAGTGACGTGCTGTGGAAGTAGGAGAGAAAGGAAGCCTCACAATGTCGAGTCAGACTTGTAAATTAGTACAATGACTAGATTCCTTTTTATTTTTATTTTACTTTTGTTTTCATCGCTGGTTGCATGGCAATACCTCTCTGTTTCATTTCTGCACCCCATGTATTATTCATATAATTTGCTCACATTACCTAAGTACAAATCTGTTAAATTATTTCTGTGTGTTGACTCCCAAGGGGCCTGGTCTTTGGTATCATGTTTAAAACCTATCCGAAAGTGTAGTTATGACTGGGGCTGCCCCTGGGGTCTGCTCCTCGACGGTTTCTTGTACTACACTAATATCCTTGATTGGCTCTCTCAACCCAACAGCTGAAGGTCAAATTGATATTCAGCCCGCAAGTGTAATTAGACAGAGGCAATTACATATTCTCAAAAGCTTTAATCGGGGGAGAAAAATCAGCAGTGGATGATTTCCGTGTAATTTATTCAGATTGTCTTTTTTTTTTTTTTTTTTTTTTTTTGCCTTGTCATAATCAGGTAGAAATACTTGTTATTAAAGCGCAAAATTAGAGCCAGTCCACAACCGTTTGCAGGATTCAAATTACATACAGGCTGCGTTATCACACAGTAGGTGAAGCCTGGCGGTGGCAATACTTTGATTCATCATTATTTTGAGCTGGCATTTTAGGCCTGCTATGTCTGTGCTCATAGCTTGTCTGTTTTGACTGATGCCTCGATGCATGCATATACTAGGTATAGACTCATGACAGAGGGGGTTCAACCCTCCTGGATACAGCAGAGTGGGACTTGTGGCAGGTCTGTCCAAGCAGTCAAACTTTTTACAGTGCAAGTGGGAGGGGAGTGTAAATCTACAAAATAAAAATAAAATGGCATTATAAAGATAAACGTGTAAATAATACACTTGGGCATCTTAAATAGCAAACAGGTTTTGGCCTCATTTATGCAGTTTTACTTGATAGTTTATTTTCAACTCATGCATCCAGAAGCTCAGTTTAACCAGATTGTTTGTGCATTTCATGTAAGAGTGAAGACGTGCAGAAAAATACATATGTTAATAAAAAAGGCAGCTTAGAGCCTCGGGGTGAGTATCACGTTACATTTGAAATTCTTTATTCGCTCATTTGCATTCGATCTTGTCTCAAAAACAGGTGAAAAACCCTTCAAATGTGAATTTGACGGCTGCGACAGACGCTTCGCCAACAGCAGTGACCGGAAAAAGCACTCGCACGTCCACACCAGCGATAAGCCCTACAACTGCAAAGTGAGAGGCTGTGATAAGTCCTACACACACCCCAGCTCCCTGAGGAAACATATGAAGGTGCACTGCAAGTCCCCTCCGCCCAGTTCAGGCTACGAGTCGTCAACCCCCTCCCTGGTCTCCCCTTCCTCAGACTTGGGCCGGGAACCAGGCGGCTCCTCGGTCCTTTCAGAGCCGGTGGGAGCCTCCCAGCCGGCGAATTTAAGTGAATGGTATGTGTGCCACAGTTCAGGTGCCAGCGGCGCCCAAACACCACCCAGCGGGCACTCCACACCGGACCCCACAGACGAGCCACCTTACAGAAACCCGGAACCGAGGGACGCTTTTTAACGCGGCTAAGCTCGTACACAGGTGCCAGCAGTGACAGAACACATTTCCACAAGTTTAACTATTTAGAAGCGGTTTGGCTTTGGTGCCTATGTGCCTGTTCAGCACCACTGGTACCCTTCTTTTTTCTGTGTGTGTGTGTGTGTGTGTGTGTGTGTGTGTGTGTGTGTGTGTGTGTGTGTGTGTGTGTGTGTGTGTGTGTGGGGTGGGGGTTCTGAGTGCCACCAAAAAGACACCCAGAATCAAAAGACGCGTTTTACTACATTGGAAGCAAAATGTGCAAACCTTGAAGACGTGCTAATTTCCTGGCATAATAAAAGAATATATTTTCAGAACTCAGTTGTTCAAAATGGTTGGCTCCGTGCCTACACGCCCTGACGGCCCACTGGTCCACTTCTGGAGAGAGTCTTGTAAATCTGTTAGACAATGTGGTACATTATTGTAGGGTAGGCATGTTGGTGTAAAATGATTTTGTAAATTCGAGTTTTGACTTCAATATGTTTTTATTTATTTTTCAATCTGATATTGAAGGATTTTGTATTATCGAACCAAAGTGCATGTTTGAATTAGAACAAAGGAAAAAAAGGGGGGGAAAGGAGGAAAAAAAAATGTACATTTGTAAATTTTGTAAGTTTCGATGTGTTGATGTTAGTTTTGTAAGGATCTGTCTCGGAGCAGTTTCTCACTGAATACTGCGGCTATTTGTACAAACATTTTATGTTTACATCATTTCTTTACCCCCATTTGTGCAGAGGGTCAGTAATTAAGCTGTTTCATATGCCTGCAGTATTTGATATACGACCGTGAAATTATAAATGTTTTATCAAAGTGGGCATTTTGTGATTTTTTTTTTAATTTAACTTTATTTTTTGTATCATTGTTGTCTTTTTTTCTTTTTGAACATCTGAAATCCAGCGGCACAAAATGCGTACCGAATTGCCTTGTAATTTGTGAGTATTTTGAATAAATCTTGTATGACAAAAGTTAAACCCCTGCGCTGTTCGGGTCTATGGAATTTATGAGGTATCTTGAAAATGATCACTTTTGGTGGGATATATACAGGATTTTTTGTCACTTAACATGCCTGTATGTTTTTTTTTTTTCCTTAAACAATCTGTTGCTGCATAGCTTGATGGTCAGCTCCACTAACATTTCCTGCGCTCACACAAGAAAATGCTTTTCAAATTCCAAAGTAAAAATCAAAGGAAAGGTCTTCTGAAAATTGCAGTTATAATTTTTATCTTCGAAAGTTTTTTTTTTTTTCCCCAGTGAAAGGGGCGGTCTAAAATGTGCTCCACTTGTGTTAAATCTCACTTACTCAGCTGAGCTGTGGCTTGATGCAGACGTGGGGCAGAGTTTGATGAAAGGCTACAATATTCTGATCCAGACTTCAAAGAACATTTCGTACAAAGAGCCATTTTTTCACGACGGTGAATCCTCATGGTGAATTAAGATTTCTATAGCAATAGCCAAGTCAAACTCAAATGATATGGGGCCAAGTCCGTGGACTCAAAAGCCTGCTCTAAATAATGTAATATTTGCTTCCCATGGGGTAGGAAACGGTAATCTATGTCCTTTATACTGCAGACTGGGGCAGTATAAAGAAGAGAAATATATTCTTTTGCTCCGGCCCTACTTTACGACAATCAAAGGAGAAGCCGCTAAAACACAGTTGTCCCACACCATAATAGACTTCCACTGAAGGGCCTAACTGCTCAATGGATAAATGTAACCATAATCATATTTTAGACTCTACACACGAAATGCATAAAACTATAAGAGAGAGTCTGTCTTTTAATGATAACTGTTTCAATGGTAGACATGCAAATTAATTATTTGAGACTTTGTAGACCCCCCCCCCCTTTTTTTTTTTTTTCCCAGGCAGAAATCTTTCCAACGGCGTAATTAAAAAGTGGAAATTTGCAGCTAACTAAAAGCCTGAAGATCTTGGCTGTAGTGGGACAACTTCAGGCTGAGAAGTAAATTTTACTCTGGCGCTGACTAAGGCAAAAGTGGGTGGAAAGCACGCAGCTACAACTCTCTCTGCGTTTATAGAGTTTGCTCTGTGATACAGGCTCAACTAAAAGCAAAGAAAAACACTAATAGAATAAGATGATCATGCCTCTTTTGGCACCAGGTCTAATAAGTGCGGGGGGTGAAAAGAAAGGAAGGGAAGAAAAAAAAAAAAACAAGATAGTTGGATCTCAATTGAAAGAGAGAGTCTTTGAAGTGGAAGTTAATATCAGAGGGATTCTTTTAGGTCGTCTGAACGACGTTGATGAAACGGAATGTCTTTTGTCACCGATTTGTTGGGCTCCTCTCTATTGGGGCTACTAAAGCTTTTAGTTCCAGCCGTCAAAATGGACAAGAAACTAACTGAGTCGCGTAAAAAACGTGTTCCATTCAACGCAAAAAGAGAGTGACGAGCAACATTCAGAAAGTTGTTTGATTAGAAAATGAGCAAGGAAAGACGAACTATAAACATGGGGTCCGTGTCTCGGTTACATGTGGCCAACTATGCATTTCTAAGTCTTTTTTTTTTTCTGAAACTGATCTTCACTGCAGGCACGTTAGAAAGAAAAAATATGCAACTGGATTAATTTCGAAGTCGTATATTAAAATAAGATCGTAGCCAAGTGCCGCAGGACTGTACAAGTCTGCTGCACAGCAGTTTAGTAATCTTTATGCGAAACAATTTATGATGTTGACCAAATACAAGGATCCTGTCCTTTGTCAGAATTTGTGCGGGTTTGGCTGCGAAGCAGCTTGGATCCAAAGACTTTGCGCAAAATGTTTTAACCGGCGCGCATACAGTTACCATAGCAGAGATAAAATATGAAAACTGTTTGCTTTTACTGTAAAAGGTAAATTCCAGGCGTGCAGACACTGAATAAAAGAGGCAGTTGGAACTCTAAGAGTTCTTTAACAACCGATCCCGTTGGGTTCACTCATCGGGGGCTTCCCACCTTCAGCTGAGTGACAACCTCTGATCTGATATCATCTCTAGGGTCAAGAATCAAGAACAGGTGTGTGTGTGTGTGTGTGTGTGTGTGTGTGTGTGTGTGTGTGTGTGTGTGTGTGTGTGTGTGTGTGTGTGTGTGATTTGTGTGTGCGCGCATGGGGGGATGGACATGTAGAAGAGGGAGAGAGAGAGAGAGAGAGAGTCTTCACTTGAGCAGCAACACTACATGATTGCAAGCCCGCTGAAGAAGCCAAACAGGATACTGTTGGCGACGCTGCAGTTTAACAGATAATACAAATTCACGTTAATTACAGAATAGACGGTTAAAGAGAAAAGAAGGGGGAGGTTTTGAACTTCCAAATCACTACAAAGGAAAAGAAAAAAGAAAATGAATCTATTTCATTTCTTACAAGCCCCTCTCACTATCACGGCTGCATCCTAAGGCTCATTTGAGTGTGAAATATTATTTCTTTGTAAAATAATGGAGGCGGTAATCCTACTTCCGGAAACTGTCCGGCATTATTGAACAAAGCTCCTTTAATAGGGGGATTAGCAGTCTTGGAGTAAAAGGCTCACTACCCCCCCACCCCACCCCCCTTTCCCCCATCTACACCACCCTCATCACTCCCCCTTTCCTCCACGCCCACCTCACGCTTCAACTCCACCATCATCACCTCTAACACCAACCAGGTCATAATTATCAAGAATGAAGAGGCTGAAATTGGCATGAAAAAAAAAAAAAAAAAGACAGAAAGACAGGTGCTATAGACCAACCAGAAACAGACCGGAAAAGCTGGACAGAGTTGTTACAATAAGGCTGCCAGTCCGGACACACTGATTTGAGGAAAAGATGGTTTGATTTAATCATTTCTTATATATAAAAAGTATATTTTTATAGATATATATTTTGATGTGTCAAAATGGCCACAACATTGCTCTTTTATTGTTGTATAATATTATTATAAGAATATTCCACTGCTTTTCCTCGTAAAGGACCATTACGCTTTATTTCTTGGACTTTGATCAAGTGTGGAGAAGGGAGGTCAAAAGGCAAACTATGCACACCCACAAGTTAACTACAACCATAAAGCCTGTCATGAATATTGAATATTTTATTCCGATACCATCCAAGGTTAGTTTTCCGAGGGGATTTACAAGATCACGTGGCCGTGATATATAGGCTACCACGAGCTTCCGTCATAAAGATTTATGACAGCCTTTAAAGCTAAATTAACTGTATTCCGCATATAAAGAGGTGTACAAGCAGAGCCGAGGCAGGTTTAAGGCTACACCCCTGCGGTAGCTTTTGTATATAGCAGGCAAACTGAACATAAGTCACAATCCACAGAACCTGAAGAAAAAAAAAAAAAAAGATCTGTGCCAATAAGACCCCCCTCCCGGCCCCTCTCCACTCTCTCCCCAGGTTTTGGGATTACCGTCATCCACAGATTTCAGGAAACTAAGTTATTTTACTTCCATAGATGAGCTTACTTCTTCCAATGCGAATCAGCCCCCCCAGTAGCCTATAGGGCCGAACACGGATTTCTAACAACCTCCACATTATATGGCAGAATGTGCCACATACTTCACACCTGCACTCTGAATAGCAGCTCCCTTTCAATGTATGATACGCCTGTTGGCCTTGGACTCAATGCAGCTGCACGAATGAATCAGCGACCCGCTTGTTTGGTCTCCTTTTGATGTAAGATCTTCTCTCATTTGATCTTGCAATTTGAACCAGAGACTATTAGCATGCGAGAGCTATGATGACTTCTATTGTTAATGGAGTTTCATATACGCGTGCAAACTTGTTGCTGTAACGTGAGCAATCATTTGGGATATGATGATATTGTTGGAGTTCGTGCAGATACTTTGCGTGCAAGAGGAAGAAAAACATATTGGGAATTAAATTAAACCTTGGGGTTCTTTTTTTTTTTTTTACACTTGCAGACACGTATTAAACATTCTCTTTATAATGATCTCTAAAAGGCTTACATAGGCCGTTTTCAGAAGTAATTTTTTTTAAAGTAAAGACAAGTATTTGTAAACCTAAGATGAATGCAAATATTACGCGTTCAGCAGTCACGTATCGAAATTGTGCTGTACATTTGCGAGCTTCACTTTCATGAAAGAGGGCCATGCATCATGCTGCATAAGTGATTATGAATTTGAAGACTTACCCTTTGGCGAATAAATCGATCTGACATACATGCAGCAATTTATCATATCTATGTGCGTGTGAGCCCACTGTTTGATTTTGTCAGATTTTAGTGTCACTAGTCATGGCAAACAAA
The DNA here is from genome assembly GCF_007364275.1 of Archocentrus centrarchus. Taxonomy (NCBI): domain Eukaryota; kingdom Metazoa; phylum Chordata; class Actinopteri; order Cichliformes; family Cichlidae; genus Archocentrus; species Archocentrus centrarchus. The sequence continues at coordinate 24,937,661 of NC_044365.1, read as the reverse complement.
TGTGTTAGGTTTAGTGTAAATTAAATAGAAAGTGAACGCGCGCACGCACGCACACACACACACACACACACACACACACACACACACACACACACACACACACACACACACACACACACACACACACACACACACACACACACACACAAAATCCTCCTAAATTTTAAGGACCCAGAGGCCTTATTCATCAACTTTTGGGAAGATCCTGCTCTGAACAAAGCGACTCCCAGCTCGAGAAGTTAAGATAGCCAGTGCTGCAGAAATAACAATAAAATAACGATTTTTCCTGCCACTGCGCTGGAAGTGGTTCACAAACAAGGAAATGGGCCGTTTTAGGACAAAAAAACCCTCCTACTGATTTAGCCAAAGCCATAATGGCAAAAGTGCGTTTATGCACTCGATAAAAAAGATAGTATATCATCATATATCAAAATAACACAGAGTATTAGGAGATGCAAATGCTGCCAGCATTATGAATCATTGGTTTATCTGCACTATTTCACACGTCAGATGGGAAATATGTTCCAAACAGACAAGCAAATGCACAGTTTGAGAAGAAACATAATGCATGTGATCACTCTAGCAGTATCGAAGACTTTGGGTCATTTCGCCATCTCCCGCAGGAAAGACATTATGCCTCTCATATTTACATACTCTTTAATATTTGTCAAACATTCATAAATTACACACTAATGAAATGTTCGACGGTCCTTGGAGATCAAGCTAATGAAGACATAGTTTTTGGCTTTTGACACATCTTTGTTACGTTTAATGCCATTCTCGCTATCACGCTCTATTAACTATTATTATACTTATGTCAGGCCACCGCTGACACGTTACGACACCAGGATCACCTGCTGTAGGTGGGCACGCCGTGGGATACAAATGACCTCCATCCAGAACGCCAGTGTGGCTCTTTCAAAGTATTAAATTCACGCCAGTTATTTTTTTTAAAAAAGTGCATTTTAAGTGTTAAATTTTTCTGCGAGCGTCACATTGCCTCAAAGTTTACAAAAACATGTTAATATTGTGTTTTGGCTTTTCTTAATAGTAGATATAAATATGCGTTTTATTTTTGTGCAAATTCTGCTAATAGTAAGAATCACCCCTCTAAGATATTCTTATTCTTATCATTTTAGGAAACCAAGGCGCTTTGCCATGCATGGTTTGTTAAAATAGGCACTTTTTTTGCAGTGCGCGCAGCTTGCGTGACCAGTACGACGTCAAGAGGCACTTGGAGGACTGAACCTGTGAAACGAAGAAAGAGAAACACAGGAAGAGGAGGTGGAAAGGCGGGGGAGATATTAATTAAGGAAGAGTGTCGCCCGTGTAGAGTTCATTTCCGCTCTGGCCAAGCCTTCATTTATTCATTCGTTCATATTATTATTTTTCCCCCTCTTTCTATGACCCAACCTTTGCTAACGCCCCACATCAGCACACAGTAAAACCTACGCTGATCTACGCGATACACGAGCTTGAAATACTTTGAAACGCACTGAATGGGGAGGTATTGTCAGCACAACAATATAGATCCTTGGAGACGTGTTTATTTGACAGAGCAAATCCCCAGTGTGTCAAGGTTGTCATATTCCCCTCAATGTCCAATGCAAATGCCGCGGCATAATCAGATGCAGCAGCATGACGCGTTTATTACTTTGTCAATCATTTTGATACGACAGTATAGTGAAACAAAGCAAGCCCACGTCCGGTAATAGAATTAAAGAAAAAACCCTTTCAGCGGCAGGCAATTTCAGTTTGACGCATTAAACCGGACTAAAGTCCTCTTCACAGCGGAGCTTTATCCGTCCGCAAAAACTTTATTGCATCGTTCATGTCAGCAATAATAATAACAATAATAATAATAATAATAATAATAATAATAATAATAATTTATGTTCCATAAACGAATTTTTTTGTGCAACTTGGTGATTTAAACGAACTTGATTCTGCCCGTAGAAACATAAAGGAGTTCTTTTATTACATTACTAATCGTACTTAAGCTCAAACGACGCCATGCGAGGCTTATCCTCATTGTCCATGAGCGAATTCACCAAAAAAAAAAAAAAAAAAAAGTTTCAATAAGATTTTTTTTTTCTTGGTTTCAATAATAAACCCACCACTGCGACATTCTTTGAGCCTTAGCTATCTCCATATACTGATTTGTGTAGCCTAGGAAACTACTCAGACCAGAACAGAACCAAGCCCACAAGGATTTTTGCCCATTTACTTCTCAAAAGTCAACAAATATCTACACTTTTTTCCCTCCTTACTTTTATTCTAAGGAGTATAAAAGGACAAAATAAGCATAAACAGTTCAGGAGCAGATGAGGTAAGTGGCGTTTTCCCTCACATTGTGGCACCGTCTATAGTAAAGAAACGCACATGCGTGAATGATATGTAAGAGTGTGTTAAGAGCTGTCAGGAAATCAACCTCTGAGTCCTTATCCGACGTTAAGGCTGTCTAATTTCTAGCCATAATTAACTTTATGCTCAAAATCAATTGTTTCCTGTACACAGCCAGGGTCCAGGACTGCAAGCAGTGAGAGGCCTATTTGAGCATGTGAGAAAGCAGGAAGCAGCCCTACCTGCCACTCATTAAGCCCACAAAAACTCAATACAAAGAGGGGGGAAGAAGGATTAGACCTGCTCGTTATACCTGCCGCGCAATTAACACTACTTATTCCTCTAATCCCTCTGTACTAGAAATAATTGAACTTGCAGGAAAAACAGCCACGACTAAATGTCTAAGATTTTTTTTATTTCGCCCCAAATATTATTATTATTATTATATACGTTTAGTGTATGTCTTTTTTTTGTGAGAAGAATCTGCTGTCTTATTTGTTTCTGATTTGTGGATCTCCTTCTCCTTATTATCATCTGAATCAGGTATAGAATCAACATCTTCCTCCTCTTCCATAAGGCGGATAATCGCATGCCCCTTTAGAAACGGAGGTAGCTGCAACTTCTTTGTCCCCGTTGTGTTTTAGGTGAATCGGAGCACACTTGAACTGAAAGAGGACTTGACCTTTGCCTTTATGTTTTCCCCAATGTTTGTCTAAATCACAATTGTCTTTTGTGCGCGGACATGCGCAGCCGTGACACGTCCTATTGAGCGGATGGGTGCTCGCAGGCGCACAAAGCGGATGGGACCTCAGTGGCTCATAGGTATTTTTAAACTTTTTCTAGTGGAAAAAAAAAGGAAACAAACATACAAAAAAAAAAAAGTGACTCCGGTGAAAACTGTTAAAATGCACCGTGGATAAATGACTAGACCATAGGTGATTAATTTCTCGCTCGTGCCCGCTGTAAACATGTTTAAAACGCATTTAGGGACCCCTGTGAAGAGTCTACGCGCACGTGCTTCATATTGCAGGAGGGATAAACTTGTTACCATTCATGTCACCGCATAGGTCTACCTACATCTCTGCTGGATGGACATACGGGTCAGTGGAGCTCTCAGAGGTGGATTCCTCTAGGTCCCTGTCATTTTTCTTCCCACGACTTAGCTGTAAACAAACACTGGTTTACATACAGTTTTACATGGGTGGATTCCATCCAGGCGACTATTTACAATTGGCAGTATTTAGAAGTATAGTTTTAAAACAAAATGTTCCTTAGTCCTTCTAAATAAAGCTGATTTTATTAACATAATTCAGTTCTGACCGCTGATTAGCTCCCACAGAATTCTGAGTTTTTATCATTTAGAAATGAAAAAAAAAAATGCAGTGGATTAACTATTAACAACTTTCTTAACTCCGCGATTATAACGCCAAGCGGGCGCACGTGCGTAGAGCAAGTTGCCGGACTTTACAACGCAAGATTGATTCAAAAATGTGGGTCAAGATACTTTCGGCAAGATCAGTGATACAGGCGCACAGATATATGTGGCATCACTAAAAGAATTATTTTTGACACATTCAGCTCCCCAACAACACCCACCCACTAACAGCACAGTAGTTCTGACCCTCTTTCCAACGGGCTTTTGACACGTTGTAATACCCTAGTTGTCAGTTTTCACAGTATCTTTATTTCTATGTTCATCCCTGTTGCAGTTACTCTCGGCACTCAGTAAACTGCGGGGCAGTTGCTTGGGAGTGATAGAAATACTAACGGAGTCAGTAAACGACCGCTGTTTATGGCAGAGGGGACATGAATGCGTCGCTCTCAGCCTATAGGGGAGCAAGAATGTGTTCATTTATCACGAGTGGCAGCGTGTGAGATGACATGGAAAAGAGAGACAGCAGAGCCCCCCCTTTCTTTATCATAAACCTACATAAAGCAGCATTCAATGACTCCGGGGTGATGATTGCACTGCTGTGCTGGAGATACTGCCCTTTTTTTTTTTTTTTTTTGGAGAGGGGCGTGGGTTGGTGATACATATATTTACATAAATAATCTAGTTTAAGTGTATGGCCTGGTAATTTTTACCTTTGTGATTTAAAGGTGTAGAATGCACATGAATGAAATTCAGACAACTTTCGTTTGGAATTTCGGAAACTGATAATGAGTGCGAGATTAAAAAAATGTTTTCTTCTGACAGTCGGATATGTTCTTCTTGACTTGACTTGACTTCTTTAGACTGTATCTTATTAAGCATTATTAATAAGATACAGTCTATAACTCAAAATATTAAACATATATAGTGGACCAATGGCAAACTGTCTCTAAAGGCAAACCACAAAACATCTTACTCCTATTTTTCTGCTTCCAGTGTATACACTGTTACTCACTACCTCCACACTGTCATCAACCTTTGGTCTAATGAGTGTACAGAGTTATATTTGAACTTTTAGTTAATGAGCTTATGGGGTTTAGAACCTGGATGTATCAAATTATCTGATGTGCTACCTTTCTGCCACTAATGCAAAGCCTTCAAAAGGTGAGGCTTGAATATTTTGGCACCAGTAAACTGTTACTAATACATACATTGATTCAGCTCTACAAGAGCAGCCAGTAACACATTTCTGGGTACCACCTTTTGCACCCGGTATTCACTTCTGTGTCTTCTTAGTGTTGCTCAGAGGTGATGATCAGAGGGTGAAAACAAGGATTACCCACTTGACTGTGTCAAATGTTAAGGCTCTCACGAGACTTGCAGAATATCATAATTAATGTTTTTGTCATATTTGAAATGTAGACTCCGGCGGCCTTCAGGGCACAAAGGGAATGTGTGGAATTTCATATGCTTACAATTTAGTCTGCAGAAAGACCTGCAAATTGAGTTACTGCTCGAGTCCCACACGTTCTCAGTAATATTTAACTAAATTTTCGCACTTTGCACTATGATTACAAGATTACATTAGTCTGGTATAAGACATGGAAATAAAGGGATCATGTTGTTGCACTCAGTAGTATACTGTAAACACAGACTATTACAGTTGTGCTGTGATAAAATTGTTTGTGCATTAAATATACAAGATGTTTTTTTTTTGTTTTTTTTTAATCCAGTTTTTAATGCAGGGTGACAGTGGGAGGAGTCCTTGCAAATGTGACATTTATTCTTTATATATTTCTGCTTTTTCAAAGTGCAGATTGGGGAGGGAAAACCCCCTCTCTATCATCTTCTTCTCTCCATAACTTTGTTCCTTTCGGTCTGCAGATCAAAGGCCTCTAAAATTGGTGTCCCGAAGATGTACATTGTTAAGATGACAGGGTGACAATGCAGAGAGAAAGCGTGGTCTATCAGACATGTCAGCACGCAGAAAGGAGAGGGAGGAGAGGCTGAGAAAGGCCTGGGTGTCTGTTTAATACCCCAACTGGAGGAATTTGAAGCTTTTAGCTTGGCCCAAGTGATTTTTTTTCTTCAGAATTCTTCAGCAAGGACCTGTGCTGCGCGTCTAGGAACGATTAATATTTAAAAGTTATTATTTAAAAAAACACCCCAAAGTCCAGTGCGCATTTGTTGGAGACATTTGGCTCACAAAGCCTTCTTAATAAATTCAGGAACTTTGCCATGAGCGTTAAACTGTATTAAAAGTGGGCTAAAAGGAGCGTCAAGTCAAACCTGACAGTGCATATAAGAGACTTAGAGAGAGACCTGTCCTTGCGTCTCCACATCGGAGCGTCTTGGCGTTACAACCTGCTGCTCCAACAAAGACTTTAATAGCTGAAAAGCATCCGAAGTGACTGGAGCTCAGACATTCACAGAATAAATATTTGTATTCATTTGAGAAATGAGGATTTGAACAAGGAGACAAAACCCGACAAAGGCGCACACACACAAAAAAACAAGCATGAATGAAAGTATTGTCCCCGGCTTTGAAATTCTGATTCACCATATCATAACCCCTGCGAGGAAAAAAACATCAATATCCCGGAGGAAAGGACGCGTTTCTATGGAAAACCAAAGAATTTTTTGCGCATAACAGATCTGGCGTAAAAAGGGAGGGGAAATCAAAGGGATCAAAGGCTCGGCTGAGAAGGCTTTTTGCGTGAAGAAAAGAGAGACGATGTTGACTTTTTAGTGTTGGCAAGATTTTTTGGGAGCCGTTTTCCGCTGCTTGCCTCTCAAAAAGTAGACTCAGAAGCCGTTTAAATCATTTCAATTTATTAATAGCAAAGAAACCGATTAAATATTCCAATGTGTATAAATCTTCTCCGGTATTTTTTTTTTTTTTTTTTTTAGCAGATATTAATACTTTTAAACCGATTTTTTTTTTTTTACTAATTTCCTCTCACTTATTATTTTAACAAAAAATGCACAAGATTGAAAACAAATGGGTTAAAACTCCCACAGCAGAATAGGCGTATTCTCTGCTCCCCATAAACACAAAATAAAGAAACCTGAGACAAGCATCGGTGACGCACTGGTAGTTCATTTTATCCGAAAAAAAAAAAAAATACTGCTTTCTTTTTATATACTCAGACTCCGTGGTACGAAAATAGCCGCAGCACACCTGGAATACAAATAAAGTCATGTTAAACTTCCTACACTTGTATTTTTCCTGCCTATAAAAAACCGGCAGGGCCCGGGAAGCTGATGGCTGAAATGTCTCAATTGTAAGGCCTACACACATTTGATCCATACGCCCTTTCAGGTAGCCTGACACGCAGGCGGTATAGAAAAAAATACTAAAATAAACAGGACTAACAGGAGACTAGTTCCTTTGTTGTACCAAAGGCAGCTGCCCAGCCCTCTATTATCGCGGAGCAGACTGACCGCATCCTTCCCACTGCCCCCTCACCATCCCACTGCACAAAAAGAGAGGGATGTTCTGCTTGCATGGGTAACACTGTCGTTTCAGCCCTTAGCAGTCCTCTTACACTCTATTGAAAAGAGTGGGAGTAGTGGACACAGCCTGATTTGCGGAGTACAAAGGCTCTGCGTAGAGTCCCATTGGAGTGAAAGGAATGAAGGGGCTAGAAATTTCTGAAAGAGGGTCGGGAGGTTTAGAGAAAGAACGGAAGTTATGTTGTTGTGCTTGATTTCCCCTCCTAACTAGGGATGGAGTGGATGGATAAACCCACTTAAAGTCAGTTTACTCACTTTTTAATAAGCAGAAAACAGCTGGGTGAGCCGTTCAGTCTGGCACAGATACAGAGAATCGAATTTTATTTTAGCATCATATTTGATCAAAATGCCTGGTTGCCATTGGGTCACTTGTATCAGGGAACTATAAAAAAAACCTCATCCCTTCTCCATTTCTCCCTAATAATTAATTTTTCTGTATATACGTAAAGGCTAGCCTTTGTAAATATGAACTACCTGGTATTATTGGATGCAATTATTAGAAGAATTAGACAAAATGTGTGGATGTGTGGCCTGGCAGAGAAGGGAATGAGAGGCAAGTGTGTCCTCGGGGGGAATCCCATGCTGGCAGGGTTTATGTGGACACACACACTTTCAACAAGGATTGAATATGACCCTGTTGTTTCAGAATGGCCTCCTGATTTATACTCATCAAGGTTTAAGGGGCCTGTCATGTCTGCTGAAATAGAGGTGTTGACAGCCGTACTTGACAGCTTCTGGCTCGTACTGTTTTAACGTTGGTGTCATGGCACCAACTGTACTGTGTACACACCGTGGCATTTTGGACTGAAGAGCATTATGGTTTAAGTGCTGGCCGTGTTTGACTTCCTGTCTGTGTAAAAGTTTCCATTTTCAAAGCAAATACTTGAAATGACTTTTAGTTGGCAGGCTGTGGTTCTGTCAGTGATGACTGGGAGAGGCTCAGTAGACAGTGAAGGGATAGTGATACTGGATCTGGGAATCAAGCATCAAGCAGCACTGATCAAGTGCAAATTCTAGGGTAGAAACACATGAAAAAAAAAAATGCTGGTTTTACATAGTACCATGGGACCAAAAAGCCTCTGAGAAATCCACGCAGCCTGAGAATCCTCTTTGAAGGCACATTCCATAGGTCACGGAGCAGACACCACACAGCCGAGCCGTTTCATCCTCATCAACATTTGTGTGGGCCGCACAGCCGCCCTGAGGCCAAAAAGAAATGCGCTCGGGATTTTTCAGTCTATAGTTAGCAAAAGGCCAGCTCCTCTGGCTCCACTGAGCAGGGACACAACTGACATCAGCAGAGTCAGCTCTCTGATTAGTTCAGCCAGTGAATCCGAATCAGAAAACCTTTAATAATCCCTGAAGGGAACTTGTTTCGGAAATCACTGCCCGATTATGTTTCAGTTTATTCTGTGTGCTCCAGCTGAAGTGTAACTGAGATCCATTGATGCTGCTCTTTAACTGCATACAACGGGTGTCACACACATTGTGTAAATAAAGGGGACTCTGTTTTTTGCTACTAGGTTATTTCAGACTCAAGTGTAGGCTATCTTAACTCTGCACAGCCTCTTGTGGTATAATTACATCATGAGCCTTGTCATTCAGACACTAGCATGTGAAGCATGTAAACCCCATAGCTGGCTATATATCAGCCTGCTTTGTTTGACATTTATACGCAGAAATGGTCTTGTGCAATTATGAGCTTACTGTTCTGTCAGATATTTAATGCCTTGTAAAACAGCCAGCTATGTATAATGTACAGTGAATAGTGCAGTGCTATACGTAGAAGAGAAAGAGGCAGAGGGTAAAATATAATCCCTGACAAATGCACAGCAAACATGATTATAATTGTTTCTATGTATGTGCTTGAGATGCCAGCAGACACCAATAACTCATAACACTTAAGTTTGGAGTCAAAAAAACAACAGCCATACATTACAGCAGTCAGCGGAACAAAGCATGCTGCACTTATATAAAGAAAGCACAATTTTGTATCGTTTACACGGGTTTGTAGTCTGGTGCTGCTGTGATTGAATTTGAAAATCATATAGTCCACAGAGTGGTGGGAGAAATACTCTGTGTCTTTTTAAAAAAAGCAGCAATCCAGATTAAAGAAAAAAAAACAAAAAAAACAAACACTGTTAGAGCTTCAGTTGTTGCAATATAGTTTACAATAACTCAAAAGAACATGTTATGCGATACAGTTCTGTTACAGCTTCATGATTTCCTGTATGTGTACTGTTTCTGATCCTTCTGGATCTGTTGTTTTACAGTATATTTTATCAGTGTATTGTGTTTTTAATGTACTTTTTTTTTAATCGGTAAAGGAACCATTATTTTCCCGTGCAGACGTAAAGTTGAAAGAACACAGCGCTTTAATTCAAGTGATCTAGAAATATTAAGTTTCACATTTAGAAAATATTTGAACAAAATGAAGTCCAGTTACCTTAATTATATAAAGGGGAGTATAGTAACACTGGATATTCTTTTGATACAATGTCAGTACGACACTTATTTTTTCAGTACTACTAATATCAAAACTGTGATGAGAAGTTTCAACCATTAAATGCAGCACTTACAATGTAACTGTGAACGTTTACCAAAGTGTTGTAATTTGAGGAGAACAGTTCAGAGGGAATAATGTACTTTCTGCTTCACTACATTCATTTGACAGCTGCAGTAACTACTGCACATTACAAATTACAATTTTGCAATGAACATGAAAGATGCCTATAAAAAAATGATGTATTGCTATAGACAAAACTACTAATTCTTATGTAAATCACTGAAAAATACCCACTTAGAACAACTGCAACTGTAAAATGTTGCTTCAAGATTAACCCATATAGGGTACTTTTACTTTTGTATATCTTGGTAATGGCTTATACTTTCAGTGCAAGGATTTTAAACATTTATCTTTTTTTTAACGATATGTTTTTGCTACATATTCCACCGCTGTTAAATACTAACAATATGCAAGCAATCAAACACAAACCTTAATAATAAGAAAAGGACTCTAAAATGAGTGAAATTGTTATTTGAAACAGTGAATATTAGACTCAAGAATCTAAGTTTGATTACTGACTGAAAGTAATCAAAAGTATAGAGAAGGAAATATGTTTGGTTATTTTTGCCCCTGAATGTGCCACATAATGTCCAAGTTAGTCAACTACTCCATGTGTCTGTCTTAGAATACTGTGTCTAAAGAGGACTATGAGTGCAAGAGAAGATGGTTATAAGTAATGCTGAACACATGCTGCTTGAATAGGTTCGCTCAAGGCAGTGTCCGGTTTGACTTGTCTGTTTTCCACCATGGGGAATAGAGGCTCCATGCATGGTTGCCATGCATTGGCCCTTACATTTCACACATGTAGGTAAACAATCCTGCCTTGTCTACTGAGAGGCCTGCATTTATACATGGGTGCAAAACATGTGTTGCACCCAAAGTCGCATCAAAGGTCACTAAACTATGCTTTGAACACTTCAAAGCTGGGGGATGAGACTATAGCTTTTAAGTTTTATGGCAGGTGTAAGCAGGGGTTGCTGACCAGCACAGGGTGGTCTGCTCCCTGGTCTGTAAGAGGCTACTGGTGGTTTGCATGGTAGAGGTGGTGGTGGTGGTCTGTCGAGGGCCAAGGCATCGGGGGAAGGGATGTACCCTGCTGACGAGGCTGTGTCCAAGATGTCTTGATGCAGCACGCCACATTTGGAGTCCTTGATCTGAAAGGTTTTCTGGAAGCAGACTGGACACATGCAGACGTCCACTTCAAGGGTCTCTGGTTTCAGAGGACCTCAGCAGGGTACATCTAAGGCCTGTCTCAGTCCCATTTGGAAACAGATACATTGGTGGAGAGAAGTGAAGGGGCCAAAGCCTGATGACCATACCACAAAGTGACCAAAACACTGCGCTCTCCCCTGACAGAGCAGAAACAGACCCTGTAGCAAGTTCAAAGGATCCAAAAGGGTCTTGCCAAAGTTCATTTGCTGGAGTTCATTCATCTCAGCACCTGATGTGGTTCATTGCTTCTCATTTCGTAAGGCATTTCCTTTTAAATGTGAGACTTCAAAGGTGCCAAGATTATTAAGATTTGAGTCATTTGGCTATAATACATGCAGTCAGAAGCTGCATAAGCTCTGTAAAACGTACACCCACTGAGGGCCATTCAGTTTGTAGTAAATAACAAACAGATATTCCACACATGTTTTTTTTTTTTTTCTGTGTAAACATCTCTTCATCTTATAAAGCTGTTAGGTGACTAGCAGGAGGAAAGGAAAAACAAATAAATGATGTGATGATGTGAGACACAGGCACTGAAAGGGTTTTTTGTAAGATTTTCTTAAAGCTGGTATCAAACAAAATGGGTATTGCTAAATTTACTAAAACGACTCTACCAGCAGATATAGTTGCAACTCCTGCCTCAAGCTGTACAAGTCCACGTTCTGCAACAGAGCTCTAAATTCACGCAGTTGGGAGCACTTTAATACACTACATTATGAACATTGAAATCAACACAAAGTGGCTTAATAACTCCTCTGGTGACAGAGCCTGCTAAATTGATCATTTTGAACGCTTTACAATATCCATAATTATGCGAGTGGAATACAAGGTGCTGTGCGTCTGGTTGATGATCCTGGAATGACAGGTCTATAACAGCCTTCTCTCCTTGAGATAGTTGGAGACCCACATGCACATTGAGAAAAGCCATTACAAGCCCAGGGTGAAGCAGGTGTGTTTGCAGCACTTCACAGATGGCTGGGAGCGTTGTTAATGAGAGAATAGTAAACACCAGAAAACTTTTATCTTTGATGTGAGATTGTTTTACCGAGTGTGCGGCCCTAACTTGTCAAAGCGGTGGAATGCGAGGTCAATTCACACATATGATTTGATTGACCCTTGCTAATAAGGTCCTGCCAAGATGCTTTAGCACAAAGTTTATGGGCTCACTGTCATACATTTTACTAGAGGTATTTAAAGTCTTTAAATGACTAACCTACCAGCTTTTAAGCCGCACACAGTACATCTCAAGTATATTCCAAGTATTGCAGACCTCTTACTGAATCTTTATTAATTGTTTCCCATTAAAACAGAACATTTTGCAACACCCAGAGAAACATTATCCTCCCAGAGTGTGAGACTTCCTTCTTTTTTTATTGTTGTGCTGAGATGCTGAAGTGAGATGATTAAAAGTGCATTACCTGGGCCTAGTGTGCTTCCTTGAATGAGCTATGCTAAATTTGTTGTTTTCCGTGTTGTGATAAATTGGACTTCCAAAGACACGTTCAACATGCTTTGTTTTTCTGTCCCCAGTCATCACCTATTATTAAAGACAAATTTTCAATATCTCTCCGGGAGTCCAATTAAGGATTTACATTGTGACAGTATTTTTCACTTTAATTACTATACATGGTGCAAGCTTTGGTGTACTTCCTTATTTATCAAACAACGCGGTGGAACAGAATTCATCAAGTAAAAGGATTGTTAGACACTGTAATTGCACCTTCGTTTTAGCTGAAAAAAAAAATACATCCAAAATCTGATGAACAATTGAGTAATAGCTCAGCTGGAAAAAATGGCTACACAGCATATCCATGATAAGAACTAAAGTCTCAAACTGTAAAGAATATTTGATATATAGCTGCTCATGATATGTACCAGTGATCATATGTGGGTGAAAAAGAAATGAAAGGAAGAGGATTAAATATTATTACTCCTAAATGCAGTAACTCAACAACTGCTGCCATGCTACACCACAGGTTTCTGAATCACAATAGGTTGTGGGACTTGGGAGAAAATGTATGGACACTGTTATAAATTTCACTGTACCTCATATTGGGCAAACAGCTGGAATCCCCTATGTAACTAGCAGTGTGGTAAAACATCAGTGGATGACAGCATTCACAGAGATGCTTTGTGACCGCTGCACTTGACTGGCATGCAGTGTTTGACACTGGCATTCAGGGATTCACTCTTAATATTTAAAACCTAAATGCCTCATTGTTGGAGATGACTGCAATAGTGTTGAAGTTAAGTGGCTTCAAATTGAAATTTCCTGTGGGTTTGTAGCCGGCATATGGAGCCAATAAAAGTCCCGTGGCCCTGAATAAATGTTAATTTTTCTTTTTGTGGGTCTGCAGGGTAAGAGAAATGATGACAGTTTCTCTACTAAACATGCAGATATTCTGTGAATAATCATCTCATTTCTTGAAAAAAAAAAAAAAATAGTATGGCAATCCTCTTTCAGTGATGGTTCCCTGGAAGCGAGGCCTGCAGTAGTTCAAAGCTACCCATGGCATCCTGCTTAATGCCCAATTTTCATTCAGCATCTATACCAGCTCCTTTGTGTGACCCTGCAAATATCCTCTGGGCCTCTTCATTAGTCTATGGGGCCTGTGTGCAAAGGCTCTCCAGTTAATTTGCCCTGGCAGGACTGTTTCCCCTACTGGAGTTCAGCTAGAAAAAAAAAAAGCGTGCTTCAGTTATTCAAACATTCATAGAGGCATGCTTGATGCAAATATATATCTATAGTGGGTTTCTGTTTCTCCATTTTTTTAAACACATTCTCCTCATCCATTTTAAGTGCTTCAGCGAATCTCTCACACCACTCATTGACTTGTTTATTGCCAGCTTTTTGGTCTGATCTTGTCATGCGCTGGTGATGCGAGCACCATGGTGGGTTTTTTTTTCCTTCTTTTTTCTGCATTGTTTGGCCGACCACTTGCTGCTACAATTGACCTGCAAGTGGAGCTGATGACCAAGATGACTAACCCCTGGGGAGCCCAAGTCAGGGAAATCATGCGAGAGATGGAGAGAGACAGAGAGGGAGAGCAAGAGACCAAGACCAGCACGCACAACACAGGGATGCAATCACACACAAACACACACAGTACTGTATTTCCACGGGGCTCTCAGTGGCTCAGCTCTTTGGTTGAAGCATTTGCGGTGAGGAGAAATGCCACATTTATGCAGCACAAGACAGTCATTTCTTTTGGGTTCAGGAGCTCCTAGTGTGATGCTGGCATGATGCGCCTGGCTCTGACAGGTGCTGCCATCCCAACAGCGCAGCTCGGCCACCAACCAGACAAGAGTTGTCTGCTCAAACCGTGGAAGACCCAGAACCGTGCTGGGAGCGTGATCCCAACTTGGCACTGACCACAGCACCAATCACTGAAGCTGATTTAATTGTGTCACTCTTGGGGAAAGAGAAGCTGGTGAAAATAGAAGTGAAAGGCATGGCTGCTCTACCACATTCCCACTCAGAGTTTGAAACAGGGAACATTTATTGTTACACTTTTTAAATAGGGCTTTAAAATCTATCTCAGCTTCCAGTTGGGGCTTTTTCTTTTCTCAATTTGTCAAGGCAGAGCGTGTACTCAGGTGTAATGTTGTATGTTATTAGAGGTAGACAGGAAAACTGAGTGAACTGCAGAGGAGACAAACTCTCACCAGGAAACATTTGGAAACATGTCTTCCTCCCCTGCAGGACTGTGAAGTTCCACATGGAAAACATTAAGCTTTATACATATAAGGACGGGCCAATAAATGTCAGGAATTTCAAAAAGCAGGACCAAATCAAACAGGGTGGGGCCTCCATCACTTGCCTCAATTCCAATGATGCACTGAATAAGAGAACGAGCATTCCTCACCACATCCCACCTTGCAGTTTGCTGTCTGCTCTGTAATTAGCTCAGGCAAGGTATTGTTTCCATGACAGTGAGAGGAAGCAAGAGGCAGACAAAACATAGACAGGGAAATAAAGAGAAAATGAGGAAAATATAGACCAGGTGGAAATTTTGGACACATCTGTAAAACAGTAATGAGACATTCACAGTTCACCATACTGATTCTCAGTGCCATTTCTCTCCACACTGAGAGAACAGAGAGCATACAGGAAAAAAAAAAAAAGAGAAAAATGCCTTTAAAAGCAATGAGATTAACATAGTCTTGTGGGGCCATGAAAGGGATCAGGTGATGGTGTGAGGAGGACACATTACAAATGCTACGTTGATGAGATTGAATGTGTCAGCTTTAATTTGGAGGACTTTGGCTTCAGGACTCAGGCTGCAGATGATCTGGTTTAAACTTTTACTGGATGGTGTCCAAGGTTGTCTCCTTGGAAGAGTTACTGAGCCATGGGACTTTGTCCAGACACTCCAAGGAAGGCAGGGTATACCACAGCGCTTTCAAATCGGCTCTATTTTGATTAGTTGCAAGGGTGGAAGCGCTCTGGTGTTTTATGATCGAATGTTAAATATTGGCATGGAATGTCTCGTTTTTATCATCACATGCAAAAGTTGGCTGGATGTTCTTGATCACTCTGGACAGTCTTTTGATCTCAACATTAGACTGTAAATTATTGCTCCTTTTATGATTTTATTTTATTTTATTTTTTGTTTAAACACAGTGGATGCTCTGTCTGATATGTTAAGCATGAAGATCTGTTGGTTATTCAAGTGTCTCGGTGGACATAGGTTCTTAATGAATATTATTTTTACCTGTCTCAGGTTCCAGAAAGCCCTTTGCAGGAAGGCTGTGTCCTCCATCTGCTTCCCATTCAGACCGGCAATAAGATATATTCTAAGTTTACTTCTTATAGTTTAACTTTGAACAGTTCAGATAATAAAGTTGTACTTATGAAGTGGCCATTTTTCTGCTCATCCCTCAGCTCTGAGATTTACAGGGGGTAGAATCGTCAGAGCGAAATCATAGGTCTACAGATGTTTTCAAGATGTTTTTTCTGTCAGTTGCAGATTATCCCCTGTAGCAAAATCTCATTAAAGTGCAATTTACAGAGCTGCACTGATGTTGCCATCAACCAAAATTAAAGGCATTAATTTTTCAAGAAGTTCACCGAAGTCCTCACAATAAATGATGTAGCACTTTGTAAGAATGATTTGCCAAAGTATTATTTTGGGGGAAGAAATTAACTCACATTAACGGAGCGAGGGGATTGGACATAGGCTGCAAAAAAGATGTGCAAATGTGGCCATTTAGTCAGAGCGTGTCGGTACGGAGACATGCATATTAAGGCTACCATGCTGGGACAGATGAGGGAAGAGGGAAATATGAAACCCTGATGGAGGTTATGACACAGACTCATAGAGAGACGTGTACACTGGAGGGCTAAGGCGCCCACTCTTCTGTAGTCAGTGCTGCTGCTGAATGCAGGAGGATTAAAAACAGGCAAAAGTTGCCTGTAGTTTGGCAATGATTATTAGTTTCCTCTGAAGTGTTGCAAATGGAAAGTTCATGATGCAATAATAAATGATTTGCCTTGTTACAAAATTGGTGATGTTGTTGACATTAAGAAAAAAAATCTATTTTTTTAAAGTGATTTTCATATCAGTAAGTGAATATTTAATCTATTGAAAGTGCTCTTGACACTGATGTGGTGGGACACTGGTTTCTTGCAACAGAACCGCAGGTATTCTCTTTATGAAGTGAGCAGCAGTTTGATATTTTGTTTGTTTTCTGTTCTTGTTCACATGAGAAGGTGTTTAATTTATGAAGCCTTAATTTATTATGAACACCAATTCATTTTAAAAGACTGAAATTCTACTTAAATCCCATTCAACACAAATAGTTTGAAAATTTACAAACTTACTTTTTTTTTAATGTAACAATCTAAATTTTATTTGACAAATTGTCAGTACCTTCACAGTCGCTTTCTAAACATGTAATAATAATAATAATAATAATAATAATAATAATAATAATAATAATAATAATAATAATTCCTTTCAGTTCTAACGAACCTCATTGCCATCGTTTATTTCAATGACTTCAATTACAAAAATTGCAGTTACCTCGATTGGTTTGGAATGTAACGCCATGCACTTTATAAATCTTTTTTTATATATATACTGTTTATAAAGTGATCACTAAATGGGCATAAAACATGGGACTTTCAATTCTATCTTTGATGTACATTAAAATGAAAGCTATGGAATGGTCTCTAAGCTGTGGAAAGAGCGGGAGCAGAGCTTTTCCCTGCAACCCTTCTGGAAGCTGCAGGGATGTGATTTATAGTAATGTGGATGTACTCCTGCAGACCAAGCAGAAGACATAAAAAAGCAGAGCATAATTTTGTATAGTCCGGTGATTTATGTTCGTATTTATGATTCGGAAACGGTGCAATTAACATCCATAGACTGCTGGCGTGAATAAATGCAGTTCTGCATAAAGCCAATAGGCCTGTGCAACTCAGCAAAATAACTACATACTTAATCGAGGTCACTTTAAATCATTATTAATATTATTATTATTATTATTATTATTATTATTATTATTATTATTATTATTATTTCCTTTTCACTGAAAAGTGTAAACTTTCCTTAAAATATTATTTATTTCTAAGTTAAAAGACTTTCTGGGTGAAATAATATAAGGCGGATATAGGTTTAATTAAGTTAACTCATGAAAAAGATGTCGCAGCATGCCGCAACCAGCCTGCCCGCTGCACATAATGTAGGCTAAAGAGCAAAAGCATGGCTTTCTTATAGCTGACGGTCTCTGAGGCACTTGTTTTTGTCCTCAGCTCACACCGTTGGGGCGTCGTGCCAAAGCCTATCAACTAAATATCAAAGACGCGAAGTGTCGGATCCTTCCACTCTGCATTTTTACCTTATTTCATCTAATCCCACCTGCTGTCGCGGGTTAAGTTATTTAAATGCAGCTTCTACTGCACACGCATGCACGCTCAAAATGCCATTGTCTTTTTTTTTCTTTTCGTTTCATCCTCAGATACGGAAATCATTTGCAAGGAAATTATAGGCCTCGCGAGGGCAGGTCTTTTGCATACTAATTTTGTTAGACTTACCTCCCGTGGTCAATGTTCGATGTGACCATTAGTGAGTGCTCTAGAATTTATTTTATTCCACTGAAAAGAGCGTGTTTAGAGTAATGTGGCGCAGACACCTTATGTCAGCGTTAAGACAAATGGTCGAGAAGTGTCTTTGTCTGCTCCTGGACCCGGGCCTGCAGAAGGTATGCCTCAGGAGTGTTTGAGAGGCGACTTAAAGCGAATTAAGGAAAACACGTGGCCTTTGTGCAGGCACAGTGGACTCCCTCATGTGGTGCCTCCTGAATATGAGACTGTTTTATTTTCTTATACAATAATTAACCTTGTATAACTGGATATCACCCGCCATCTCCGACCATTTGTCTATTTGCTGACCTTTTATTTCTGCAGCCCCACCCAGCTTACACCCTCCTCCGCGCATGATAGAATTACACGGGCCCATATTTCTGCTCAAATTATGTGGACACAACAGACAGCTTTTTAAAAGGTGAAAGGAAATATTTTTAACAACCTAGAAAATAAACACTTATCCAGCTTTGGGATTTGTAAAAAAAAAAAAAAAAAAAAAAAAAAGGTTGTAGAGTGAAGCTGAAGCAGGAGAGATTTTTACCGTTGGCTACTTTGGGGGTTGGTGGGTTTGAATGGCAGAAAAGGGGGAGGGGGTGGGGGGAAAGGCTTCAAAAGCTGCTTACCAGCAGGTGGCGGCAGCATAACGTTTGAGCAGCCCCACCCCTTCAGCTTCTGGGTTGTGGACTTTCTGGTAATATTGACAGGTGTTTTATTCTGTAGCTCAAGAGAAATTAAAACTGTCAACTTGTCAGCAAATACGATGCTATTGATCACTGATGAGTGAAATACAAAGCTGTTCTCTGGAAGGTTTTTAGCTCATATTAAAAAAAAAAATACTGCTCTTAGGTCAGTAATGACCATATCTGACTTCTTGCCTCACATTACTAATTTGACAGAAAGACTTTTTTTTTTTCTTAATTATTATTATTTTTTTACTTGTTGACCAAATCGAAACAAACTCTCTTGCAGACACCTGGGCAGACGCGATAGTCATCAAGGTCCTTTGTGAGTACTTATCCTCAGTGGTCAGGTCCCTTTTGTGGTAGGAGTCATTCAGAAGATGAATCACATGATGCAATTTTAATTTCCCTGCCGTGGCCCTAGTCCAGGACTCGGTGGGTCACATGGAAATGAGCGCTAGACAAGCCAGCGACATCAGCCGACGAGGGCTGCAGCACTTAAGACATGATGTACGACGGTCATTACCAGAGGCAGGTCAGGAGGGAGTCCAGGTCATTCTTGCCACCAAAGAGAAACAGCAGAGGAGGCAGAAAGTGTCTGGCCAGTTTAGAAAATGTCCCATCTCCTCAGACTTTCCCCAGGAATGCACGCAGGGCCCCTGATGGGTGAATGCTCCCTCAAGACACCAAGGGATTATTACCCATCCTCACCTCTGCTCTTTGTTCTTGTACAGTATATGGCTGATGCACATGGCATGCTCTTTCTCTCTGAGTTGCATCACAAATAATGGCTTGACATATGTGCTACTTATCAACACGTCTGCAGACAAGTTGGCAAGTCACACATCTATTTTAGTTTTGAGGTCGGCTGATTAGCAGTGCACATACAGGATTGAGCACATGTGTCACTTGCACTCTTTGTGTTAGCGCGGTGAAACTCCAGCACAGTAGAAGCTCGGGCTAATTACCAAATGTCTGACGGTCTTTTCTTTTCTCCCTTTGACTGAAAACTTGACTTTTGCCTCCCAAATCGTGTCGCGAAATGCTTCTTCTTTTGTGAATTCGCTTCTGGGTGGCGCACCGCACGACCGGTCGCTACACGGGGGCCTCAGTGTTGTGTATCTGGTGTCACAATATTTTGGGTATCAGAAAGAGCAAACAGATTTAGAGCAAAGCAAGGTGTGAATATCGCCGCGTGTATCTCTTCTGTGAGATTTTGTAGCTTCCTTATTATAAGGAAAGGGTTATTCAAAATTAAACAAAAGTGGCTGACAAGTGGAAAGTTAATTGCATTCAAAGCCAGCTCAAAACTCGCATCTCTAACGCAAAGAGAGGACAGCATGTCAAGGAGATTAAGGAGAGAAAAAGGGGAGGGAAAAAAAATGAAAGGAAATAACCAAAATGAAATAATGTGCTGGACCACCTCTTGAGCGAGTACAAGCGTGGCATCTGTGTCAGATGTTGTTAATTAACGTCAGTATGTTCCTCGCTGGCACTTGGCTTTCTGTCCTTCGTGCAGGGCATATCCTAGAGTAGAAGTGCTTGTGGGGAAAAAATGTATGTGTGTGTGTGTGTGTGTGTGTGTGTGTTGAGGTTTGGGTAGGGGGGCTGAGGGGTTAGAAACAGCAGTGGTAGGGGGTGTTAATCCCACTCATTATAATTCTAGTCTGTGGCCTGTCTTGGGAAAGGGACTACAGGGGCCTACCGCCTCATCTTATCAATATGTATTCCTCCTTTTTCACCTCTCCAAGTGGCCCCTGACTTCACGGTGGCTACCCAGCCTCTCTCACTGTCTATCTGGTCTATGTGTAAATATTTCAGTGTTTCGTGTATTGTCTTGTTCTTTCTTGACTGAAAATGAAATTGTATACACCTTTTGACTTTCTCTATTTTATGTCTTTGTCAGTATGCAAATCACCATTATCATGATTTGACCCTGTGACAAAAAAGCAATGAGTGCTGATGCAGAGTGATGCCAAACACAAAATTATATATAAATCAATAACATGTCTTTTTGTTTTTTTTTGCTGCCCTTGAAGCCCGAGGAGCAAACCACAATGCCATAATGAATAAAAGCAACATATGGCACACTACTAATGTGGGAATTGACCTTTCATACTACATACTGTATGCATGGAGTGAACACCTGCTTTGACTATATGTGATGTTGAATATGTGTAAGGTAGCTAACAGCAGGTGAAGGAAGCAAAATAATTATAAAACAGTCATAAAGTAGCATGTTGGAAAAGTGCATATTTACATCACAAACCAAAATATGCACTGTTTTGATTGATATAGACTAAGCCCACTGAGCACTTACCTAACACCACCAAATGTGCATTTCATAAGCTAGATAACAAGAGTTGCTGATAGTTTTCCTTTCCAGTGTTGTTTTTTTTTGTGTGTGTGTTTTGTTTGGTTGTTTTATTTTTACAACACAATAAACCCTATGTCAAGTTTTTGTACATTTTGTTATGTCTTTGGGGAAATCAAAGACTTTAAAGACAGTAAATTATTTTTAATGCTTGCACAAAAATAATAGGCCATTTCCTAAATGATGTGCCATGCTGGTGCCTGGGATCATCAGGATGCCAGTTTTGCCTCCCTGTTGATCGGCTAATTTGAGAAAGAGCGCACCTGGTGTGTCTTATTGCGTGCACAAGTGCCGAGAAATGGCACTCTATCTACTGGGTTTGGTTATTTCCATGCAGAGCAGAGGTACTGACAATGTTAGCATTAACGGCTCATTAAAATGAAGAAGGATGAAGTCATTGCCACTAGGAAAAAAAGTTGCTGCACCTTGCTAAATGGGAGACCAAAGTGGAAATGAGGTAAAGAGGAAGTGGAGCTTTCAAAATGGCCACCATATCCTGTAATGACCAGTGTTCAGCTTTCATAAGCCCTCCACTGAGTAGGGTCTCAGATTAATGTAGACAGGAGCGTGACAGCAGTGGTCTGAATGGACTGCTGTAGGGAGCCCACTGGGGCTTGTTTCAGACAGCACATGCCTGATGGTAAAAGTGAAATGGCTGCGACATGCAGATGTTAGAAGCATCTAGAACTGTCCCATATCCAGGAAAAGCTCTAAAACCTTTAAAAAGGACTGCAGTGGGTGATGGTTATGGCTCTGAGTATTCAAGTATATGTGCTGTTTATCACTTTCACCTGCCTTGCTTGGAGTGCTGGGATGTCTAGCCTAACTGCTTCCAGGGGAGCGTTTGGAGCTTATCTTTTCAACAGGTTTTTTTTTTGCGTTGCTGTGGACAGTGAATCATGGCAAGCTCAGCCAAGGAGTAGAGCACAGTTTGGGGTGGTGCCACACCTCAGCGCTAATTTCAGGGTTAGCAGAACGCCCAACAGGAGAACGGCATTGCTATGGCAACGGTTAACAGCTAAAAGCACTGTCTACAGTCTGATAGGGGCCCCAAATAATCAGTCATCATGACAAACAGCCGATTATAGCAGTCTTTTTCAACATGCAAGACCTCAGCAACAGCTAAATCTGTGATTTAGCTATAACATAACTATATGCAATGGCATTTGTTACACATGGATTTTATATTCCTTTGTGCTCGAGATACGATTTTGTCACAAAATTTGCTATTAATTGAAAATTAATAGCATAGGGACAAAAGCTTTATCCATTTGTCTTTTCTATTTATTTCTTATCAGATGCATTCTGTAATAAAAACCCCACTACAAATGCTTTCCAAACCTACCAGGCATATTTACTCACTCCACTTCTGAACTCGATGTTAAATTTGTTTTTATTTTTTTTCTGCCTGTGTACAAGTGATATAAAAAGCAAATGTAGAATATGAGAGTAGATGGCAAATCAGAGAGAGGGTGTGATAGTCAGCCAGGGGCAACCACAATATACTTTCTATCAGGATCTAGTCAATTTATCAGCGGAGAGATGTTATTAGCTTCCAGATAGCTTCAGCAAAAGCATGTAGGTATTTTCCTCCCCATCAGTCTCCTTTTATATTTTTAGATGTTCTTTATGTGAGTACAATGGCCTCAATATCAAGCATTTTAAATGATGCTTGAAATACCAGTCACTTGACTTTGATGTCACAGGCAATTAAATCCAACCTTACCCCTTTCCACCGTTAATAACAGCAATCTCGCCCGACCTAGTGCCTAATTAATATGTGCTATTTGTCACTTTGCCTTGACACATGTATATCAAAGTGGGGGTGGGGAGAGAGGCCTGGAGGGGTGAAGAGGTGGCTTCATAGGGGAGAGTGGGAGGTGGCGGGCAGTGGTGAAAGAGTGGTATGCTGAGCTTTCATTAGGTGGCAAGGTACCGCTTCTCCTCTCTCCATCTCCTCATTGCTGAGTGAAAGGCAGGTGTACTGTCATTTGATTTCATAAGAGGGGAAAAGAATATTTAGTGTGGGCAAGATGTTTCACAAAATGCAGAGAGGGTAAAAGGTAGGAGGTCAAGAAAATATCTGGCCATAAAGAATTAGAAATATTCATAAAAAAATGAGACGGCTGTGAACACAGGCTTGATTTATTCTTCTGTGTTTGATTGGGATTATTTTGCATGTAATGACACATTTTCACATGGTGGATGCTTAATTTTGGAATGAAAATCTTCATATTGTTTATTTGTATGTAATTTTGTGCCTTTTAGGATATCATCATCCTTCACTGGAGTTTGACTGTGGCAAAGTGGTGCTTATAATTAGGCATGTGTTTGTTTGTGTCTGTGCATGCATGTGTATTGTGCATTGTGCATGTGTACATGCCTTGTCATTGCCAGTTTCCACTATGGCTCGGCGGGTGGGAGGGCAGCACTGCAACGCTGCAATGAAATCAATGATCCATGGTTCTTTAGATGTGACCAACAAACTAAGTTGTCATCTCATTCTAAAACAAAAGGGTTGATGGGGAGAAAACAGGAAAAAAAAAATCCACCAAAGCTGCTAAGATTACATTGCAAATGTGCAGGGTTTCATGCCAGTGCAGTTCTCAGTGGGGTCAGTAGACAAACACCAAAAAATTCACAAATACATCCACACTGTACATCTCTCTCGAAGCGCCCCCCCCACCCCATCCATCCTCCCCTCACTTTCCGCCTGAAACCCTCTGCCAAATGCTGCCAGACTCTCACATCTGTGCCGAAAATGAATTGTATCCCAGAGCCCTCTGAG
Organism: Archocentrus centrarchus; assembly: GCF_007364275.1. Taxonomy (NCBI): domain Eukaryota; kingdom Metazoa; phylum Chordata; class Actinopteri; order Cichliformes; family Cichlidae; genus Archocentrus; species Archocentrus centrarchus. The sequence continues at coordinate 24,913,720 of NC_044365.1, read as the reverse complement.
TCAAGGATTCACTTGTAAAGAATGCAGTTTTATTGGATGAACAGACTAATGTACCATGCAATGTAGTTGCACTAGCATTTTATGCCACATTGAAGGAGTCAATTAATTTGCATAATTTAAACGAGCATGTACTGCCACTTTGAAGGCATGGCTAGGCAACTTGGCTAGTCACGTCAGCCCTTCCATTTCTGATAAATTAATCATTCTTGCCATACAATTAATTACATTTATGACAATTTGAACCTTTGTCCCACCCACCGGCCCGACAATTTTACAGCCAGGCTGCAATATCAGAGCATCCTGATGAAACCCTGGTGATTTAGTGAACACCTTAACAGAGAGCCTATGCCTAGGGCTGAATAAAATTAATATTTTGTTTCCCATCTGGTGGAATCAGCAGAATTAATGAGGGAAGGAGGCCCGTAGCTACGCAGAATCCAGGGATCAATCTGCCTCTCTCCGCTGGTTGCTACTCTTTGCTGGAGGTGTGTGTGTGTGAAGCCGGGGGCGTGGGGGAGATATGAGAGGTGGGTGAGATGAGGAAGATAGCGCATTGTGCACTTCCATAGTTTGAGCATTCACCCACAATGCACTATGGTGATCACTACTGTAAATGAGTGATTACAACAGTGCCAGTCACTCCTCCTTGCAGCCCTGACAGACAGCACAGTTCCTTACCCACCACCACCCTACTGATTAATTTCCAGTTGTGGCTGCCCGTCTGTCTGTCTTTGCCTTTGACACTTGTTTACAGCCTCTAATTGAATTGCAGTGGGGCAAATGTCTATGAGCTCGCTGGCGTGGAGCGCTGGCAATAAAGTGACTATGTTCTGTGGCAGAGTGAGACTAGTTTACTGCGAACAGCTCAGCATCGCGGCTGCGTGTGGTTCTTGTCGCCATGGGAATGGCTGAGAGTTAGAGGAGTTTTTGATGCTGTCAAAACAGAAACAAGGAATTTGCAAACTCTTGTTTTGGGATATTTTACATTGCAGCTTCTGCCAGACTTTTGATGATTATTTCTATGAGCTTTTGCTTGTTTGCTTTACATTTATTACATAGCAGATTGATTACTGTTATTTTAGAAATTTTTGGAACGTGATTTACAAGATTTCTTTGGCCGCTAAAGATGTTTTTTTTCCTGTATTAAAAAGGTTTTGAGGCGGTTCAAGCAGAAGAGGGACATTTAAGAGTCTAATTACAATGCAGATTTATTTTTGTGGACTCGCCTGGGTTCATGTTTTCATTTCTTTTTTTCTGAATCATTGAGGTTTTAATACAGTTGAGAAAAGTAGGGAGAGTATTACGCACAAATTTAATGATCCAGATTTATTACAAATAGTTTTTTTAGGTCAGGACTTTATTATTGTTTTTCATCTGTTGGATGTTAATGCTGCCGAATTGGGAAAACTAGGAAATTTTCAGCATCACTGTGTCATATATTTAAGATTTTGCACTGTGTTCATGCACAGATTTTATGCCTTTTTTAAATTCTGTAAAGTAAAAGCAGTATGAAGCAGTGGCTAATGTGCAGTGCAACTTATATAATCTCTTTCTGTATTTTAATTCTTCATAAAATAATCAGGATGCATGAAAGATATGATACTACTATTATTCCTATTAACAAATGAATCATAGCAACCTATGAGACCCATTTTGGTGGTGGAAAAAAAGTAAACTTTGACTGTAAACTATAAATGGCAGAACACACATGCAAAATAACACCCTTTTTCTTTTTCTCAAACCGCGTAACTTTTTTTTTTCAGAAACTAGACACAATGAATGAAAATCTTTTCAAAAGTTTACATTCATGGAAACATGTCCAGAAAACCCATTAAACACTTTCCCCATTTTTCAAATGTTTTCAGTTCATTGCGGCTGTACACATCCAATGTTACACTCTTCTGTAACAAGAAATAGTGAAGACAGCACATGCTCATTTCATTTATTCATTCATTGTTGCTGGACTACAATGAACATTTTAGTCATCCATTTACCAGAGATGGCAAAGAAAGAGAGACAGAGAAAGCACTTGTATGACAGAATAGGCACTCCCACAGTGTCATCCAATCTGGGCACCCCATTACCTCCTTCTCTTGCCCTGTGTGTGTCTGTGTGTGTTTATGCGTGTGTGTGTGTGTGTGAACTGGCCCCCCCTGTCTGCCTCGCTTGCTCCATGCAGCGTTTTGCCGCCTAGAGAAGGTGCTAGTCGTCTCTTTGAAGTATCACTTCAATTACAGGGTTTAACCCCACAGGTCAGCCCTTGATTATTTACACAAAGCTGGTGTAATTCTGCTGGAAAGACTCGCCCTTGCCATGAATACAAAGCCAGGCTTCACTCTAATGGAGTGAATTTCACATCAACACTCGTCCTGTTTTGACCTGCATCTGATAGGGTTACTGCATGTGACAGAACTAACGCGCTGCCTTGTAAAATGTAGGCACACATATGCAAAGTGGGGAAATATGACAGGGATGCTTCAAACCAAGCATGTGGAAAAGGTGAGATCTAATATCTTCTTGTACCCATTTGAAAACATTTCTGTTTGGTATTAAGTGTTTCTTCTGATGGTTACAAGCAACATGAGGTTATCAGATGATGTTTTTTTTTTTTTTTCTTTTCTTTTTGTCTTAGTTACACTGAAAGCTTGGTGGCATGTTTTATCTGCTTGGCTTGCCTGATAAATTGGGGCCATGTAAAAGGTGATCTTGCCAAAAATGGCATTGAATAATAGATTGTTTTGTTGATCAGATTGCTGTTTACTTACCCTTTTAAATCCCTATTCTGTCTCCTCTCAGCTGGTGGCCTTCAATTGACTTCTTGTTATTTTTTCATGAAGTGAAGTGAGCGCAATACCAAGTGCTGCTATCACTCCTTCTTAAATAATATAAACAAGAGAACAACAAAAAAAGGTAAAGTCTAAGTCATCTTCCCTGTTAGTTCATTTCAGCCTAGATGGCCCTCGTTCGCTGGAGCATGATGCGTGCAATGAAAATACGAGGGTCCTCTTTTCTCTGTGGCCCTGTGTGCACCACCCCCATAAAAGTTGCAACTGCCAGCTCAGGTGGAAAAATGTTGCAGAGTAAAAGATGTATTCAATAAATAGAGAGGGACAGCATGGGGCCTGGGGAAAGTGTGCATGAGACGGAGGTTTGGAGAGTGGAATAATGGAAGAGAGGGTAGATGGGGCATGAGTGTACATTAAACAGCGGTGCTTGACGCCTGTGAAAGAAAGCATACCGCTGGGAATATAACTCTTAACTAGTATTGTCTCCTTTCAATTTAAAGGAAGAACAAGTGCTGTCATCTATATAATTCTTTATTTTCAAAGGTGGTTATCAACATCTATTACTATACATTATAACACTAATTAGAATATCAGCATTAAAATGTATGTTTTTGCCCCAGGATATTTTATCACATCAGCACATATAGCTACACAGATATATATATATATATATATATATATATATATAGGGGTTGGGCCAGTTTTGTAATGCATTAGAAAACCTGGTGGAACATCTTAAAAGTAATTTAGGTAATTGGCAACAGGCCAGTACTGGGTATAAAAATTCCAGAGAGTATGAGTCTCCTACTAGTAAGGGGGGTGGGAGGGGTGGGGTGGGGTGGGGGGTGTGGTTAGCAAAATAAGAGGTTTTCAAAATGTAAAATTGCTAAGAATTTGGGGGATCTGTGGAGTAGAACATCGAGAAAAATACTTGTAGGCTACACGAGGGATACTGCTGAAAACCGATATTTAGTGGTTGTGGTCTTCGGGCCCTTAGCCAGCACGGCATTAGAAACAGATATGATTTGGTAGTGGAAATCACTGCATGGACTCAGGAACACTTTATGAAATCATTTGCAGTGAACAGTTCATAAGCTCATCAAGGCATTGCAAGTTAAATCTCCACCACGCAAAGAAAGTAATCATATAAAAACAAGATCCAGAAACACAGCCATCTTAAGCTTCCTAAGCTTACTTTAGCAATAACCAATGTGTCAAACATAACCACTACATAAGGGGCCATTTGGCTTGAAATCATGATTGCATGGGTTTCTTGCACATCTGTGTGGACCTCCATTAAGGTCAACGAGGTTCTGAGTAGTCAGCAAATCTAAAATTCAGAAAACACCCAGAAAGCAGTAAAAATTGAGTGCAGTGTAAAAGAAGATGTTAAACATCTGTCCAAAATACCCATGTAATAAACATTTAAAACTGCTAATCACATTCTTCAGTAATCAAATTGTGTTTTAAATTTCACTGTAATGTGTGACACTGTCATTTGTGCAGCTAATCATAGTAAGTGCCAAAAGGTCTACATCCCCACACACCATACATGTGGTTATCCATACATGTGGTTATCCATTGCTGCAGTTGAGTGATTATATACCAGTGCACTCAGATACAACCGACATACAGTACAAAACGCTGCATGTGCTCACTTTTTAGATCAGAACAGCAGGACTGCACTGGATTGCAGGGATGTCTTACCGTCTTATTTCAATCTTGCTTGCTTACAACTTCACATCACAAAGAGAGAGGTGCTGCCATGTGCTGGGTCTCAAGAACCAGCTAGTGCAGGTTGGCTATGTAACATCTTAGACCCAACAGCTAGCTGACACAGTACTAAAGGTGGGGGATATAACCTCAAAATTATATCAAGATATTTCAAGGAAATATATATACATACAGGAAAAAATAAAAGAAATAACAATTTATCTGTGATTGCAGCTTGCAGACAGCAGCATTTATTAGTGTGAGCAAAATGAGCTACTGTCATTGATGAGAATTTAGCTAATTCAAAGGTGCTCTATTGCCACAAGGTGCCAGCAGCAGCAGCATGACAGTGCAATAGTAGTGACACAGCATTATGTACAGTGACACAGTATAAGCACAAGGAACATCCCAAATTTGCATTGAGCTGGATGCTGCACTCTGCCTGCTGCCCACTCCCTGTCAGGCCTGAATTATGCATTTTGCGTCGTATCTTTCTCGTAGATTTCTGGGGATTTCCAGTTACATACGTAGGCCCCGCAATGCAGGAGCATAATTCAAGCCTTATTCTGCATTTCTATTGGTCACACAAATGTATGTCACACTCAGAATAGCATGCTTGTGCTGCAATCTTCTCAACACAACAGGAAACCGTTATTGCTGCTTTAAAAGCCCTCCTTCACCATCATGTAACCACATCAGTAATTTCCATCCACTCTTTGCTCGTCCTGTCATATGGAGCGCAACTAGCAAGTGCTCCAGCAATATCTGGTTGAGCCATATGTTTATTTTTTGGTTGCTGCGTCACTAGCTGCTAGCGTCTCCTCCTTACATGCCTTCATAACCTGGTTGTGCTCATGGTTTGTTTTTGCCTCAAGTGGTGAAACAGATTTGTTGTCTCAGCCTTTAGCAGGAAGAGGCAGGTTTTCTTGCGTATTGCGATTTGTTGGAGTTTGCTGAAGTAGCTCCCTTTTTACTAAATGCTCATCGGAGGCTGACACTCGGCTCTCGCTGTCAGACATGCCTGTCTCGCTGTTGTGTACGCTAGGGAGCATAAACACATGGCGTAGCTATATCATTGATATCTTGATATGGCACTTTTATATGATGTAGCAATTTATACTGGTATTATGATATGATATGGCACAGCCCTACATTGTACATTAATTTTTTAAAAAAGCTAATCGATTAGTATTTCTGGTACCAACTAGAAAGCGCATGAACATGTAATCATCTAGTCCACCAGGCATTACATCACGGCTTCTTAGGAAAAGAGTAGGAGCTAAACTGGCCTGCCTGCAGTCCAGACTTGTCACTGAATGAAAACATTTGGTACGCTATGAAACAAAACAGAACCAACCACTCAAAAATCAAATGAAATGAATAAGTTGGGACAGTGGTGATGTCAAAGTGTGGCTGCTTGGGTTAAGATTTATGAAGCTATAGGAACAGATGAGACAAAGAAGACTGAAAACCACTGATATAAATACATACAGTGTGTGGCTTTGAGAAGAGAATGGTTTCCTTGATGGCACTTGAACCCATAAGAGAGCATCTGCCTGCCTTCATGTTTTACAATGAGGCTCATTACAAAGGATATTTGGGTCTTGATGAAAGATCTTCGTTGATGCCAATCCATCAAGCTGATACATACCTGTCAAAAAAAAGAACAGAAATGCGCCATTGTAGTCATGTGGTCGTCACAAGATTTGACGCTGCGCGGCTGGTGATGGGGCTATGAGTGACAGCCAGTCGCTTGATTGTCAGCTCAGCCCTCCCATGACCTCCAATGAGTCTGTTTGTAAGCCACACGTACAGTTACATGGTGTCCTACCAGTGAAGAATTTCACACAAAAGCACAAATGATTCTGCTGCTACGCGGAGAAGACAGTGTGTCTGCAACTACCAGAAAATGACAATCATTATATTCTTTTATCCAAGTTTCTGATGTATATACTGAGAAACTCAAGCAGTGTCATTGAATATAATTTTAATGTGGTTTGACTGACTAAAACAGCATAAAGAGTGGTTGTAGAAATGCCTGCTTGTGTGCAACCTATTATCCCTGCAACAGTAGATGGACGCAAATTTTCTCCAACCTCTCTTGATTTGGAAAAATATAAACATCTGGCCCTCTGCGCTTTAAAAAAAGCAAACCAGTTGGTATGCTTCTGAGCTGAAACCCCACAATGCCCTGATGGCTTGTCTTTGTGCCACAGAAGCACATTCATTACCTCCTTCTGTCTATTTCAGACAAGGCATCAATTTGAAGATGTGAGGTGTCACGGTGTGGAAAATGTTGCATTTTCCTTGTCAGCCAAGCCTATGTTTCTCTTTCTATGGCCCGGATAAAAGGAGTGGCCTCGGCATGCATCTCTGCCATCTTTCCATTCCCCACGGAGATATTTGAGTGCGAGATGAGTCTCCCTCCATGCTGTGTACACACAGAGAAAAGAGAATTGCTGCAGATGCATACTTAGGACGAATAGCAAGTTTTTCCTCACCAATACAACCAGAGCAAAAGTATTCAATTTACGACATCTGCTTCACTTCAATAATTCAATGCATCTGAATGTTTTATAAGTAAACTATGTAATCTTTAGAAGGAAGGAAGTGGCGTTGTACTGGAAGCTGTTTTTGCTGTTGTCTTTCGTAAACAAGGACGGGGTAATGTATGTCTTCACTTTGTTAACCCTTCTTGGCTTGATGATTTAGCTTTACATGCTCTGTGTTCTTTAGATTTGACTGATTTGGGCTTTGATGAAACTGAATCATGACAATTTCTCTCTGCATTATAGTTGTTGTCATTACAGCCTGAAGACAACAGCCTAATAGGATCAAAAATGAGGCACCAATGATTTCAGGCATACAGCCTTGCTTTATTAACATGCCTTTATCTCTGATATCATCAAAAGGCTATCATCAACTAAAAGTTAACAGCATAAACCCTGAGATCCTCTATCTCCTGAATGCGACGCACCATCATTTGCTGTTTTTTTCTGCCCCCGTGACTGATTATCATTACCTTTTCTTGCAAATACCATGCTCATTACGTTAGTGTACAGCCAAAACATTAGTAGAGGGAGCCTATCTCTCTCCCATGAAGGGAGAGGAGAGGAAGAGCTATGGAGGCAGATTTTCCCCTAGCCTCAGCAGCCAGCCCTGGCGCACTTGGCTATTAACCACAATGAACATGGGCTTTGTTATTAACATCTGTTCATCAGGGATCGGGCCCAGGCCTAATCACCCCTCACACCTTCTGTTTCTGCACAAGAAGAGAGGCAATCAAGGGCATCATTTGGCAGCTGGCTGGAACTACTAATGCCTTTCTCCTGCTCTGCTCTGCTCCCCCTCCTTTCATTGCCTTTTCTCTTTTCACTGCCATCATTTTTTCCTCTCTTTTCTGCCCTTATCCTCAAAAAAAAATGTCTCTCTCCCCTCTTATGGGATTATGTTATTTGAGAAGAAAACACACACACATACAGACAGACACGAAACACATAGAGAAAAAAACATGGACACACACACACACACACACACACACACACACACACACACACACACACACACACACACACACACACACACACACACACACCAACAGACACAGAGGCAGAGTGAACCTTTGATAGCAGTGAGATGGTAGATTTACTGATGGCCGTAACAGTCCGGCGCCATGGGTGGTTCACATGAACTCAACCTCATCTCAGTCTCTCCGGTCTGCTCCTCCCACTGTATAGCAGGCAGATGTTCACAGGTTCATATAAGCCCCTGAAACAACATTCAGACTGGGTGTGAGAGAAAAGACAGACACAGGAAAAGATAGAAAGATGTGAGAACCAACATTGACAAGTAAGAGATAATGGCAAGATTGACAGAATACCAATGGGAGATACTATATGTCCAAAAAAAAAAAATCACAGATTGACTCACAGTGCAGAAATAGTTCTTTTGAAGGTTATGTTGGTGCTAAAAGATGTGACACTCATATCCATTTAGAACTGTAAGCTACTGAGCTATTCCTTTTTTTTTAAATTTGGAGTTTTTTCATTCTTTTCATTTTTTTGAAAGTTTCTGGCACTCGATGCATGTTTGTCTGTGTCAGTTCTGTTGTGACCATATGATATGTGTTTTTCTGCTGCGATTTATGCCAGAAATTTCAGCATTTGTTGTCATCGGATTAATCCCTTTGTCAGCCCTGGCCTCTTGAACACATTGTGTCTCCTTCTGTTACCCACAGGAAGGAAGGACTGGGGCATCTGTGTTTGGGTTGGCTATGTCTAAATCAGCACTCCTTGTCCTATCGTGGTAAAAAGATACACACACACACACACACACACACACACACACACACACACACACACACACACACACACACACACACACACACACACACACACACACACACACCCTTCCCTCTCTCTCTTTTCCAGTCACTGACTGTCTGTTTCTAACTGAGAACAACATGTCCTCTTCTGTCTCAGTAGTGGGGCTTCTCAACACAAAGCCCTTTTCATGTGTGGATGTGGGTCTGTGATGGCTGTCACATTTTGGCTAAGTTCTCTGGGGCTGTCAGCTTGAGATTATGTTTACCAGGATGCTGCTGTCACTCAGAAAAGTTGCTATTACTGACAGTGCTATTACTGTTTTGGAGTACTTCTTGACTGTTAATAGGTTCAGGTCACCCAAATCACTGAGATGGGTATAAGACATGATCGATGCATGTACATGGTTAGATAGTATCTTTAAATCAATATAATTGGGTAAATAGGCTCCAGCCCCCTCCCCCCGCTTAGCTAATCCTCAGTTGGATAAGTGGAAGAAAATGGGGGGATGGAAATACCCAATATATACTGTAGGTTTGTTAGCTTCAAATCAGGTCAATGTAAACACGTAGAACCCTTTTAGATGTTCTGTGTCATCACAATAAAATATCAAATTCAACTATATATACCAGTCGGAAGGTCACTGGATCAATCCCTGACTCCTCCAGTCTACATCCTAAGCATCCTTGGGCAAGATACTGAACCCTGAGCTACATCAGATGCATCCATTGGTGTGTGTGTGTGTGTGTGTGTGTGTGTGTGTGTCAGAAAGTGATTAGGCATAGATAAAAGTGCTGTATAATTGTGTTTGATTGGGTGAATGAGATTTGTGGTAAGAAAGTGCTTTGAGTGCCCAACTAAGTAGAAAAGTGCTATATCAGTACCAGTCTCTTTAATCTGTGGTTAATTTTATGTAAGCATAAGTTATTTATCACCTGGTGAAGGTTCAGTTTTATGTATTTGTGTAGCTTCCCAGCAAATGTAAAGTTGAATAAGTTGTTTAAATGTCTACTCAAGATGTCATGGATGAGTAAAAGTGACAAAATCAAAGTTGTCATCACTTGTCTGTTTGTTATCTGTACTTCCTGGACATTTTAGTAAGAAGATGCTTGTTTTTACATTTATTTTTTAAATATTATCTCTTTATCAACAAGAACAAAACAAAACAAGCAATAAACTCTAACTTGGGAACAGTAAGAAACAGTCATTTATGCATCACGAGGAGGGACTATACTCCTTACAGTGTAGAGGCTGGTATAAATAAGCTCACCCAATGAACATAATGAGACAGAAGTATAATTTACATATAGATGTACATATCATAAACATGAATTATTAAAAAAAAAAGTGTGTCCAATGCCAGTCTTTGTATATGGAGTGGATAACATGTGGCCATCTACTTAAAAACATAAGAAAGTCTCATGCATTTTCTTTATTCATAGCAGTAATATCTGCAATATTTCCAGCTATGTGAGGGAAGGCTTGATGGAGGAACTGCTGTTTGTGGAAACAGTGTCCCCTCTGGCTGCCTGCCTCTTAATCATGCTGCAGTTTTTGGCATCGGACCACAATTGGACAGGTATACAATGTGCTGTTTCAGCGATGTTTGCTGGGCATAGTCTTAGTCATCTATGAGCATATAGCAGTGTTGGGGCTGTTACTCAAAAAAAGTAATGTCTTTTACTTTTTTAAGTAATGTATTAGTACTTTTACTCCCTGGGAAAAGTAATTTGTTACAATACATTACTTTTACGTTACTGCATAACATGTCCTGAAATGCACATAACTACCAGTGAACAGTATAAGCGCAGGCTACAGTCCCACATACTGACACAATCCTAATGAGGACACACATAAAATATTTCAGTTTTGAACTCAAAGCCAACAACACAAAGCAAAGTTGTAAACCAGCCCAGAAACACTTCAGTTATTCTACTGTAGAAATATCTACAGGTGGAAATAGAGACTCATCAATGTCTTTGCTACCTGTTGAAGATCAACCTCCCTCTACTGGTCTGGGGTCAGCATGCACTCACGCTCACGCCTTTGCTAGTTTTGTGTTAGCATGCTGTCTGTGCAGAAACTTGCAAAGAGCTGATGTTCTGTTAGCAGTATAATGCAGTTGTTTCTATCTTGCACTTTACCTTTGCGCTCTTGTTCAGTCATGCAATAAAAATAAACGTTATGTTCATATTGCCACTCCTCAAAAGCTGTCACTCCTCTTCCCTGCACACTAACTGAGATCAGCTGATTACAGGGAAGTGCAGGAAGAAAAACGGGAAAAATGCAATGTGATTACAGTAATGCAGTGGAACTCATCACACTACAACACTGTGGTACAATAAGCTAACAGGGAAAATTAAAAACAGAAACATTATTTTAAGACAACTCAACAGAAGTTAATTTAATTAGCTAACAAGATAAAAACTGATATGTTCACTTCTGCACACATCCAAAGATATTTTTCTTGTAATCTGGTGATTTTCCCCATGAAATGTAAATACACTTGTGTATAAAGTCAGCCACTTTAATTAGGTATGTATGTTACTCCTTAAATTTTATTTTAGAATAACTAATGAACAAAATAATCAGACTATTTTGTAACATTTCAGTAACACAAAAATGCACTCATAATTTTTAAGATTAGACAACTGGATGGTGTTTTTACAATGTAAATAATGCAATATGTTTCATTTTCATTTGGATGGACTTTAACTATCTAAACTCATCTTGTCTCTGTTGCACGGAAAGTCCTAAATCTAAAAATCTCAAACCATAAACATTATGAGATTGAAAAGGCGTGGAAACACAACAAAGGCAAACTTCATTTAATTCTTCCAGCATATGGAGTTACAGTTGCTTCTCCTTCGATGAGAGAGGTCATCATCCGACCGTATCCAAAACATAGTGCATCCATATGTCCATGTGCATGTGGTAGCATGTTAATTCAGTGTTTCTCTGTAACAGTTTACCACCGTGTTTAACAGGCCTAATTGACTTTAGTTATTTGCACTAGAATCTAAAACAAGTTTTTTTTACAACATTTAACCAACACGCAAACACGATAAGATCTCTTGCACCCCCTACCATGTGTACCGGTGCTATAGTGTGAGCAGGAATTGTCTAATTAGCCTGTTTGCAGGCTTGGAGCATCACTTTTAATGAGGTATCATTTCCTCAAGGTCATTTCCGTGTTTGCAGGTTGTGTGTATGTCTCTGTGTGCATATGTGAGTGTGTGTTTTTTTTTTTCCTTCCCCTCTGTTTGTTTGCGTTCTCTTTTTTAATTGAAAATGTTGACTCAGGTTGTCTCCATCTGTTAAGTGAGGAGCAGCATGACAGCAAATAATTATGACCTTTGCAGTCTGTCTTCTCCCAGAATGCTGTTCTTTCTTAGATAGTACTGCTCATAAGAAAAAAAAAAAACAAAAAACTGTTGTTGCACTTTCTTTATGAATAAATATATTACCTGAAGATACTTGCTACTGCGCTATCATTTAGAGAATTGACTCAGAATGTGTAAAGACTCATTTCTTTTCCTTCCATTGTCATACCACCACATGTTTTTCTGTAATTCATATTTGCTTCCTCCCTTCAACCTCTTTTTCCATTTCTAGCCGCGGGGGTCAAAGACAACGCACACGGTTGACAGTAGTCAACAATAGCTTTTTGGTCATGGCTCACAACGTCCACACTTTGCCTCTAAAGACAAGGGTCGTCAATTTTATTGTTTAAAAGTCATTCTGCCTAACCTCTATGACTCCATTTTCTTTCATTTCTTGACCTAACTACCCGTTCAGTTCTCGTCTCCTTCTCACTCGATGGCTTCAGTGCGTATGTATTCACCACGCAACAGCTCTCTCATTTCCACTGTTTCCTTCATTTTCGTCTCATTCTTCATGGACACTTCTATTTCTGTAATGGTGCATGGTCAACCATTATCTCTCTATCACACAATTGTCTGTTTGAGACATTTGCCCATATACAGATTGAGCTTTTCACCTTCATGTCACCTAAGCTTACCTTACCAGGAGCATTTGTATCTTTCTGAAACCTTGAACCAAGGTTCAGGTCAGGGCTTGAAGAGCTAGCACACCTAGCCAAACTATACTGCCATCCACCTAAATACCTGTGATTCAATGGGAGGAAGCGTGCCCACAGTGGAAATGATAACAGTGGAACTGGTCTAGGCCTCTATAACCAGGGGAGTTCTAGTGTCCCTCCTCTGTCAAAGTAAAAACAGTGAGGTGCTAAACACTTTCCATCCCAGCAGTGGCGGGGGGCTCGCAATGCCATTAAAAAAAGTGTGGAGAAGCGCTTGGAGTGTCAATTCCTCAGGCTGGTTACACTGCAAGACTCTGTGTGTCCAGGTATGCTGTAGTCATACCAGTAGGACAGAGTGATTGGGGGTGAGGTTGGAGGGGGGTGCTCGAAGAATTAAATACAGAGGCTTAAGGGGGATAGGGGGTACAGGTGGAATGTGAAGGATGTAGTGTTCTGCTATATATGTGGCCTGACACCTGGAATGCTATTTAACTACTCAGTGGCAGGTGTGGTGGCCAAAACATACACACGTACACAGTTGTATGTAATCGGAAAAAGAAAAAGAAAAGTAGACCGGGCCTTGATGGGTTAAATGGCCATGTCCCCCCTGTGTTGAGGGGGAATGTGCTCCTGTGCTGTGAGCGATCGCTTCCTCTCTCAGGGGCTCCAGCATGGGGCCAGACTGGTGGCTGTTAGCTGGAGATGGATGACTTCTCATCCTGCCTCTTCCGACAAGTAGAGTGCACAGGCAGAAAAACAACACAGGAAACATGAACATGCAGCCAGGAGTAGCGTTTTTATATATACAGTAGACAATGCACAGTGCTGCATGACTTGGGGGGGGGGGGGGGGGGGGGGGGTTGAATGGAAAAACAGTATTGCACTATGTTTTGTCAAGACTAAGATATGCCATTACCTAAGAAAGCATGTTAGTTTACCTACATGAGTTTAGCTAATAGCCAAATAATTGTAACCATTGAAATTCCCTGAAATTTCAACTTTGACAGATTTAAAAGAAGCGCCTAAAACAACAAATTGTTATCGTCTTATTTATATTTAGGCATAGATGATAAAATATACTATATAAAAGTGTATAAGCATATACTGTATGCCCCATATCGCATATTGCATTGCATTTCTTTATTGGATGAAAATATAGTCATGATAACATCACTGATATACCTGGAGGTATTAAGAGATAGCAAAGAATTTCTGAATAGGAGAGCTGTCACTCTGAGAGCGTCCAGTTTCATAGGGGGAGCAGAATGAATGTGGAGCTTTAGCCCAAACATCTTATAACTCATAGAAAGGGTAACAAAAAAAAGTGTACTTTTATGTATTTATTTATGTGCTGTCTGTTAGAAGGAGATGATGGAGCTTATGTCTGAAAAAAATTCTTTTGCTTCACATCATAAAATCTCTTGCTCTCTAACACTGACTTTAAAAGACTCAAAACCCATTTTCCTTGGTTCATGTGTGACCACATGAGCTACTGCACTTCAGTCATAGTCTACATGGTCCAAGAATGGAGGTCACCCTCAAAGCTCAGTACAAAGAGGGGACTGATCCTGCGGTGTTGACTTTAACATAATGTCCTGCTTCCCCTCCACAGTGTTCAGAGAGTCCTGAACAATGTATCTGAAGTGAAGTTCTCCCAGCAGGTGGAGGTTCAAATGGGTCCAAAACCAGAGGCACCTCGGGAGGGATCATATGGCTGGTGCCGTTAGGCCTGGCCAAAGTTTGACCCGTACTAAAAAACAGGCCTGTTCCAGACCATTTCTGCTAACCCCCTGCTAAAACAACACCAGGGAAAGTGTGCGCCAGTATAGGTATAGCTTTGGGTGTAAACGGTGTGTGTGTGTGTGTGTGTGTGTGTGTGTGTGTGTGTATCCATAGTGAAAAAGGGCAGGTGTATATGCAGCTGAAAACACTGACCCCGACTTGAGTAAACACACAAATGACAACCTCATGGGTTTGCGTCTTTGAACTGATGTGACATGCAGCTGAATGTGTCAGTGCATGAACATATGACCCATATGTGTGAAGCATTCTTCATGTGAGGTCAAATGTAGGTATATTTATATAGCGCTGCATCAAAGTGCAGTGTTCAAGTTGTCTTTTACGATTGAAGTTAATTATTAGGGGTTTTATTATAAACACATATTTTAAAGTAGAGTGACGAAGACAACTCACTGGTTATTTTATCTTTTTTTGCTCCTTTCTTATATGCTCCTAAATCTAAGAAGGTGCAAGTTTACTTTTTAGTTATTTAAGAATCCAATTTATTTTTTACACATCTGTACTTCAGTTTTACTTTTAGGCATTATACATACACATATACATATATATATAAAAATCTAAAAAAAAAAACAAAAAATAAAACACTGACAATAGGGACTAGTGAGCATCTTAACAGGCGTTGATGGCCACCAACTGATAGGCCCCACCCTTTGGTCAATGAGTGATGGGCCAAACTTGACCTTCTCACTGAATGGCAAGGGGTATGGGGCTGAGGGATTGAAAACATCCTCTCAGAATGATGGCTGTTTCAGGGGCTGCAGACATGGGAAACATGGCCTGCCAGTCACACGCACTCTGTGGTATCATAAAAGAGCCAAGAGTGGCATGCCAGATATGTCACCCATGCGCCAGACCGACTTCACAGGCCAAGCTGAACCAGCAGGACGCCACTGGTCACTAACTTCGACAGACAGACATGGGATGTGTTTACAAATAGAAAACGCAATATATTACAATACTATACACTGTAGCTGATTTTGCCTCATGGATTTCTATCCAATAGGCAGGAAAAAATCTGTTCCATATCTGGTAACTGAAAAAAACACAGAAAAACATGCATACCGTATATCCACGTGAATTCAGGAAACTATTCTCTATAAGGAACTATGAGAAAAGACATGCAAATGTATCTTTGAGCATGCGATTGCTGAAGTTATTTGTCTTTTTAGCTTGTCAGAGGTAAACGTTACTAAATATTTCTGTGCTCACATAGGAAGTAAATGGGTCTAGTAAGTTTACATGCATACACAGACTAAAAACAGGAAAAAGAAAAAGGAAAAAGTAGTTATTGAGCTATTTTCAATGCATGGATTTCTATTGAGGATCCAGTGTAAGCACTATTCTGTGATTTTAGGAGGTACATTAAAAAAAGAAAGGGAGCAAGAAAGGGAGAGACAACAGCGAGTGCCTCTGATTATAATTGACAAAGAGACCTTTTTGGGGATATGGGGGTGGGTTTATGTGGGCTGGATGTTTGATTTGCTGTTGATTTCTAGAGTCCCCCAATTTAAATCAGCAACACAAACTCTAAAAGGCCTCTAGAGGTGATTTGCTTCTTTTTTTCCTTCTTCTTCTTCTTCTTCTGGAACCATGAGGCTCAAGTCGAAAGTGTTTGAAGTAACATTTTTCTTCTGGAATTATGACCTTATATTTAGGTGTAAAAATTTGTATCACATTCAAAAGGTATGCTATGTGGTAAAGTAGTCAATCACTGCTGATTACAGGCAGTTATGCCCCAACATCTCAAGAAGGCCTTCCACCTTCTCCCTTCAGTTTTCAGGTAATAATGGGGATCTCAGCTGATCAAACAGTGGCTGAGCTTGGTAGCGACCTAACAGGTAAAGTGACATGTGAAAGTGTGTCACCAAGAATGCCAGTGAGTTCTCTCGCTGTAGAAACAGGTGGAGCAACATGAGCCGTGTAGTCCAAGTGAATAAAGAAAGCCACATGTGACTTGGGGAACTTGGTTGAGGTTGCCACATATCATGTTAAAGGGAACATCTCTTGATAGTCATTCTTGAGAAATGACATGAGAAAATGATGCGCACCCAGGTGGTCAAACGCTCTTTTTTGTCTCTCAGCAGACAACCAGTGCTGCTTTTGTTGCTGTTCATCACTTTGAAGGAGGACCCATGGTGGGTGTTTACGGTTCCTCGCTTCCTCTTGGTACCGCATGCTTCCATGCGCCCCTCACCAAACAAGCAGGAGCTTTTGTTGTAGGAGGGGAAGTGGAAACTTGTAAGCACTTATAATATATGATGCGAATATATGGGGGGTGAGTAATAAACCATACAGCTATTCAACTTAAGCTACTTGGTGGCCAGATTCCCTCACATTCTCCACACTTCTCATGAGGACCCCATATTGGCACCTATTTAAACAATGCAATAAAAAAAGCTCACTTCATTGTATGAAAAGTTATATTATATATATACAGTTGTAATACTATTGGGCCCACAGGCTAGAACATATTGTTACCAGTCATTAGGCCCAGATTAATACTTGAACACATATACATAAAACCCAACAGAATGATATTGCTCTGACTTGGCATCCATAAATTGTGGAGATATAGTGTCGCCAGATAGAAGGCATATGGCCATGGTAGGACACTGCTCCTTGTAATTGAGCAGCAGAGCAAGCAGTCCATAAAGATGCCAAGACATAGTTAAATATTTATGTAGATGAATGGAGTAATAAATAAATGGTTAAATGAATAATGGCTTGACTAACGTGATCGCAATAGATAAGTCATGTTTTATTCAGGACCTCTAAAACGTTTAGAGAGAAAAGAAGATGTTATTCTAATGAGTCATTTGTTTAAATTGCCTCTGAGTGGGGATGGTAAGTTTAAATAATCTTAATAAAATGCAGGTATGCAGGGTTATTCTACAAAGGTGCCTTCAGAGATCTGAGGCAATATTTCATTGTTTTAAATCAAATGCGGTTTCCAAAGACGATGCAAAAAAGATTATGCTGTTAAATCTAAGTTAATCAGCACTGGAATAATACTTTCACTCTCATCTGTGTAACAAAACCATATCTTCCCTTTACACACAGATAAAAGTCGCCCTGTGCTTTTCTTCTATTGGGGATATTGTATGTCTATGGACTCCCCACTGAGCTTGACCAGATTGCTGTTTAGGTATGCCCTCTACAGGCTACATGTGGAACTGAGACCACTGTCTTCTGATGTCATATTTTTAAAACCAGTTTGAACAGACATACTGATAATTAAAAGAACATATTTGGATATTTTACTTTAAAAAAATACACTTTATTCCTAGAATGTAACAATTAATTTGTTTTGTTGTTTATTCTCCTGCATTCAGACAACTGAAAGTGGACAGTGCTGTTGCTTTAGCACATCCAGAACCTCTGAGATGCTTTCTTGAGTGGACACAAGGGAAAAACTGTCAACAACACTGACACAGATTCCCACTGTGAAGTCAGGACTGCATAAGACGCGAAGCTGTCCACAGCATGCCGTCAGGATTTCCCTCTTTGTCCTTCAGATTTTTCTCTTCTCCCTCTGGATGAAAAACGATGCCATTACACTATTTAATAGCCACAAATGTAGTCATTCATAACCAACCACTGTTGATCATTTTCATCCTGAGCAGATCCACATTAGTCCAGTTACAATAATATGTATGCTTTATGGTAAATATATTGCACTGTATATTTAAATGTTATTTTTGCAGTGATGAGACAGAAATGAATTTAGTAAATGTAATGATTTACGAATGCAAATTTTGCTACTGAATAATGTCCAGCATATTAGTTATCTTATTTGGCATGTTGCTTGTGACCACCTTAAATCTTCCTGGGAGCCTTGCTTTCCTTTGACAGCCCACATTTTGAGACGCCGCTTTGAAGCCTGCTACTGTAAATAAAAGTATTTACACAGATGTCAAGGAAACCATTAGCAATTAGTTAGTTTAGTTTTACTTTCAAAAATCCAGGAAATGCACTTTTTGGGCGAAATTAGGCAAAAGAAAGATGAAGAACAAACATAAAACCAGCATGATTTCATGATCTGTCTGCAGAAACTGCATGATGTTTTGGTTTTTGAAAATCATTTTCAGGGGACATTGTTTGTGTTCATGTGCTTATTGCTGTGTATTTGACTGCATATAACCAAGCGTGTGTATTTGTCTAGCCTTTGAAGGCACTGCCTTCCCCTGTGTGTCTTTATTGTGGGGCAGCTGAGGCCCTGCCTGTAGCTCTGTCCAGCAAAGAGACTCAGACACCAGCTGCATTCACCGTCACAAACCTCCACTGGCCTTTGATGTCTGCTCTGCTGCCCAGCCCCTGACCACAGAAACACAGTGTATCCACCAACCATCTTGAGTAAAAAAGACAGAAACACCTCACTCCTATTTACATGTTTTTATTATCTAACGGGAGAGGAGAAGTTGTTTGATATCCGTGGACAAAAAAACAAGCTGTTCGGGTCTGGGCACTCTGGGGTGTCGGACTGATTGACTGCATGGGCAAAGTTCCCAGGGTCTGTCTTTGTGTCCGACTGCTTTTCAAACAGCCTCGGGCTTGAGAGAGTTTTGCCTTGGGCAGAAAAATGATAAATTAGAATTACATTTTACCAAATCAGAGTGTCTAGGTTTGGACTAGAAAGGTGCAAGAATGAAATGAGATAGGCTTTTATCATGTGGAATCAAAGTACAATCACGTTGACGTGAATGCAGTTGTCCTATGAATATGCAAAAGAAGAAACGGGGCTTCCCGCTGCTGTGTTGATGCAATTGATAGAGTGCTATTTGGTTTGTAGTTTACATTTTTGCATATTAGCATTGAGATGCACAGCCTAAGACACTAAACTGAGGTATACTTGATGAGGTGCATTTTGCCTACTGAATGAAATTTCCATGAGTAAGACCAATTATGTGTTTGTACATGTTTTAATTAGTATGAATGCTATCAGCTGATTAGAATCTATTAGAATCTATTGTGAAATGCACCTTAGCAAAGAATACATCAGATTAAAAGTTTAAACAGTGAAGTTAAAGTCAGATTAGTATCCTCACACTGCTGTCACTGCAGTATATTTTCTAATTCAAGTGCTCAAACTGGGGCATTCCAGCCTCTCCCCTCTGTAGTTAGCAACTCAGAGTACAGACTCTTCTTTAAGACAGCGAGGTGAATACAGAGTTGTCCAGTCTGTGCCGGGGATATGGCCTGTGATGAGTAGAGTTTAAGGGGCAAATATAAAAGATATAAGAAAAGAAAAGAAAAAAAATAAAAATAGAGAGAGGGGAAAAAAATCTGAGATAAAACAAAATGTATTTTTCCTATCCTCTTTCATGCTTTCATAGCAGAAGCTTTACAGACAATGTTTGCATCATTACCCCTCAAAAATTTTCTAAGCAGTGGCATTTCCATGAAAGGCTAGACAGATGACACAGCATCCGGTATACCCCCGGATGGTGCCTTGTTTCACGATCGTTGTTAGCCTTAAAGCCCCTGCGCAAGCATCTCACAAATACCTAATGGTCTTTATCATAAATATCAGTACTGCAAAGGTTATAGTTAGATAGATATGTCCCTGTGCTCCATTTAGTTGCATAGCAGACACTTTTGACTGATGCTGCTTTCAAATAGCTAGAAGCACATTGATAGAGGAGGCTTAGAGCTAAATAACAAGTAGGTTACTCTTGGGGTAATCTTAATGCAGGTGAAATATCTGCTCTTGTGTAAAGGTTATCTCAATATAACTTCTACATTGTTTTCTCAAATCTCAGCAACATCCTCAGTTAAACTAATGGAAGACCTTGCCATTTCACAATAGCATGACTTAGAGGCAGAACAGTGAACCCAGAAAATAGTCTGCATCAATGCACAACCGACACCGAGAATCTGCAGCTTTCTCCTCTGTACTGGGAGCACTGGAGACAGGCTATAAAGGCTATTACAGTTTTGACTAATAGTTTACTTGACTGAATTATAATCACATGATAATATCTATTGACCATCATTGATTTGCTATTAGAAGACTAGTTTGACCTTGATTTATGGTAGCAGACCTGTCGAGTTCAAGGCCATAAAAGGATCATTGACAAGCAACTATAGCCCTCAGTAACATGCCCCTAAGGTCCCCTTCAGCAGCAGATCAATACCTGACCTCTATAACCATTATTTACCAGCAATAGCTTTTCAGCTTTTTCTAAAAATGATGTACAGTATCTGTCTGAGGGGAAAAGGGAAACATTGTTCTTAACCTTGTGCTAATAGGCTTTTGCTGTGACTGATGTACAGAAGTAAAAAAAAAAAAAATCTAAAATGAAGACCTTGGTGTAAACTTTCTAAATGTCTTAATTTCATACTACTGCCAGGCTGTTTTCATTTTTTTTTTTTAAATTGTTATTACTTTGGTGAAAGAGATAAGGAAATATGTCTAGATATCGCTAAAGTAAGTAAGTATGTATTGTTTGAAAAAGTTTCTAAATCTTTTTGAAGTATTTAAAGAATCATTTTGTTGATTTAAGAAAACCATCGGTTGTCTGTGTTGTGTATTCAAATTGTTCCTCTGTGCCACAGAGACATAGTACACCAAACTGAGCAACACTACACAAAAAGACAAGATTCCTCTTTCCAAAAGGTTTTTATCTCTGCAAAGTAGTTTCTGGAGTCTGAACCTGTGACGTGTAAGATCACTGCTACTTATCTGTGGGACCTTTTCTAAATAAACCGCAGTGCAAAAACCTTTGTTAACGATGACACATCACCCCAGTCAAAGTTCAGTGATGTGATAGTATTTTTTTTTTTTACTAATGAGCTCTAAAGTATAGACAAACACATCAAATCACACTTTCTAAACACAGGTAATAGAGCACTTGATAGCAGGATCAATCAGTTGTTAGTTTTGGTATATATATATATATATATATATATATATATATATATATATATATATATAGACAGACTATCACCAAAGTTGTTATTTAATAATAGCTTAGGTATGTTTGCAGTGGGTTTACATTCATGCCATAATATCCGAGTCAGTAGAGTGCACTTGGTAATAGAAGCAACTGTGGCTCCCCATTAAGAAGGACCTTGGGGGACAGAGTATCTCTCACAGAGTGACCTTTATTATGAACAGTGCCAATGGGTCATTGGATGTGACACATATGTATTAGGCTGATTAGGAGCACAGCCTTGACCGGGGTCTGCAGGTGTCCAGCAGCACGACACCAGCAGCCTTTCTCTGTCCGAATTAAGAGGAAATAGTGAAGGCATGTGACCTTTTCAGTTAGGAAAGAACTTCACTTTACAAGCCATCCCATCTGAAGAAAAGCAAATCTATTCTGTAGTATTTCTTTGTGACATGAGCAAAATGCCCATTTTTCATTAGTTATACTAAAAAGAAAAACAAAGGCAATGATACTGCTTAGATTGCACTTCAGTGCACTTCATGGTTGATTTTGTAAAGGAATATTTTTTTCTACTATGCAATCTTCCAACTTTTCTGAAAGGTTATAGTGCACGGTTACATGTCTGCATGCAGCGTGTGTCTGTCGGTCAACAGAATCCACTCAGACAGGTGATGTGGGTGAGTAATCCATTATAAGGATACAGAATCCCTTCCTCAGCAGTGCACAGTTTGAGTGCACACAGCAAGACCTTGATGGGCCCCAGAGCCAGGGCCTGTCAAGCCAGGAGGCA
The DNA here is from genome assembly GCF_007364275.1 of Archocentrus centrarchus. Classification (NCBI taxonomy): domain Eukaryota; kingdom Metazoa; phylum Chordata; class Actinopteri; order Cichliformes; family Cichlidae; genus Archocentrus; species Archocentrus centrarchus. Next base: position 24,891,377 of record NC_044365.1, on the reverse strand, counting down.
GAGTGATGGAGAGCCCCCACCATGGTGCACTGGACCCTGGCTTTCACCCACGCACTGCCACTGAGGCTGCGCACTCAGGGGCCTACGGTCACTGCAACACAATCCAGATGTAGTCTACTGTGTGTGCAGGTATGCACGCGTTGGGTGTACGTTCACATGTTCTTCTCACTAAGAGTATGGGAGTGTGCCAACAAAGGGTCAATGCAGATTGAGATATTTCCTGCCAGTCTCCTGTCTGTCTGTCTCAAGGGCTTGGGATATTTCCATTATTGAAGGAAAATTCACTCAAATCCCTCAACCTTGTCAGCCAATGACATGCAGTCCCAGAGGACATTGGGCTTTAACTCTGAGGGACATTAATGAAAAGGCTACCAGCTCCCTGAGGAAACACTGCACCACAGCACATAGTGCTGCACCAGATAATGGCCAAGAGAGACACTAAAAAGCAGAGGTGTTGCTTATATGGAAACTTATAAAAAAATATGAGTATTTTTTCAAGCATTGATCTGGTATAAAAACTATGACATTCACTAGATAATAACTCTTGACAAAGTGTTGGACAGACAGCTATGAAAACTTTGTTTATGCAGACAGAATCTAGACAGAAAACCAATGCCCCTCCTGTGGTGACCATGGTTATTGTCAAATCATTAATCATTAAACACAGAAGTTTGTTCTAGTTATGTGTATCTTTCTTTGTGTGTTTTCCTTTATACACTTACAGTTCTGTGTCTGTGTACATAGCTGTCATACAAAATATACTTCCTGAATGTTTGGTTATATAGTAAATTACTTTAAATTTGTAATACAGCAACACCATGGTGAGCAATAATGCAGTTTTTATTATAAATCAGATCTTACAGGAGTTATTAAAGCAAACTTCACTAATTGGCACAGTGATTTAAAAAAAAAAAAAGTGCATGTGATTTCTTCTCACCCAACTGCAGTGAATAAAGACATTCTGTGTTGTTATGAAACTGAATCAATAATGTAGAGCACTGCTGTGTCTTTATTGCCTATCTGGGGAGCTACCGATTCATTAAAAAAAAAAAAATACAATATGGGGTTTGATTGCCCGGGGGTTTGGGTTTTTGAAATTAGAAAAGAAAAAAAAAAAAAACATGTCATCAAAGTCTTCTGTAAATATGTCTGTTAATTTATTGATGCATGTATCTACAATAATGATTCATTAAAGAGTAAAAGTATGAAGTTATTAAGAAGCGATTCTTAGTTGCTGACACACTGCAAATCGCAGAATTGCCTGCATCAAAATATGACAAAAGGTATGAAAAACTGGACTATTATCAAAGCTGTGCAGCAGATTATGTGATACATTGGCATTACTTAAAAAAAATTAGAAAACAAATAAATTTACACCCTAGCACCGTGTCATGATATGCATTTGTGTGCGTTTTTTGATATGGGTTGGAGGGAGTGTGCATCTGTGTGTGTGAACCCTGCCAGCCTGAAAATCAGTTTGGGCTGTGAAATCCCTGTCAGTGCCCAGGGCTTAGGCATTCTGATCTGCTTGGGAAAGCTGCTACACTAATATATGGCATTAAGCCGGAACGGTCACATTGTCTCACTGTAAATGTTCTATTCATTTTTCATACTTCTTTGTGCAACAGTCTAGTGTGTGAATACCTGCACGTCTTTGGACTGAAATATAGAAATAAAAACAAACTTGTGAAAAGCGCTAAAGACATGGTTCTTTCACTAAGACATTCTAAAATAGCTTGGATTAAATTATTGATAACCCTCAGAAGGGGCGATAAATATGGATTGTGGTGACATTTCAAGCAGGCTATTGTCTTTAATTAGTACCGCAGGAGGCTTCTATCAAATATATTAGTCATTATTTTATTTAAATGGATTAAAGTACCCATGGTGCTTTGGCATCACTGTGTGCCCCACACTAAACAAGGGAGAGTGAAAGAATAGGATTGTCTGAGGAGATAAGTAGGAAAATAATTACAAAGCATGTTCAAGGTTAAGACTACAAGACCATCTCAAAGGAGCTTGGTGTTCCTGTGACCACAGCTGGTAATATTCTCAGAAAGGAAAGCCTGAATGGTGGGAAAAGAACCAAGAAAACTTCAAAATAGATACAAGCTGACAAATTGACAGTATCCAGTTGCACCATTTGTTGCTTTCTGAATGAAAGTCAGCTCCATGGAATGCCTTACTTTTAAAAGAGAAATTAAAAAAAAAAAAAAAATTGAATTTGCTAACATGTATGCTGACAAGCAACAATGCTTCTGTGAGGACGTCCTTTGGACAGATGAAGTTAATAAGAGCTTTTTGAGAAGTCACACGAGCTCCGTGCTCACAAAACAAAACAAAACAAAACAAAATAAAAAAAATGAAGCTTTCAAACAAAATCACACCATGCCCGCTGTGAAGCATGGAGGAGGCTTGGTGTCATAGCGCTGCTTGCTGCATCTGGCACAGGCTGCTTTAACTCTGTTTGGGGGTCCAATGAAATCAAAAGATAATTAAGGCATTCTGGAGCAAACCGTAGTGCCCTGACTACACTGACTGCATGCCTGGGAGCTTTATCTCAGTCACAGGTCACGGCCATTTCTGGAGGATAATGATCCAAATCGTACATAAACAATAGATAAGAAACAAAACATAAGGCCATTCTGATCTTAATCCAAATGAATAACAATGGACAAAACTAAAACTTGGAGTGAGGAAAATCAGAGAGAATTGGGGCAGCTTGGCCATGAAGAGCTAAACTATAAGTCTGATGGTGACTGTAGAGATTTCCTCAAAGGACGGTTCCTGAATATGAGGTTTAGAATAGTAATGTTTTTGTGTTTCCTTTGTAGCATTGTTTTAAAAACATTACGCTTAAAAAGCAACAAATCATTTTGGCTAAATATGGAAGCGTGATTACATCTGTCAACTTCAGCTCATATCGGGAAAAATTTGTGTTCTGTCGCATCTATTTTTAGGCAGAAAGGAACGAATCATTTCAGCCAAATCTGTGAAATCCTGCTTGGATTAAACTGGTTTTCTTTTAACATGGCTAGAAAAAATATATAATATTTATATGTAAAAAAATATATATAAAATTTACATTGTGGGGTATTATAGAAGCACATCGTGGAAAGCTTAATACACAAAAATGACGCCTGTTAGTTGTTAGGTTTACAAGCAGATGTTCTGGTGATTAGATGACTATCTTAACATGACAAAAATGAGAGTTGCTTTAGCTCTCATGTACTCCTTCTCTGAAGTTATTTGAAGGGGTGTTTTCCTTGCTTTTAGCTGACAAACAATTGTGTTTTAATCGTTGAACAGTGCTTTGTGATTTTTATGACTGTGAAAAGCACTACATACATACCCTTTACTTGACTTACTCACATTCCCCTTGGACTGTTTTTTTGTCTGATCACAAGCGTTGCCAAAATATTAGACTGTGCCCTTAAACCTTTCAGGCTTCATGTCTGCATATTGAGGATTTTGAATATTTCACTATCAAATATTTGTACAGCTGTATACTGATGGTTGCATAAGTTAACCAGCTACCATCAAAATATCATTAACAGTAATTGAAACTCTCTGTGGATCTCTGCCCTCTAGGTGTTAGGACCGTCAGAGTCGGTTATGTAAAGGAGGACACGATGACAGTCGATGATATGTGCGTGTGTGTGTGTGTTTGTGAGTGTGTGTGAAAGGTGATTGTTGGTGGTAGCTCGGACAGTTCGCGGCCCAGCGGGGACATTGGCACTCCGGCTGGGTAGGTAATGATATCAGATGCCACGCTCGACAACAACAGGTGCCTTGGCACTGCCACCTTCTACCTCCACGCTGTGTCAATGACATCAACACCAACTCACTGGTTAATTATAGATCACCAATCCCCTGCTCTTCACTCTTCAGCAGTGACAGGAGCATGAGGTTATGGGGAGATGTTCTGCTGAAGCAGGCTGACAGGTTTTGCAAAGAACATCACACAACAACCTTTTTTCTCCCCACATTTTGAGCTGTTTAAAATGAAACTGATGCATACATAAAAATTGTGCAAGAATTACAGTTGATTTGACTGATTTTTGGGAGGCTGCAAATTGATTGATGACAGCCTGCTCAACATTCAGAGTTATCCATTAACTGTAATTGGTGAAACAAAACCAACAGGGTTGTGAACATGCTACTTTTTTCTTATTAATAACAGGCAACAAATGTGATACTCCAACCTCACTCACATCCCAGATATACCTAGATCATGAAGTGTATGTTTCAAGAAAAAAAAATATATATTTCTTCATTCACTACTTTCATCTCTTTTTTTTATGAAGGGCATATGCTTTTTGTTGTCTTGTTCCTCATATGCTCAGAAGCCCTTGTGACTAATTCAGTAGAAGAGCTCAGCTCCAGGGTGGAGATTGGGAGCAGATTTAGGTGGAGCATTTGGATGACCATATGGAACTCTTTGTGGCGCCAAGAGACCATGCAGCTTGGAAACCTGATCACCATCTCCCTGGTGACAGCTGGAGCCTTTACACCATCAGAACATTTGTAGACTTCTAATTTGTCATAACCACCTCCTGTGGCAAAGAAATATGCTGCAAAAATTAGGTAAGCAAAGTTTGGAATTTCTGGGACGGAGCAAGATTTAGGGAGCAGCGCCAAGGAAGAAAGCGGGGAGAGGGTTAACGGGGGGATTTGCAGCCTGTGCACGAGTGTTTGTGGGGATCTTATCTTATGCTTACATAATTCCCCCTGCGTTGTTAACTGAGAAACTAAAGGTCTTGGTTTAAATTATGAAGGTGTTTTTGTTGCATTGCACACAGAGTTTGCTCTCAGTGTCTGATGAAGGCATGGAAGTATAGAAGAATAGAGTGTCCTTGCTCCTGTTCAGTCATAATTTCATAAGTACACATACGAGTGTGTTTTGGTGTCTGTGCTTGCAGGTCAAGCACATGTACCTCGTGCACATAGTGGCTGTCAGTCAAGCACAAGCTCTCTCTCCCTGAAGTCCCCAAAGAGGGAGAGCTGTTGGTTATTGTAGCTTGTCAGTAAATATATCCCATTAATATTTCATGGAACTGTATGTGTGTGCGTGTGCGTGTGTGTGTGTGTGTGTGTGTGTGTGTTATTCTTTTTTCAGCCTTCTCTCAGTATACCTTGTTGTTTCTCCCCATTTGTCTGAATGAACCGTGTACCTTATGCTCATCAACCAGAAAATCCTCCCCCTCCCTCCTTCCATTCTCCATCTCCAGTGTGTAAAGTGTTTTCTGCCTCAAGGCACAATTCTCTTGTCATTGTTGTACACTCAGGGCCTTGTTGCAGTGTGATGTAATTGTTTTGCTCCGAGACCTTACACAAAACAAAGGATAGTTTCATGATCTGTGCCGCTTCGAACCTTTTAAAGTCACAGTTTGAGTGCTTAAATCATTATTGTTTAGCTAACAAATTAATGAGTCTCTAACAAAGCCTTGCACTAACAGAACAGTAATTGCCTGAATACAACTCCCATATCTGCGGTCAAATTGGTGTTGGTGGGCCTGTAACACTGGCATGAAACTGAGACTCAAATTCTCATTGCACTTAGAAGAGCTCTGGGAAAGGGCTGTAGGCTAGCATTTTCTAGTGGGAAATAGCCTGAGTGTTTTTTTTTTTTTTCCGTTGCACAGTAGTAATGCTCTCTAATGCTGATGGTTGACTCTCGGCAGGCAGTCCCACAATTCTCAGGTGGGCCTTTCTAAAGCACTAGCTGAATTAAGTGGATATGGCTGCGAGATTTTTAAAGTGCGTCACAGCATACAGGCTGCTGGTCTACCGTGACATTAGTTGGTTGTTAAGTGTTCTTTAGCGGATTACAGCAGGCTTTGGCATGTTTCTGACAAAGCAGAATGGGACTATCAAATCCAGTTGGCCTGATTGTGGACGGAGAGGTGATAGATTCTGTTTCTGTTAATTTGGTTCAAGCTGGCACCTCTGGGAGAACAGCAGACAGAGAACTGTCCAAGAGGGCATTAGGGATGGTTTTAAAAACAATAAATGGGAAGCCAGGCATTAGAAAGCATAAAATGGAATCTGTGCGGTTGGGTTTGATGCACAGTGAATGAAACTGGTGCACACATAAAACTTTAAGGCTTGCTACTGTACATCCGAAAGGTACGTTTTGCCTGGAGGAGACAGCTGTATGTGTGACAGTGCATGCATTGTTTATTTGATCTGAATAAATACATGTAAACACTGGTCTTGAGTCATTTCCTCATCATTTTCCTCATTTTTTTTTCATGTTAGCAGCCAGGTACAAAAGTCAGGGTGAGAATAAAGGGAAAGAAAAGGACTGGCTTTAGAAATGCTCAGCTTCAGTGGAAAGCTAACTGGACTGTAAGTTAGATGTAGTTTGGAGAGTGAGCGATAAATACAGATAGAGAGAGAGAGAGAGAGGGAGCAAGCAAAAGAGAGGGGGCTATGGATTTTAATCCGTCAGTCGATAAAGGTCAGTGCTCGAAAGGGCTTTATTCCTCAGCTCCACATCAAAGTGTAAATCCGCTGATTGCAGGCCCTGAATGGGGAGACAACAAGGCTCCATTTGTGGTCCGTTTCTATGGCTCAGTGTGTGTAAGACCCCGCGTGTGCAGACCCATAATACAGGGGGTTTCTATCAGGGGCCCCCTAGATCAATGGGCTGCATGACCTTTGTATTGTGCTGCCAGTTTGGCCCGTGATGTCATGCCATCTATCCGGTGCTCCACTTAAAGGGGCGAAAGAAAAGCAAGGCAAAGTCCCACACCTTCCTCCCACTGAGCCACAGAAAAGACAGCATGAAAGGCATCATCTGCAAATGTATCCACCTGAAACAGGATTTATTCTCCTCAAAACACACCTTTACAGATTAGGGTTCTTTCTGAGAAATGTGTAGGTGTTCAGAATGTCATGTCTGCTGGTTAAATTCTGACTGTTACAATGACAGTTGTAGGTTATTGCTCAGTCAGTATTTGAATGCATGTTTGCGCATGCTAACAAAAGTCTTGTTGGGCGATTCAGATAGCCCCATCTCTTCTGGAGTGGTGTTCAGCATTGATCTATGGTAACTGAAATTAAACATGGTGCAGCAGAGACTCTGGGCGAAGAGAAAAGAGAAGCCCTCTCATTGTTCCCAAGTGAAAGGTCCTCTTTATAGTGAGGAGAGACGATGGCAGCTGGTAGGTTCTTCCCTCTATAGAAGATAGAGCACTTCCACAGAGTTGTGGAGTGCATTTGAATGGAAATCTAAAGAGGTAGGCGTGAACCATTTGTTTTGCTATGTTTGTGTTTGCTGTCAACATGTCTGTCTGTGTTGTGGGGCGGCCCCTTTTTACTAAACAAAGTGGCTAACCCCCCCCACCCTCTCCTCCAAGGCACACACAAACATGACCCCCACCAACTCTGCATCTCCCCCAAACCTAGACATAATCACAGGGGAGGAAGAGTTGCCCCAAAAGAGAGCGCAGGAGCCATCTTTGTGGGCAGCTTTGTCATGGTGACAGATGTTGTAATTGCCAACTGATAGATCACTTGTCAAGGACGTCATTAGGACTTTGGTGGCCGGGCCCATTGGAAGACGAGAACTGGTTAAAGGAACAACTGGGAAAAGGCGGAGCTAGCACAGACGGGAATGGATGCAGACCAGGTCACATATATTAGCCTTTTGACTGCAGCCTTGGAGATTAATAATGTGATTGGCCACGCATTAGAGGAGACACCACTGAGAATAAAAGACTCTCTACTTCTGCCTTCTTGTGATGGCATGAAAAGTTTAAAGGATGGGGCGTATAAACAAAACAAACCCTCTGCTGTTCTATCTATAAAGCACTATATGGCACACTGGCATTGTGCAGAAACTAACAGTCTTTGGGTGATAAATGACATGCACATGTACATACTCCCACACATCCTGAACTCTTCATAATTCTGTGATGTGATAAAAAAAAAAAAAAAAAAAAAAAAAAAAGAAAACAGACTGCTTTATAAATTTTACCTCTGCATCTCCAAATACAGACAGTGATGGCTCAATGTAAAAGATAGCCGGAGCACTCAACAAGAGCGCGAAGAGGCTTCTGAGGGGCCCAAAAAAGAGAGAGGCTTTATTCTCTGGTGGCACATTCAAGGTCATTTAAGCAAGTGTCCCCATGTTCTACAAAGTGTCACTCTATACCAAAGTAAATTGTCAGTTTGTTTATACTTGCCAGTTGATTGTGTAAAGGCACCCCCCCATGCACACGCACATACACACACTCACACACACACACACACACACACACACACACACACACACACACACACACACACACACACACACACACACATGCATACACCAAAAGCTCCCCAGAGGTCAATTAGGACAGACAAGGGGCTTTCAAACAAAGGGTGCTAGTGGCCCAAAGCAGCCAAGGGAACCACATAATTAACAGTTATAAAGTACTTTACTCTGTTAATTTAATTAGTTAATCCTTTTATCAGTGATGCTTTGTTGAAGAGAGTCATTACAGGGCTCCTCTTCCAGTGTAAGGGCTGAATGGGCGGTAATAGAGCCACACAACTGATCTGATCTCCAATGGCCACAAAGACACTCAGGGGGCTGAGAATGGAAGTCTGTGGACTTCATCAAGAAAATGTGGCCATGTGTTATTTTTCCTCATTAATCTTGGTAAGGTGGTGGGTTGTTATATTAAATCGGTGTCTGTGACGGCCCGGTTCTTTTACTTCTGATTGTAGAAAGGCTCGACAAGAAAAGAGGCAGACCCGTCACAGATCGAATACATTTGAGCGTACAGGTTTCTCATCTCTGATTAAATGCGAATGTTTGAAGTCAAATGATCATTCTCAAATAAATAAATAATAAAAAATACAAAAATTGCTTCTTCTTCTTCCCCAAAAACCCGTATCTTTCTTTGCACTCTGAAAATTATTTAAATGAGCCGAGCTTGCCATTACATTTATTTTGCAGCACCAATTGAAGAGGTAACAATAACGGGCATGTAATTGTACATGATGTAGCTGCATGCAGTGTCACTTCTTTGCATGTGCAGCACCTTTGAACATCAAATCTTGTTTGAAAATGTTTTAATAATCAGTTCCGCTGCCCCCTGTTGGGCAGTGAACCTGGCTTCCTGGGTGTGGACGGAGCTAGAAAGGCGCCCTCTGGCCCTTGCCTTCCTGTACTCACACAAACATTTAACTTGGGCCTAAGAATGGAAACACTACTGTTTAACTTCTTATAACACCTTAAAATGTGTGGTGAAAAAAAAAAAAATCATCAACAGGCTCTGTGTGTGCCGTTACGCCCATTCCATATTAAAGTGGAACACAAGGTCCTGCTGATTGCTACAAGCCCTACAGTCACAGCATAATACCATTACAAATGCATGTGCTAGATTTCATAGCTACTGTATGTAAATATTCTAGCACAGTTAGTAACATCTTCATCGTACACTGTATTAATAAAACATAAGCAGTAAATGAGTGTTGAAATGAGCAACTATTTCTTTACCTTTAGAGCAGCTAAGTTATTAATAGAAATGCACAATTCATCTAATTCTGTCCAAACAGTGCATTTCTTCAGTTTCTTTATTAGAAGTGTGCATAATTGCTTGATGATCTTTTAATTGTAGTAGACCAGCGCTAAGAAAATTGGTTATGGAAGTTACAATCAAACAAAAGTCTTCATCTGACCAGATGGCTAATTCTGTCCTAGTGTGGAAAAAAAAAAAAAAACATATCTCTGATTGCAATCATTCTCAACCATCAGGGCTTCATTAAGGAGAGTAGGCAAATCATGATGATGCAGATGTGAAACACCTGTTAGTTACCATGTTAATGTAAATCTGGACCATGTGCATCTTCCAGACATATCAAGATGTAGTCTGGAGACATGTCATTCTTACACTGTAAGAGAACACTGTGGAGAATTAGCCCCTGGTTAATTAACTGCACCTGCTGGAGCATCCCCCAATGCCCTGCAGCCCCGTATCCTCTGCTTAACAAAATTGATGACCCCCCCCCCCCCAAAAAAAAAAATCCTCTGGCTTCCTTCAGCTAGTTTCCTCTTTCATCTCTGTTAGTGTGTATTTTAAATAATACACAAAGACATAAACAAGAGTACTAACAAGATAAAGTTCTGAATTTTTTAAGGGTGTGCACCTGAATAGCAACTGTCTTTAAAGCCTGAATATTTTATGCTCGCTTTGTGTGTGTCTGTGTGTGTGTGTGTGTCTGTGTGTCTGTGTGTGTGTGTGTGTGTGGGGGGGGGGGTGTTCAGTCTGTCACACACATGCAAGTAAAATTGCCACTAAATGATGAAATCATAAGAAAAGAGCACATACTTTAACTGTCAAAGCTGCTGTGACCGTGGTAGAAAATGCCTACTTGTATTAAATTTTGAGCTACTTGTGTTTTATGGAACCGCTTCCATTTTGTGGTCAGTAATAGTTTCATTTTTGCTGTAATTCTGAAAGAAATATAGAATTTTTAATTCCTGTCCATTTATTCGACAGCTACTGTTAGGAATTATTTATATGATTTAAGCCCATAAATTACAGCAATATAACCATCAATCAGCTGTATATAACATATGCCTTAACCTTTGATATAATGTACAAAAACTATATGATACTATAGTAGTAAGACTACAAAGACGACATTTCACGTTTTGTTTTTTTTATAAAGATAACTTGTTAATTTTGAGAATAATGCTATGAACATTCACAAAAAAAAAAAACTAACAAACAAACAAAAAAAGGCAAAAAAGGCAAAAAAAGGCAACAAAAGGTTGGAGTTACTGGAAAATACTTTGTAAGTAAACTGACTGATCACTGTATCCAGGAAGTCTGTTCTTTTTCTGGTCACACTCATTTACAGTAAGATGGACAGAGGTTTACCTGAAAACTGATGGCAACAGATCAGACTTGTGATAGCACACAGTTCATAAGCCAGCATCTGTGATACCAAAGAGGACATTAGCACACGTGTGTGTAGCTGTGGTTAATACTGACCGATATATAAGGGATATATAAGGGTTTTGAAGCAGCATGTGTTGCTACTAACTCAGTGTCCAAGGGAAGACCTTGCTTATTTCAGCAAGGTCACATTCTGTATGTCATATGTCTGTACTCAAAGAGTTTAGGTGCTACACTGTCTAGAGTTTTAAAAAAAAAAAAATGTCACCCACTGATAATATTTGGTCAAAGGAAGCCCCAAATCGTTGGAGTCCTGAAATCTTCTATTAAGAAAGAATGGGGAAATTTTTCACTTTTCAAACTGCAACAATTGGTCGTCTCAACTTAAAGAAAATGCTTGTTAAAGTGAGTGTTGTTAAAAGAAGCGATTCAACACAGTAGTACGCATACCCCTCTCCCAGCTTTATTGAAATGTGGTTCTTTCATAAAACATTACACGCATTTTTTCACTTTCAACATTTTGTTCCTTTACTCTGTTTTCGATCAAACATGTGCTTTCAGTTATGTGTAAATGGTTGCATTCTGTTTCATTTACTTAGTAAGAGTTTTGTACTTGTACTTGAGACTTTGAACGCACAACTCTTATTGTGAAATGTACTCTTGTATTTCAACATTTACCTAAAATCAGTGATGACATTTTTTCCTTATTTGGATTTTACTGTGTATTAAATCTTTTTTTACAAAATAAAAATTGTCTTATACAAAGTAAAACTACAGACCGCATAACTACTACTCTTCTACTCTATTAGTAAGTTTACAAACTCCCCGCAACTGTTTTAAAAAAAAGTCTCCTTTATAATTTCTGGCAGTCTTTGTGGGGATTTGTGCCCAAATGAAAATGCATTTGAAATGAGCAGCCCTCTGTGGCCCCCACAGTGTGCAAAGATGGCAGACAGCAATAATCTTAAAAAAATGTAATTAAACACAGATAAGATTAATACAATCAGGGAGAGATGATTGAAAGATGCTGTTGTTGTGTAGGAGGGTGGTCAGGCCCCCGGGCCCCCAGGGCCCCAAAACGAGGCAGCTAGCTGTGGGGAAGGGGGCCCTTCGCACTGGGATTAGCTTAGCCAGGTGGGGGAGCTTCGTGGTTGGAGCATTTAAATTAGCGGTGAGATGACAACCCCCATTAGGAGGGATTAAAGGCCTGCTGGCAGGCAGAAATGCACTGGCACTGGCAGGGGCATCCGTCACACAAAACCCAAGGCGATGTGGCACAAGTCAGTCACTCAACAGCCACTGTCATTCTCCTCATTACAATTGCACATGACAATGTAAAGTAATTTCATAAAATGTGCTCATGCTTGTCCATGAATTAACTTTTACTGTAACTATTTTTTTTTTTTTAAATAGTACAGGTGGGTGCCCTGAAACATTTTCAAACCAAAGTTGTGTTCTTACTATGCAGCAGTTTTCTTCTTGAACTTTCTTTTTAGTTTTGTTCTGACAACACATTTTCATGATTTCATTTCCACTGTAAAAACTGTAGTAATCCGACTATGCAGCCTCTCTTTAAATTTAATTCAAAAGGACAGCGTCCAGGATCAGGGGTGCGCGCACAGAAGCCCCAATCACCATGAAGGTCCCCGCAGAGACTCTGCCTGTCAGTGGGATTGTGCTAACGTCAAAAAGCTGCAAGAGGAATTACTGGCTTACTGCCACCTGACAACAGCACTTTTTTGTTCTTGATGCATTCCTAAGTTCTCAAGGCAGAGGAAAACAAAACAAAAACCAGCAATCCGATTAAAACAATCTCCTTGCGTGTTGATTAGCATACATTTACATGAGAATAGCCCTCTGTGATCAAACAGTGGTAGGTGAGTGCAGCGCTCTATGTGGTGTTATGGCCACTCCGAAGGAAGCCCACAATGCACACCGTGAAAGAAGAATCTTCCCTGCCTAGACTGTATCCAGGCTGTTTGGCCTGCGCTGCTCATCGTAAATGTGTCATCTCTCCCACGGCAGCTTACAAACAAGAACTTTTAAAGTCCACCACCTGCTGAACTAAGAACTTGGATCAGTATAGGATGAGGGGATCATATCTCTATGCAAACTAACTGATGACAAGTTCCAAATAGACACAATCACTGCTGAGGGTAGAAACAGGAACATCAAGCAGAGTAGCAGCATAATTTAGCAATTTACGGCCTCTTGCATGATGAACACACAAACATTAATGTTATATTCTTACCTTAACAGTGAAATAATGGCTACAAAACAAATATTGACAGGCACTGTGAGGGTGGCAGTAACAGCTGAGATGTAGTAGGGGGAAAAATAGAGATGATAAAAAAAAAGAACTGCAGACAGACAACGTCAGATGTCACCGTTTGGTATTTCTACAAAGCTCCAGAGAGAAAGACTAGCCTGGAGCCATTGCTATATATGAGACAAATGAAGTGAGTGTGTGCAAGCTCCTGTGCCAACCTGGGCCTTCTTTCTTCCTCCCTTACTGTATGCTGAGCTCTCCAGCGGCAACAGGAAATCAAACAATTAGCAGGAGGGAAATGAAAGGTCCTGTTTTTGCCCTCTGGCACTTGTAAACATGGAATAAGTGTTTGGAAAATGCTGCCGTCATCATGCAAAGTTCTGTGTTCTGTGCTGTATCTGTCATGCTGTCAAATAATACATCCTGACAAAGAAAAAAAAAACCTTTCTGGGACACGGAAACTATATCAGGAGCGGATAAAATACTTACTGTTTATAGATCTTTGGGGTAAAGCTCTATAAAAAAAACAAGAAAAAAAAACACTCCCAGATTTGTTGAGAAATTTCACAATTTGTATATTACCACACATAAATATGTTACATATTGACTTTAAATATTACATATTGAATATGCACAGTTATATACTAAATATGACAATTCTCATTTAACACAATAAAAATATGAAAGGAAAGGTAAGAAAGAACTTCTGCTGTTATGTGAAAAAATTGTTTTGTTTAAAAGCAAATTTAAAAAACGAGATATTCTAAATTTCTTTCTTGATACCACACAGCCCACAGTAATACTATATATGAATATGAAGCAGGTTATTTTAAGTGACTTCTAATTTGCACATATATTTATTTGCTTTATAAACAGACACATCAAACATAATAAATGAATATGACTCAAAAAGAGAAAGTAGTTTGTGACTTAACCTAAATTGTTTATTGTACTTTCACTCAGCCAACTGGGTATTACGGCTACACTTAGAACTACATGAAGTAGCTTTAAAGAGTAAAGCAATGACATGACTTGCCCCATATTGCAGCAGAGTCCAACGTGCTCTCTAAGTGGAATTCTTAACTATGGGATCCCTTCACAGCAAGGAGTTTCTGTTTACATAAAAGAGCCAACCAAGGTCTGGGACATTGCACTCGGGACTGGGGCATCCCAGTCCTCTGTCGAGGTGGAATGGAGAAAACATGGATGTTAATGTAAAAGCAAAAAACAAGGAACATGTGTTCTCTTTCAGAGATGAAAGTTTCCAAGCTGGTTTGTTGTAAGTTAACTAAATGTGGGATGATGAGTGAGACATTTTTTCTTTGCATTTATTTTTATACGAATTTGTTTTTATTATTTATTTTCAAGCCTCTTTTTCTTTTAAATTTTATATATATATATATAAAATGCTGTCAGCAGCATTTAAGAAAATAACTGGTAAATGTGTAAAAGAAGAAGAAAATGACTTCTGCACTCATAAGTAAAGAAACAGGTATTTGTGCAACTCATACTAGGACTATTATCATTTAAATGCTTTGCTAGAGAATAAAAAATATGTAAATAATTCTGCAGAAATACACAGTAAAAGTCCATGGAATCAGTATTTCTTACTGCAAATGGGTATGTTGCATATTTAGGAAACATTTCTTTATTTACTTTGTTGCATCATGCTTTGGATTGCAACTTTGGGCTGTGAAATAACCTACATAAACGGTGATAATGGTTGCAAATAACTTACACTTTTAAGTAAGTTTAAGGAAGGTATCATTCATTTGCTTTGATACATAACAGCTGAATGTGACTCTCATTTGACAAGCAGATTCAGATCTCAAAGTTTTCATGATACATTTTAAATGAATTAAGGTACATTACTGGAAAAAATGGCCAAAATACATTGAACTTTTTTTTTCTAAAGGGCTCTTAAAAGATTGCATTGGAATGCACTGACTGATCCGGGATGAGCAGTGCTGACCTCAGATGTCCTTCTGCAAAATGACAGAGTTATTAATTCAAAGGACAGAGAGTATAAATTTAAGCTTAGGGAGGATTTACTGTAAAATCTTAATGTTAACATATAACCTTAAAGCATAATCACATTTGCGACAGGTCTGTAAATGTGTTAAGAATAGGCCCTTTGCACTGAGTTCTAAGGGATCTACAGCAAACCAAATAATTTGCAGTTCTGCAGTTTAGTATTAGGTTACTAGAAATAACGGGATGCTATTAATATGATATTAATATGAATTTCAAGATGCAATGACTGTTAAGCGAAAAAAAACTAAATGTAAAAATTGAACGTCTTTTTTTTCATCGCTAAGCAGCGTTGACCGTGACCGTTTCATTTCTTTGCAGCAATTTATTTTCTCCTCTCTCTCTCTCACTTGTTTCTGTCTCACTCTTCATATGAAACTGAGCATGCATACTGCACACATTCCATAGAGCCACTGGAGTCCAATGTTGGCCTGACCTGTCCACATTTTCCCCAGCCTGTCTCTGTGCTCCCAACATCCCTCTAAGTAGTGCTTTACACTAGGGCACCCTCTGGGGCTACTGGGGCCACTTTGATAGAGATGGATGCGCTGGTGCTCTACTGCCCTCCACTGGCAGCTGCAACACATAAATACACACACACACACACACACACAATCAGCACCGCTCTACTCCACTCTGCCTGCCAGTGCTGGGCACTTAGCACTCAGTACTGAGAAGATGGACTGGAGACCAGGAGACTGACCAAAGTGAGGCCAAAGGAGAAGGGCCTCCACATAGGAAAAGTAGTTCAAGCAGATGATGCCATGCAGGAGAAGCATGTAATGGAAGGCTGTGAACATGTGTAAAGAAGCGTGCTTGCATGATGGATGCTAAGACCTGCCACTGCTTCCTCCTGCATTCACAACTGGTGATTGTTATGGTTTAGAAAGCAATACAGTACGCCTTTTATGCTTCTACTCTCTGCTTATCCTTCTATAAAGGCAACTACACAAACACACATATACTGTACATATTCATGCATACACACCAATGCACTCACAAATACAAGAAAACATACACAGAGCCACATATAGTCCACAGAGATAAATGTACACAGTGTGCTGAGGCCCAGATGGCTTAGTCACAATGGCGGTGCAGGGCAGCCTTTGATGGCTGTGAGTGATTGATTTCAGGCTTGACTGGCTCTGATAGAGTCACCTCAGGAGGCGCCTGGCAACCACAGGCCCACGCCAGAGCCTTTCGGCAAGAAACAAGATGGAGCTGAAATTCGCTGGATGCTCAGCAGCTTCATTCCCCATAGAAGTCCAATACATTCTGGGTACTTACAACCACTGGAATTGGATAGATTTGGGGAAACTGTCTTCTGCTTTCAATGGAAAAGCAGTTTACAGTAGAGTAATTGGTCATTCAATATGTCACAGCATGTTACTTTCAACACAAAATATTTTTTAAGTATTTCTTATTCGGATTTTTAAACTCTTTTTCTGCTTCATTCTTTGAAAAAAGTAAATGCAACTGTGAAGTCTTGATTGACTATCAAATCCAGAGATGACACAATTTGTGAGCTATAAAGTCCTCACAAAAATAAATCTAGTTTATTTTATATCCATATGGCTTTTCCTTTGTTACTTTATGCTCTGTTGAAACGCTGTAATTTGCCCTGCATGAAGATATTGAGCGATAGCTGTAATGGAATATGACTGTCATCTTGGGGTGACATTTTCAGCACTGCCACTGTGCTGCGACTGACTCCGCTGAGCTCACTGGGCAGGAGGGCACCATGTTCACGAAGACATATTTGCCCCGGAGTCATCTCAGTTACCCGCTACAGTATGACACGATTCGACAATCAATTAACCGTCCCCTTGCTAAACAAGACCTCTTGATTAGAGTCCATGACACCAATAGCAAAAGATTTTCCTCTGCTGTCTGCTGTAAGGGTGAAATGGGAAGATCTGACTTAGAAAGTAACAAATGCATAACTGTAAACACTACTAGTGCTGCACTGGCATATTAGCTGCTAAGCCAAAATACTTCCTCAAGGATTGTATTATTGCCTCAGTAAATTATTTCCTGTTCTTTAATTTCCTTTAAGTTTACAAGCATTTATTCATATACAATTCTAAACCAATATAACACCTGATTATTCTTCCCTTTACCTAAACTCTACCATGCCCTAACTTTTAGTGAAAGATGTAAATGTTTCAAAAAACCCTGGCAAGGTCTCATCAAAGGTGGATGGAAAGAAAACACACAACACAACAAAAACAACCCACAGAAATGAAAAATTGAATTTGCAATTATGTTTGCGTTTCTAATCACAACCTAATTGCTTTAACTAAAAAAAAAAAAAAAAAAAATCACACTGATTCACCATGGCAATGCTATGGTAATAATTACTACTGTGATGACACTGACATCAGGCAGGTAGACTTTGCCTCATTTGAATAATTAACATGTTAAGACACAATGCCTTTTTCTTCTTTTGCCTCTTTTTTTTTTTCAATCATCCTCCATTCCTGCCCCTAATTGTGAGTTTATTAAAGAAGGGGATTGATGAGGCGTCTGCATAATTTACCAATTAATTTTACACATTTGTAAAATTGCATCTTCAAACAACATGTCACATTTATTTAGGATTAAAGTTTAATGTATCCTGTTGCTTATGACTAAGGAATTAATTTGTGTAAATATGTCCCCCAGCTATTCTGCAAGAATATAAATCATTGGCTGGTTCATGGAGAAAAGATTGTGCAGCTTCACTGAAATTCACATATTTATGAGGAAGGCTTTAGAAATGTCTGTAAACATGGATGAAATCTTGATGCCTTTTCTTAAAAGAGAGGCGCACTGAGGTCTGCAAGAAAAAACCCACAAGACTTTTAATTAATTTTTTTGAATATCACTGGAAATCTTTTAATTTTTTTTAAAGTAAATGCTTACTTACAATAGAAATAAACATTCATTAATATGAACCATAAATAATACAGTGGAAAAAAATGTTAAAGAATCCATTTCAAAAGACAACATTAATATCCAAACATTGTTTTAGTTGACACACCCTGTCTAAACCCAGATATGTAAGAAAACAGAAGAGGGGTATCGTTGCCATTCACGCAGCTCTAGCTCCAAACACATATATCTAACTGGAGACAGAGGGGCGGGCAGAGAGGTGAGAGAGAGGGCAGGGCAGCTCTGCCCGCCTGGGGAGTTTGGCATGTGCCCTCCCTGGGCCTCCTGCAGACCTGGGGTCAAAGTAAATAAAGGGGCGATGTGGACCGCCTCCAGGAACCCCCTTACCAACCCCTTTTCCGCCCTTCATCCCACACCCCAGTAACAGGAATCGTTCTCTTTATCCAGTGACCACGCCCTTCTGAAGCCATCCATACCTTCACTGCCACATGTTACTTTTTTTTTTTTACATTCTCAAACTCCGTGTCTAGACATCAAGCCACAGTCCGTTTACAGTTTGTGACAGTCTAATGCTGAAACACAGCGGAGTAGCTACAATACACAAACAGCAAACATATCCCTAAAACCATGCACATACAGACAGGACATGTGCCTTTACAGCTGCACATATACTTATAAAGTATGTTAACTACTCCATCTTGTGCACACAAATGCATGCAGGCATACACACACACCTTATGCGCTAATGAATTCCAGGGCTGCATTTCATTGAAACATGGGTGGAAAAACTGAATTGAGGAAATGCTGGACAAAGAGTTCATGTACCCTTGTAGATTTAGAAAGTGGAAAAATGCTTTACACGTAATAAAAAATAAAGAAATAGTAATAATACGTGGAGCAATGGAGCTTGCTGAGCTCATAGCAGGAAACATAGGATTTGCAATGTGCATGAGCAGGGTTGTAACCTCATGTTAAACATGCATTAGTCTTCAGTTGTTTCAGAGGTTAACACATTCACATATTGCTCCCCAAACTTTTTTTTTTTTTCCAATAAAACTTTTTGGTTACGCTCCTGCTTCTTTTGTGAAATTAAGCTGCAAGAACATCTAAAATCATTTAACGCTTCCAACAAGACACTTGTCATGTTAAACAAAAGGACAATATACCAACATCATCTCCATGTTAATTTTAGGGCAGAGTACACACATGGAGACAGACTTTCTCCTCCTCCTCCTCCACGTCTTACATGTCTCCATCCCCTCATCCCTCCTGCTGCAGGAATTCCCAACCCTCTCTGCAGGTAGCCAGCCAGCCAAGACCAGCAGAACATGTGTTTTCCTCCCCTGGTCGGGTCAACATGAGGTCGTTCATTCACTCCCAGTGATACAGCGGCCCAACTCGCCTGCTTGTATGCTTATCATGTGCTGCGTCCTCACAACAGATGATGAATTCCACTCAGCCGATAGACAGATAGATAGAGGAAGGGCGAGGAATGGAAGAGAAAGATGGAGAGAGACCCCCCTCTGATGCCTCCAGACGCAACTCATCCCAGCCAGTTTCCAACTCAATCAGTGACATGTGCGATTTTTAGAGGGGAACTGTATGGTATGCCTTTTTTTTTTTTTACTTCAAATGCTCAAGCAGGAGATGGTTTTGAACTTTGACCACAATGTTATGAATTTTCTTTTAAGGTTCAAAGGAAGTTAAGGAAAACATTTCTGAGATAGTGTACACAGGATATTCAGGTTTCAAAGCAAGTTTTGATTTCAATAATGTCTAGCTTTTAAGCATGCTGTTTCCACAAGTTTGTTTTATTCATTCCTTAGAACATTCATAATATTGGTGCAAGGAGCAACTAAAAAAAAAATATTGTGATAGGATGGTTATTAGCCTGTTTACTCAGTTAAAAGAAAAAAGAATACGGTCCAAGATTATTTTTGTGAATTTCATGTAGACAAAAACACAGCAAATAGAAGAACTTAGAGGCTTATTATTGATCAGATAGTCTTTGATGTACTTACCACATCCCTGTGACCTGTGATCATGCCAGAGGCAGTGACTCAGGGGGTATGATGCTATCCTGCTGGAAGCAGCCATCAGGAGATGGGTACACTGAGGTCATAAAGGGATGGACATGGTCAGCAGTACTCAGGCAAGCTGTGGTGTTTAAATGATGCTAATTTGGTATTCAGGGGTATTGAGTGTGTCAAGAAAAGATCCACCACACCATTACATCAACAACCTGAACCATCACTACAAGGCATGATGAATCCATGCTTTCATGTTGCTGATCCCATATTCTGACCTACCATCTGAATGCTATTGCAGAAATGGAGACTAATAAGAGGAGGCGACATTTTTTCCAATCTTCTATTGTCCAATTTTGGTGAGCCTGTGTGATTTGAAGCCTCTGTTTCCTGTTCTTAGCTCACAGGAGTGACACATGTGGTCTACTGCTACTGCTGTACCTCTATGTGCTTCAAGGTTTGACGTGTTGTACATTCAGAGATGCTCTTCTGCATCATGAGTGGTTACTTTTACTGTCTTTTTGGCTCAAAGCAGTCTGGCCATTCTTCTCTGACCTCTGGCATCAAAGAGGCATTTTCACCCAGAGAACTGCGGCTTGGCTCACTGGGTATTTTATTTCAGACAATTCTCTGTAAATCCTAGATATGGTTGTGCGGGAAAATCCCAGCAGATCAGCAGTTTCTGTAATACTCAGACCAGCCCGTCTGCCTCCAACAACCATACCAAGTTTTGAGTAACTTAAATCACCTTTCTTCCCCATTCTGATGTTCAGTTTGAACTTCAGCAAGTCATCTATGAGTCATCTGACCATGTCTATATGACGAAATGCACTAAGTATCTACCATGTGATTGGCTAATTGGATATTTATGTTAACGAACATAATTTTTTAACCTGCTACTTCCCTCGTATAAACTCTGTGTGAGATTATTCCTGTGTCTCGCTTTGTCCTGCTTCCTGCCCATTTCTACTCAGACAGCACTCTTGCCTAAATGGGATATTACCTGTCATTTTATGCATTCATATGTGGAAAAACAGCTTTATGATAAGAGCTTTGTATTGGCTTGCCTGAAGTTTTGTATGCTGACTGGTGAAGTGGACAGCACAGATGTTATGAGAGCGGCTAGAAAAGAGAGTGTATTTACTTTTTGTCTTTTTTAGAGAGTAGTATAACTTTTAATGTTTTTTTTTTTTTTATCCTAATTCAGATGAACATACTGGTACTTAAAAAAAAAGAGCGCTTTTACTTGGATTATTAAGTCCACACACTTCACTTTTTAACATTCATGTCCCTAAAATAGTATAGATATGCTGATAATAAACAAAAAATAAGTTATCTGGCTAATTAAACTCAACTTAAATCTGGAACCTGGACTAAGGAATACAGTTTTCTTGCTCTTCTGCTCTAGCAAAAAAGTCATCTTAAAAACATGTAAATCCATGCGTCTTCCCCTTTTCTTACTAGAAAAGACAAGCTGTGGTGGTTGTAACACTAAGGAGATATAAAATAAATAAACAAAAATAATAACACTTAGGTATCACAGCCTGTAGTTAATGTTTATCAGGTGTTGTGGCGGCCATGACACCGTGCTGAGTAAGATTCTCAACAGGAGGCATCCTTTTGGCCCCGTCACCAGCATGTGGGCACCGACGGGAGCTGAAAAGGCGAGACAAGAGATTAAGGAGGCAAGAAGCTTTGTCTGTGCACCCTCCCTGACTCAAGCACAACCACCTCTCCATACACCCTCCTCCTTCCTCTGTCACACACACACACACACACACAGACACAAAACACACACACACACACACATTCTGCTCCCATTTTTTCTTATTACTGTAAGCACAAAGGGGAAAAGGACAAAATAGTACTTACTAATGGAGCAAAAAATGTTCCCAACTCCCTACCTTTTCACTCCCCAAAAGCCAGAAAAAACTACTCACCAAATCTGTTCTCTGTCCCACTGTTGAGAACTACATTTAGTCAATCATATAGTGCCCTATAAGGAATGAATTTCAGGACATCTTGTGAGACTGGGTGAAATGTGAGTTAATGGGAAGAGAGTCAGTGGTTGAGTGAAGAAGCCAGGCAGAGTAGGTAGTTAAAGAGCAGAACAGTGCCTTAGGGGTACTCAGTGTATCCGGACTCACACTGGGAAAAGTGTATTTATCAACTTAATAGCAGGTGTCTGATTGAACACGACTATGATTACAGTAAGTTGTTCCTTCTTTTGGCTCCTCTTCCCTTGTTCCTCCTCATCATGCTCCCCCTCTCCGCTCCCTCCTGTTTTCCACCTTGCCATCCTCTACCTTCGTTTTAAAAATACAGGAAGGTGGAATGGTGGTATCATTGTCAACATAAATTGATTTAATTATGCTGTAGGAGGATAATATATTAAAGGAATGGATTATTTAAAATTCAGAGCATGTCAACAACGTGTACATACAATAGTCTTCTTCACATTTCTTTTGCATATTTATATTTATTTATTTATTTTACAAAGAATAATATCAGAGGAGACAACTTTTAACAAACCTGGAGGTGGAGAAAAAGCTGGAATATCATAAGTCGAAATGATATTCTGAGAGAGACACGTGAATAAACAAGAAGTGAAATCTGACTTGTGGAATAGGGGGAGTGGGAGCCATTTAGTTGATAAGGCAGGGAAGGCCCTTCAGGTGTCTCCTGCTCCACTGCTGTGTAAATGAGCTCCAATTAAACAGGCGGCCGCTAGCTCTGGGTCTCCCTGCAGCCCTCCCCAGCTTCCTCAGCCTCTTCCATCCCCTAAGCTTCCCCCAGCCCCTTGCTGCTCGCCGTAAGGCCCAACCCACCCCATGGCTCCTGCAGCTGCTCACTCACTCCCACTCTCTGTTTTTCACTCACACTGCGTGACCCAAAGGCCTGCTTAACTTGTGTGTGTGTACACAGTTGTCTGTTGATGTGTGTGCTTCTCTTTGTGTTTCTGTGTGTTCGCTAGCCCCACAGCATTTCAGCTTATTGTAAACTCTCGATAAGTGACACCACGGTGGAAATGCTGCGTCCCAGTGTCGCATTGATTTGTGTGCATTGCAGTAATTGCTCTGAAACTCAAAACTTATTCTCACAGTCAAATTTCAGACATGAAATGGGAAAAAATAAAATAAATTGGTTTTACTCTAGAACGTGACCCGTATGTTTCTGACTATTGGAAGTGTCTCTGAACACTGACCAAACACAGCACTAACAGTTTGCAAACATCATCTGATTCCTCAGAAGGCCTTTGCCACACAGCAATGAGGGTTTGTGAACAGCGGGTGATTTAGCCAATTAGATGAGGTGGTGATTTAGGTGGCCAGATTGGAAAGGCCACCGTTGGCTGCTGGCCAGGACACTGGGGTTGCCACCCCTGATTCTCAAGGAGTAATGTCATGAGTTCCTATATGACCACAGTGAGAGCAGAGGAGGGAATGAACATTGGATAAAGAGTACAGCGCTGTTTCTTGCAAAATACTAGCCTCGTGGCT
The DNA here is from genome assembly GCF_007364275.1 of Archocentrus centrarchus. Classification (NCBI taxonomy): domain Eukaryota; kingdom Metazoa; phylum Chordata; class Actinopteri; order Cichliformes; family Cichlidae; genus Archocentrus; species Archocentrus centrarchus. The sequence continues at coordinate 24,867,775 of NC_044365.1, read as the reverse complement.
ACAGTGAATCCTAAAGTTAATGCTAGTAGACATTACTGAAGAAAAGGTTGATTGATCTTTAAGCTAATCAGTTAACTGCTTAAGGAATAAGATCGTTAGAAATTCCCGTTAGGCTCTGAGCTCTTTAAATAGCAGTCTAAAATCTGCAAATTTTCCAGAGGCTCAAACCAGCTTATGTTGACTTTAACGATTATCAAAATTCTGGATGTCACGCCAACTTCAGCTAATTGTTTAAGCACTAAATTCTGCAATTAGCTATTGTACAATTTATTACAAGGACATATTTTTATAATATAGTAAACATGCTCATGCACCTTATATCATGATGTTGAAATTCAGTCTGAGTTGTCTGAAAGGTGCCATTGTTTACGATGGATGGGTCAGAGCTACAAGTCAGCCTGTTACACAGCTCACTCTGTGCCTCCTACTGTAAGAGGAAAGCACAATTACCTGTTCTTGTCGAGGTATACAGGCCCTGTCAGTGGTGCCTCGTGCATAATGCATACCTGACATTCTGCTAACGTTACCTGCCACATGTAACCAGTCACACTGTAAAAGGTGTTTGTCTGCTCCCCCGCCACTCCAAATGCTAGATATTTAAAATTAATGGATGTGATTAAGATACTTTAAATCCTGCAAATGGTATATTTAAATATTAAGTCACATGTAATTAAGCAGGGAGAAATATTCATCCCTGTTGTTAGGGCAATTATAACAATTTCCATCAAGGGATTTCTCAGCTTGACTTTTGTTCTGAGCAATAGTGATTAACATTATGGTTAATTGAAGTCATTTTCCAAGACTAGGGCTATTTCTTATTTCCTGTCCTTAGGAAAAAAAAAAGGAAGGTGGACAGAACAGAGGCAGCATGTCCAGTGAAGAGTCTTAACAATGTGATTTTCTCCTCCTTGGTTCCCTTCTGTGAGCATATTTAACAGTATGTAGGGGGGTCTTCCCCAGGTGGCTGAGGAGGTCAGTCTCCCCCCGTGGGAGTGGTGAGTCAGCGGACAGTCGGAGATGAGGGCTCAGTGGGGAAACACCACTTGGGTTAGCAGCCATTTCCTTATATCGCTTAGAGGAAAGAGGGGATTGGATGGTGTGATGTCCACCTTGTTTGGCGATAGCTTTTTTATAACTGAATGCGTAATGCTTTTTCTACTTATCAGACAGTCCAATTAAAACTTGGATAAAACTATTAAATGAGCAGTGAGAAAAATATTACACGACGGGATAGTAATAGTGCATTGGGTTTAATAAAGTCAACATGCAACATGTAAGTGTGTTTTGCTCAGTTTATTCACTCTCCATGCGGGAGAATTAGAGAAAATTCAAATCCATCACCTTTAATGCCTGTAGGGGTATGATTTGGTGATATCACAACCAGTTTGGGAGCAAATCACGGTTTGGTATTTGACTCTAACACGTGTGAGGCAACCTTTGAACTAAAAAAAGGATTTTTTTTTTAACTAAAATGATGTTTTCACAGAAATTTGGCAAAAGCACTTTTGCACAGAATATGTCTGGAGGGTGTTTTTAATTAAACCACTGACATATTACACCTAAAGAAAAATCCCACTTTCATATCATTAAAAGTAGGCAGGTAACGAGATTAAGTTTTGTGAGGTAGAATATGAGGTAAAAGTAAGCAAAGCTGACACTGTCAGTCAAACTAGCAAATTGTTAGACTGCATTTCTCATCTGTTTGTGCGACAAGTTCACCTCTACTGTTAATCATTTCCCAAAATTGCCACTTCGTTACTCTAAATCTGTTTACGTGACGATCTGATGTTGTGCCTCGATTTCAGCTAATTGCTCTCGCACAGAAAGCGTGCAGTCAAACAGTGGCCCCTCTGTTAAGATTGTCAAATCAAGACATAATTGTCACCCAGCATACAGAGGGTACAGCTCCATTACCAACTCTGTCTTAGTGTAAGTAATATGCTTGCATACTGTCATGAGTGACACGGGCCTCTTCTCTTCAGCTCCGTGACCCGTTTTAAAGATCAGCGCCAACCCATGAGCATGCACCCAGCAGTGGTCCTGCCTCTGAATGTTATTACAGAGGGAAGCAAGGTCAGATTGCAGAGATGATGATACATGGGAAGCACTTTAGAAATAAGAAATTCTTCTTTTTTTTTTGCTGCTGTGTCGCATATTGACCTTGGCATTTTTGACACTAGCATCCATCACACACATGAAACCCTTCCAACAGGCAACACTGGTCTGCTGAGCAGCCAAGTGAATCAGATTAAGGAATAACACCAGTAGATGGATGCCTGACGTCAAAGCGGCAGAGGGATCAACCTCCCTGTTCCTCATGCATTCCACTTCCTCCGTGCTCCCTCACACACTGTGTGCCTGGGTCATGTTTCTCTGATTTTGACACAAATGATTAACTGCCGCAGGATTACTGAGTTTTTGATCGATGCTACAGCAATATGGCGGCATTTAATGCAGGGGAGTATTGAAAGGTTGTCGATTGAATCATCCGCTGACACGAATCCACAAGTTTAGAAAAAGGGAAAGTTTTTGGGAGAGTACAGTCAATTACTCGTGTATAATTCGATCAATCCCTCCATACATTTTGTTTGTTTTTGTTAAACATTACTTTCATCACATCTTATTACTGTTTACCATAATGTGAAAAGCTTGCCCTGTAATGAAGTAAACTTTAGCGCCTTTATAGAGTTTCCAGCTAATCACTGCAGGAAATCCTTTACGAGACTAATGAAATGCCATTTCTCCACACAAGCCTTGTTTTCAAATATGTTGAATATCTGGTTTTAATTTCTCTGAACCTTAATGGTTACACTTATGTGAAATAAAAGTAAAATGGATCTTACAAAGAAGTGACGCATTTTATAGCGATTGCAAAGTAAGATTCCAGGCTGACAGCTGCTTTGCTCCAGGCTTGAAAGCACGTGGAATCTACTCACAGTGCTCCTTTGGCCCACGTATGACAGTCCATGGCAGTGGATTCGAAGAGTCTCGTAAAGTCAATTACTTCATGACAGAGAAGAGCTTCATTCACATCACTTTTTGATTAAATTTAGAAAGCAAGAACTCTTTTCTTCTTCTTTTTTTTCCTCGTATGAAAAAAATATATATATTCAATAACGTTTATGGATGATTTGCTAAGAGATACTATTAAAAACAATTAACTGTCATGATTATTCTTTTCAGCACTGACAGAGCCAGAATTACCTCAAGTGTGACAGTGCGTTTGTGAAGCAGGTTTTCCTGATTATAAAATGAATAATAATTTTTTTTTTTTTTTTTAAAAAAGCACCCAATTAATGGTAGGTTTAGTGAGAGAAATGCAAACTACAATACTGCTAAAGCTTTGCACGGGGTGCCTGCATGGAAAAAGATATTAACAGAATGCATGTGTGTGTGTGTATGGATATGTGTATGTCTCAGAGAAGAGCTGCACTGAAGTACTCAGCCGGGAGCATCCAGTCAGTGACCCCTGTCTTTCCAACTGTGTGGAGAGAACTCTTCAGTGTGCATGCAAGTGTGTGTGTGTGTGTGTGTGTGTGTGCGTGCGTGCATGTGTGTTTGCAGCACAGTGAGAGCAAGACAGGGAGGCAGTGAGATAGAAATGCAGCACAAAGAACAGAGGAGCATTGTGCAGCACCGAGCCTCCTCAGGTCCACTTTGAGCACATCGTCCGCATAGCACAGCCTGAGGAGAAGTCCTGAACCGCACTGGCCTTTGCACTTTGCACTGACGCTGACTCACACAGGTCAACATGGCCGTCTCGCTGTATCTGTCTGGTTTGGCCAGGTTCAACACACTCCCTAAGCCGTACAGAAACCGTATACACTCACTGTAAGCACAGAACTCTTTCTTATTTAGCATTCAACACTGGCACGTTATTGTTAGCACATTAACCTTCATGAATTGTTTTTTCTTTTCTTTTTTTCTTTTTTTTCAGCAAAGATATAATAAATTATATTTATTCCAAATTTCAAATTTAAACCTGATTCTATAAATCTTTTTTTTTTTTTTACAAAAAAATTAAAAACAAAACCTTTAAAATAAAAATTACAAAAATGTAATTCAAAATAAAAGTACATTTTTGCTTCAACCAAAAAATAAACCAATGTAAATTCTTAATTTTTCAATATATTTTTCTTAACAGTATTGCCATTAACAGAATTTATTAGCATTTTTGTTCCATTTTGTTTAGTTCTGAAAACGAAATTTCCTTTTCGTTTTCAAAACTAAATTGCAGTTGTTTTTCCTAAAAAAAAAATAAACACAATTCAGACCCTGACTGAATGTAAAAGACTAAACTTTACACTATTATTTGTAGAGTTTTTTTCCAAATACTTAAAGAAAGAAACAATAACAACGTATAATATATATGAAAAATGTGAATTTATATTAATCATGTTTAGAAAAAGCTATTTTATTGCAAACCTTGATCTACACTGTAAGAAAATGGGTAAAATTTCATAAAAGTTTCTACACATCAGAAACCAACAAGGCTTTGAAAAAAAAAAACATAAAAATAATAACTATATTTGCAAAACAATTTATTTCTCCGTCTGCTGTTACAACCAAAAATTTGAAAATAAAAACATCCACTATTTTTTTCTTTTATCAGTCTCAGCATGATGGTGTTTTCTACAATCAAGTTTTACGGTGTGCCAGCAGGACACCATGTCCACAGGGACTCTCTGGAGAAAGAGGTGAGTACCAGGTGCTGCAAACCCTCTCATGCTATTACCACCATACTGTCATGGCTTTCTGTCCCATTTTTACCTTGCATACACCCTCCCCCAACCCGCCAGACAACAGGATGGCATCACAACAGCTGCACGATCGGCAGCTTTGTCCATTTACAGCATATTTTATAGTCTATACGCATGTTTTTCCTCCCTTAGTTTTGTGAATTGGAGACTGCTGCGTGGCACAAAACACAGCGGACTCATTTTATGTTGGCAACTTTTAAGTATTAGGGCACAGAAATAAAATGGTGAGAATGATTACTTTTTTCTTTTTTTTCTTTTTTTTGCAGGGGACGAGAAGCCAGAAGTGAAGGGTTGTAATACGCTGAACAATATTCTGGTGAAATATGGACTTGGAGCACCCTCTACCCATCACGAGTTAAAATGCAGGCCGACTTTGCTCTAGAGTCCTCCCATTCCTATGTCTGTAATTGTCTGGGAGCCAGGCCTTGGTCCTGCTCTCCAGAATTTTAACAGAAACCATGAGAGGGGAGGCTGCTTTAAAGGCTTCATCAACTGTGACCAACCGCCGTCAGCAGTAACCCATGTTATACAGGCCGCAGTTATGACACCCTCAAAGGGCTGCCCCTGAGGAGGCAGGCGACAGGGAGGGGGATACAAGGGGAACAGGGCCTCAGAAGTTTCCCACCTTCCCTTGAACCGCAGCCGCACACCCTCGGCAGGAGGTGGACAGGGCCAGCTTTGAAAAATAACACCTTTGTGATCCCCAGTGTTTGGGGATGGATCGTGGTCTGCAGATGGCTCCGGATATTCTCTGTGTGGATAGTTGGAAAGAGAGCAAGCGACATAGAGAGGGAGAAAGAGATCAGGCTAAGCTCCTTTGTATACATTTTGCACCTGAGGTTTGAAGATTGTAAGTCGGATGTTTCCAGTTATTTGCAACAGTTACCTTATCAGGTCATTTAATTATTGTTTTAATTATTCTTGATCAGCAGAAAGTGGCAAATAGCGAAAGCTCAAAGACATGGAAAGATACTATTGAAGTACATGCAGCTATCTGCAACTTTACAATATGCCTCCCTCAACACTATCACGATGATGAATATGGCCTGCAATTAAGTTATACAAAAAGCTGCCATCGTCCAGAAAGTTCACACGCGGCCTGCATATGGCTAGTTAATGGGTGTGAGTGGAAAAACTAAGACGCAGACGTGGGAACTGGGAGCCAACAGAGTTTTGGACAGAGGAGAATAAATTATTATAGACCGAGCAATAGTGACAGCATTTTCCCCTCAGTCAAGGGAAGAAAACAGTATGCTGAACTTCTAACCCCTGATTCCAAAATCATTTTTAGCTGCAGTTGACAGTCAGTAACCGGCACTTGACAGCAAGCTCACGAACACTGGTGACACTTTCCTGGGGCTCAGCAGGGTCCTCCAGTGGTCCAGCCCTCTGTAAAGATGATCGGCTGTTGTGGTGTTTTTCTTTCCTTCGTCCTGGCTGTTTCAATGCACTATAAAATATAGTGTTTCATTCCCTTTTCCCACTTTATTTACATTTCCCTCTTTTGTTCTGCTTGCCCAGTTGCTAGCATCAGGTTAAGATTAAAAAAATGGGACATGCCAGTTCAGGGCAAATAATCAATGAAAAAAACAAAACAAAAACAAAAAAAATTCCTTGCCAGCATTCAAACTTTAAATTTCACACGGACATCATCTTGGAAGGGTTTCTATCCACAAACTTAGCGTTACAGTATTGGAACAGAGCTTACAAAGTCAGCATGAGTGCCAGTCTAGGAGCTCAGTAGAGAAGACAGTGCCTCATGAAGGCTTGTGTTGCCTCCAAACAGCTGTGGTGCCTCTTTTGTGTTATTTCGAGGGCCTGTTGCCCCTGCTCTATTCAAGGCTTTCACACCAGTCTCACTCACTTCTCACTCCCTGGGTTTCTCCTCGCAGGTCATAAATTAAGCGGAGGGAAGAGAGAGGTCTGAGATCAGAGAAAAAAGATCAGTCAGGGCCTTATTTTGGTTAGTTTTTAACCACATATTCTGTGATATAATGGCACAGAAAGAGTCCGTTTCATAAGCACGTGTAAGAAGCAAACCTGCTGCTTGGCGAGCAGTTCCCTAATGTACAGACGAGTCCCTGGAGTTGTGCGTTGAGATGGTGCATTTTGGGTTCATCCATTTGAGGCCACACTGCTGTTGACACTATATGTTATTTTAATGAGTGTTTCAGCTTAGCAGTTAATGTGGCCACGGCTCGTGGCTCAGAGGTGCTGCGAGGATGTGCGTGCATGTGTGTGTGCGCGTGTGTGAGAGAGACAGAGTTAGTGGGGGATGGGGGGTTGGAGGGGTCACAATATGGCTATGGTGACAAGCGCTGGAATAACTCATACACCTCTCCTGTCAAAACAAAGAGTACTTGAAGTGAATGAGGCCAGCAGCGGCATATTTTATGGTGACTGGAGAAGCTTTTCTTGGGGCTGATTTTTCTTTTTCTTTCATGAGTTCAGATGGAATTAGTTCTCATTTTCACAATTAAAAAAAAAATACAACAAAAAAAAAAAAAAACAGCATTATGATGGACATATTGTATTCAGTAAGGTCACCAAAATCAGCCCAGTTGTGCATACTGTGACAATGACTTAATGACATGAATAGGGCAAATACTGCACAGTTCAGTGGGTTGCATTGCATGCTATTATTCCTTTGTGATACAGAGAGATCAAAATTATGAAATATCATGCGACACATGTGGGATCTATTCAGTGATATCACAAAACTCCCATTGAAAAACGGGTAAATGGCTTTGCATGAGGCTGTGTACAGAACCATATGGACGCCTCCACATCTCCTCATTTCATACATGTTTCTTTTGACATCAATAATGCCTCGGTATCCAGTCGCGTTTGGAACACATCCAAAACAATTATAAAGTTGCCGTGGAAACTGAGGTCCTGTGCCAGGGTGAGGCATACTGTCTCCGCTCAGATAACCACATGGAAAGTCACAGCAAACAAAGCACTTGACAGGGGTGCAGAAATGGGAGAAATAAAGAGAGGGAGGGAGGTGAGGGATGGGCAGAGGTGAAGAGACAGCGATGGAATAACAAAAGCAGCATTCTTGGACAATAAATGCACAAAATAAATCTGTATTTTTTTCTTTGTTGTTTGTTTGTCTGAGGGTGCGAATTACAGACATTTTGTGCGAGAGAAAAGAAAAAAAAAAAAAAAACCCTTGTTGTGACCATTTTGTGGCCAGTGTTCAGAACATAATAGGCAAAAAATGATTTAGAGAACCGGCGTTATGTCGAGGTTCAGCAAAGGTCTTAGTTTAAGCATGTAACAATGCATGTGTTTGTGCTCTTGTTTGCCTGAATGAACATTATCATGGCAAACTAAAACACAGCCGCTTCGGTGACACATGCAATTTTGTGTGCGGAACATTGGGACTGGAGTAATGTATTGTAACCTTATGCTAACCTAATGAACAAGAGGATGAAAGCGGTGTAATGGAGGCGTTTTTACATTTATCTTTAGGCTCCTCATTATGCGGTGAATCTGACAACCTCGTTAGGAGTGCACGAAAGATTACCCATGCGGATAAAGAGCACCACCTTCACATAAAAAAAACAAAAAAAAAAACACAAACACAGAAGAATTGTAGAACAGGTAGGAATGTCAATAGCAAAGGCTGTACAATGGGTGCACACACACGTACACAAACATGCATATCATTCCCTGGTGGGAGTAACTGGGCTCTGGAAGTCAGAAGGACAATCTGACTGGCTTTCAAAGACCCCTGACAGTCTGTTTATTTAAATGGAAGCAAAGAACACCACAATCTCAGAGTCAAAGCATTACTATATTTTGATCACACTGATAAAAAAGTTTCAGTGCTCTGTTTGGGCAGCACAGATGATAAATGGGACCACCAATGCTACAAACAGGTCTGCTTTATTTCACATTAGATGCAGCGTGGATAAACTCATGCTTAAGGTATAGCTGTTGGGGGAAAAAAAAAAAAATTCAGGTTTTATAAAACATTTATTTGCAGAACACAAACTACAATGCTGCCTGTAGATTCAGCGTTTTCTAGGCTATATCAGGTCAGCAATCGCTCTAACGTGAATCAATTAAAACATGTTTTTTAGGCGTTTGCGCCAGAAGTGTCAGCAGATCTGTGTGTGAGTCATCATTTGTTCTCATTAGAGTTTCTTAGAAAAATCAGTAGCGCTTGAGGAAATCAGGTAATTTGTATTCACAAATAAGCATACACGACCCAACAACATCATGCCATTTGTAACAGAAAAAGTGTTTCTCTGTGTGCGTTTGTATGTACAAATATATCTTCCTTCTTTTTTCTTTTCTTTTACAATGAAAAGGCAATTTCTACATTAGTCTTCTCGCTAATGCCAATGGGGCCGGGCATCATTAGCTCAACACTGCTCTCCAGTGGATGCAAAGTATAATGATACACTCAAAGTTCAAGTGCACAGTGAGGTTTTTCTACTACAGTTGTAGTAATGCAGCCTTAATGTTTTAAACACCAACGCTCTGCAGCTTAAGGTTTTATAAGTGAACTTAGCCTGTCCCTAGTTTTAAAGGCAGGTGTAAAACATTAAAAACAAAAATCTTTTAGTCTAGGATTGGGTTTAATCCATGTCTGGGAAACAGACTTGGATAGTTGGGTTTCACTGAACAGTATGATATATGTACTGAGATTGATACTACCAGACTGGTAAAAGATGTTTGGGTTTCTTTATCCATCCATCCATCCATCCATCCATCCATCCATCCATCCATCCATCCATCCATCCATCGGCTTCCGCTCATCCTGTTCAGGGTCGCGGGGGGGCTGGAACCTATCCCAGCTGTCAGCTGTCTTTATAGTATACTAAAATATAAAAGGGTACAATCATTCAAGGTCCAGATTAAGAAGGCATCTTTGAGTAAATTCTCAGTTTCTGATCCACCAAGTTACATGTTTTATTTCATAAAAATTTGTACAGTACTGTGCAAAATCTTGAGCCACACTTCTTTATATTTTGCTTCCAATGAGCCAGATTTTCTTGTAATTTTTTAAAGTGGTCTTGAGCAATAGTTCTCCAGGATTTCTGGAGGTCTTTCAAGTTTTTTCTTTGGACATTGGCTGGGTTTTTTTTTTTTTTTTTTTTTTACAATCCAGTCCTTGTTTCTGACCGTTTTGAGAGTTTGTTGTTGTTGTTTGTTTTTTGTAAGTAGTGGTAAGTGGTAGGACATTAGTGACATTTAGACATGCCACCCTCCCATCTCAGGACAGCTAACAACAGTCAGCTAAACAACAATAACAGCAGCTTATAAGCTAACATTATGCCAGCTAATGTTAGGCTATAATAAACAGTTTGATTACATTTTCATATCATATGAGAGTTTATCTGCTCAGTATCTGAGTCAATAGCAATGCTGCATCCATTTCAAAAAGGTTTCAGTAATACCAGCTAAAAGCGGTAAAAACAGAGGTGGTTATGAATGGAAAAGTTCTGGAAATCCTCAGCAGCTCACCTCAATATCCCTGTTATCGGACAGAAGTGAGCTTCATCAACCCGTATCGGACTCTTTCACAAAGTTTTACAGCCTCCCCCACAGTACATAGTTGTGGACGCACCTGGCATTATGAGGTAAACAGTGATCTGACAGCCTACGCTCACTAATGAATGCCAACCATAGCGTTTGAGGGTACTCCAGGATAAAAATTTAAAATATAAAATATTTAATTGGCACATATCCATTTTTTTTATTCCTGATTTATTGCCAAGTGTTGATATTAGTAAAATATGTTAAAATATTGTGTGTACAAAACTGTTTTTATACACAAACAGTAGTCGAAACACACCAGTCAGCCGTGGCTGACTATGGGGTACAGAGGGTTAACGCGCTGGTAACCGCTGCTGTATTCTACTGAATGATATGTGTCACCACTCAGACAATACCTCCATATCAGCGAAGGAGTTCAATCTGGAAACAAAGACTTTGCCAATTCTTTTTTTTTTTTTTCCAAAAAGTTTTTTTCCACAGAGTCTCATCTTTCAAATTGTTGCAACATCTCCCTCTGCATAACCTGTAAATCTCTGAGCTTCTGTACTAATATATCATTAAAATGGTGGCAAAAACGACATGAAACGATCATGTGATCGTGTCTTTGGCCCAGCTGTGGTGGCAGTGGCACAACAGGCCAGCTTACAAAAATTGAGAGGTGCACAACCCGCATAAGTAGCAGCTAACGATAGCAGGTGTAATGTCAATTTGACGTCTCCTTTGTCATACAGTGCCGTTCACAAGGTACTGCGTGGTGGGTATGAAATGGCCCTTACATCCCTTGTCTCATCATTCCTGATTAGTTTTTGCTGTGTCCCCACCTGTTTACGCTCTCCTCATTATCTTATCGGAGTCTCCCTGTGTCCTTTGTCGCATTATCCACATTGCTGTGTGTTCCTCTTGCTCTACTTTCCCTGTGCTTCCTCAATTATTTCTCATGTGCTTCCTGGATACTTGAATTCCCCAGCATCTTGCCCTGCTAATCGTTGTTTTTTGTTCTTTTTGGAACTTTGTTTTTGGACTTTTCAGCATTAAAAGCATGCTTTATGTTTTAACTTTGCTCTCCTGAGTACTACTTCTGGGTCTGCAAAATCAGTGGATTATGACAGGTACATTTGCTCGCTCCTGTGACCCCCACCTGACCCTTAACCATTTTTCACTTTTATTTAAGGTTTTAAAGGGTTATTATGACAGGTGTTATTAATAATTGTTTAAGCCATGTTTAAAAAAAAAATGACTTAGTCACAGTATCAGCTATGGAGCATTGTGTTTAATTATGCCATGAATTATTTAATTCTGTTTGTCACTATTAGAGGACCAAAAATACCCGGGGTCATATTTGTTTACCATTGCCATGCTGACGCCACATATTACCAAAATAGTGTGGCGCACGCTTTTGTTAACACAGGCAATTTGTTAAAATTTTAATTAATGCATCACCTTTTGTTCTTCAGGCTATGAAGACAAAACTTTCTACTAGCTTTTAACTGTGAATGTTGACTGCCAACGAAATTGTGGATAAGCTGTTTTTGGTCAGCAAAGCTGAGCTTTTTTTTTTTTTTGTGAAATTGAGCGTGAATGTGGACTAGGAGCGGTACTCAGGGAGCCATATCTTGGGGACTTTGGATTTATTAGCTCAGCTGTTTCTAATAAAAAGTCAAGCAATTGTCATAGCCTTACCGTCGGCGGTGTCAGCCGTGTTGGTGGCAGCATCTGTTCCACAAAACTTTAACACTGGCCATAACGCAAGACTGATGTGACCTAGAATGTTCAAATTCACACCTAAAGGGAAAGTTCAGAGGTCAGGTTTCTTGAAAATCTTGAACACAACGCGATAATTTGAGAACAATCTCACCCAGGATGTTCAAATTCACACTATAGATGCATACTGTTAAAGCTAGACCCACTAAATGTCACACACTTGTTCACTGACTTTACTATAGCAACACTGACTTTTTCTGTTTAAATATTAAGGTGGTGGTTTTAGTTTGATGCTCTTTCTAAACACAGCAAGATGATACAAAGATACTTAAGCATGATTATACAGCAAATGTCACAGTGGTATAAGTGTTACCAAGTAAAAGAGGCTAAAGGTCAGACAATTAGATGAAGTGTACCATTCGTTTACATGTGAAAAACTTCTGTATCATCTGTGCATGTGTGTTTTACTGATTTGCTTTAATATAGAACCACTTGTTCTATTCGAGTACCTCTTTTAGTCTTTTATTTAGGCTATACTGTGAACTGCAGACAGTGTTGAAAACCTCTATTTGAGAAATGACCCTAAACCATTTTGTCCCCACCCACTGAGTTTTTCAAGCTGCCTGAAGTGTCACAGCATTTAAACACACACTTTAATTGAATAAAAAATATCTGTAGTATATTTGATATGTTTTGTGATGAATTTTATTTGACTGTTAATTTGAAATCCAAAGGAGGTTTATGCTGTGTTTAATAGTGGTCTTCTGGATTTTTTTTTTTTTTTAATTTGATTATCGATTTCTGTCTGCAAGACCCTTGTTAGCTGTCACAGGCATGGCAGAGAGGACCTCAATGCAGGACACGCAAGAGCTACACTTGTACTTAACTTTATTGTACACACCTAACAAGACTCGCCTGGTCTGGGGCCAGCTACATGAAAAAACTCGAAGACTTGAAAGTAGAAAACATAAAACACAGAGCAGGCAAGCCAACATGGATTCTTCACTGACAAGGACCCAACAAAAACAAAAGCAGACAATAAATACACCAGGGATAACAAGGGAAGAGGCAACAGGTGAGGGGCATAGCTGAACATAATTACACAGAGACAAGGGGAAACAAAACTAAACAAAGCACAAGGAACACGACACTGTCAAAAGAAAACAGGAAGTGACCAACACTGAGGCACACGAAGACTTAACACACGGAAACCTGACACCATTGTTAATTTTGACAGCAAATTTCGATTTTGTTTTAGTCATAGTCTTTTGACAAAAATGTAATTTATTTTTAGTCATAATTTGAATAGTTTTAGTCTAGTTTTAGTCGATGAAATTATCGGAAGAATATAGTCGACTAAATCTACAGTCAATTTAGTCGACTAAAATATAAAGGGTATAAAATGTAAATGCTTTTTCTTCAGTTCCCTTGAATTAGTCATTATACACACTCACACAAAATTAAAAAAAATAAATAAATAAAAGTTATGGAATATTATTAATATTAACATTAGCGTTTCACCTGCTTCCCACACACCTGATCATTAACCTGACTGAGATAAACGAGCGTTTTACAGCAGGACACGCTCTGAAAGGTACAGGGCAGTGTTCAGGACTAAGATTAGGAAAGGCTAATCCACCGCGGTGGGGAGATTTTCTCTAAACACAAACGCTAAACTGGGAAAAACACTTCACCCTGCATGACATTAAAATGCTTACCTTTGCATGGAGATCTGGGTGACTGGTTTGCAGATGTTTAAGATTTGTCCTGTTTTTACCCGAGATAGTCGCCCCACATGGTTTATTGTTTTGTTTGTCACGGCATCAAAGGACAAATGTGTCCATGCATCGGCTCTTCTCTTTCTCCCTGCTGACATTGTTTACATAAATTAGTTCTATCGGAAATAAAGACAAATCACAGGCTAGTTTGTCCTTCCCAGGTTTAGAGCAAATTTGCACAACTGTGCGTTTGATTGGATGTTTTCCTAACTTGTCCCGCCCAGTCACAAAATTAAATCAGTTCTGATTGGATTTCGTCCCCGCCAAGCATTTTCGTCTCGTTTTCATTCGTTGACGAAAGTGTTAATTAATTTCGTTATCGTTTTTATCATTTTAGGTAGTTTTAATTTAGTTATCGTCTCGTTATCATCATGAAAAAAAGGGTCGTTGACGAAAACTATGACGAAAATATTTCGTCAACGAAATTAACACTGCCTGACACAGAGGGCATCAAAACATATGACTAAACAGACACCTTCTTGAAAACAGGCTGACAACATGGGGAAGACAGACAAGACAAGGGAGGGACACTAGGGGAAAACTCTACAGGAAAGGGAACCTCAGCACCACACACACAAGGAAACAACAGGAAGGGAACTAAACACAGAGAAGGGTCAAGACACTGGGACAAAACATACGGGAACACAACCACGGGAAAGACCAGAACAAAGGGAAACTCTAATAACATACAACTAATTAATAACAGAACACCCAAACAATAATAAACTGAGGATCTAAACTGAAAGGACCATGACAGTAGCATGGCTACTGTGAAGCAACATCTCTTATCATGGCCACAACAGACTGCTTTCCTGTCTCATCAAGCCCAGGATCTTCATGAGTTGACAATTTGCCCAATAAATCAACTCAACTGGACTGCACCTACTGTTAGCGGACAGCTGACCCCTGTCTCCCTAAACTATGTAAACAAAATCTTTGAGTAACCATGTCAAACTAATGCCTTTTAAGAGACCAAAGAAAGAAAGAAGGCCAAAATGCATGAGATAAAATTTAAAAGTGATAGGGTAATCCTCCCTGCAAGCTCTGTTCTCTTTAACAACTGGTACCACAAAACACAGTTACAATGAGAAATTCAGTTTTAGATAGCCTCATTCCAAAAGTATCAGAACCTGGGGTATGATGGGTATCTTACTGCATAAACAAAGTTTGGAAAAATCACATATTTTGATTATACAAGTAAAACATCCTAAAGAATGAAAATCTGGGATTGTGACAGCAAAATAATTAAAAGCACAGCTGTTTTTTTCATCTGCATCACTGCTATGCAGCTTTATCTATCCATGAACGCAAATGACACAAAACAATTATTTAAACTGCAGGAATGTCTTAAAGGCCTGGATGACCTCTAATTTCCTGCTTCTAAATTCAGATAAAACTGAAGTTCTTGTACTCGTCCCTACAAACCTAGAAATATGGTGTCTAACCAGATATTTACTCTGGTTTGTATAACCTTGGCCTCCAGTAATACTGTGAGGAATCTTGGAGTCATTTTTGACCAGGATATGTCCTTTAATACACATATTAAACAAATATGTAGGACCGCTTTCTTGCATTTGCGCAATATGTCTAAAATTAGAAACAAACATCCTGTCTCAGAGTGATGCTGAATAACAAATTTGTGCATTTATTACTTTTAGGCTGGACTATTGTAATTCATTACTGTCAGGCTGTCCTAAAAGCTCCCTGAAAAGCCTTCAGCTGATCCAAAATGCTGCAACAAGAATACTGTGAAAGGTTTTCACAAGGGGCTGCATTTACAGTGCCAGTCAAACGTTTGGACACCGTACATACATCATGCCAACGTCTAACACTAGCAAGAGTATGACTTACAGGTTCTGAGGCTGGTGTTTACAAAGTGATGTATCAAATCCATAGATTATTTGCAATGTTATACTGAGAAACATTATTGTTAAAATATTTGACCCACACAAAGTAGTAAAGCCATCACTGATTCTTAAAGATTCAGGTTTTACAGCTCATCCTTTTCAACTGTTCAAATAATAATAAAATACAATTAAAAAAACATGTGGAGGTCAGTTTCATTTGGAATCAAAAATATCAACTATTCAGAACAACCTGAAAAGTCAGACAGAAACATGTATTATCCTGTGAAAATACTAGGTAACACTAGGTAACAAACCATACACAGTACATAGAACTTTAAAGTGGACCATGAGGTCACAGTTGTTCCAATTTCTTTAGTTTAATCTATGAAAAATGCCAAAGATAACACAGTTTGACAGACATAAATTTGTATTTTTACACTAACAAGGTGATTCACAAAGAGCCATTGGCTGAAAACTTGGCATATCTCAGCGTGGTGTACAATGACTCCTAAAAAAATGAGGAAACTGGTCAAGTGAAGGACAAAAGAAGAAGTAGCTTGCCTTAAAAAAAATATCTTTCTCTGTGGAGTCTCTGTCATGGTTTGGGCTGCATTTCAAACAGTGGTGTTTTGAATCTAATCAAAATTGATGGAAATATAAACACAGTAACACCATCTGGAGAAGACCGCAATGTTCCCAAACACATGACAGAAAAACACACAGTGGAACACTATCAGTCATAGATTGGCCTCACCAGAGCCTGGAACGCAGCATTATTGAAGCAGTGTGGGGTCATCTTGACAGAGAACGGAGCAAAAGGCAGCAACATCCAAAGAAGAACTTTGAATGTCCTTCAAGAAGCCTGGAGAACTATTCCTGAAGACTACTAAAAGAAATTACAAGAAAGCTGCCTAAGAAATACTCCTTTGCCTTATATGCTTTATTTCAACATATGTTTCTGTGTGTTTTATTAAAACACTGCACACATTTCCAAGAATAAAATATAAAGAAATGAGAGGTGGCTCAAGACTTTTGCACAGTGCTGTATTTCACTTGAAAAATTCACAGTAACACGATATTCTAATACATCTCACCGCTGAAAGATAAAGTCACCTCTTAAGATTGTTGTAATTTTTATTTATTATTTTTTATATAGAAATTATATTTTATATTTCACATATGATGCTCACGGTATTTTGGGAAAGATAGGATTTTTCTTTCTCTGTACTAAACTAAAATGTAAAAACATTTTTTTTTTTCAAAATGAAGGCAGTTTAGCCAAAAACAAATAAATAGGGTTTTTATTGACTATAGCCAGATATATTACGGGGTAATTCACTTTAAGGAAACAATAACTTCTTAATAAATGCCAGCCCTGCTTGCAGGAGGCTGCCATATGGTTTCAACATCTGAAAGTCCTCTGGACATTGCACTATTAACTTTACTATCAAATAACAATTGTATCATAACACTAAAATACAGGAAGACACAACAAACAACATCTGAGAGCTTAATCAAATCTAAAACTCACTGCAATAAAAAAAAAAAAAGTATGGTTCTATAGTGGAAATCACTGCATGGGATCTGGAATGCATCTGAAAAACTATTGTCAACAATCAGATTTTATGTCTGCATTCAGGAGTCCAAGTTTAAACTTTACAATGCAAAGAAATAACCACACACTACAATCAAGATCCAGAAATGCTTTTGTATCATTTTCATTTAAGATGGATTGAGGCGCAGTAGAAAACTGTCATGTTTTAGTCTTACAAATCAAATACTTTTTATTCTGCTTGTATATGGAAATTAAATCTGTTGTGCTAAACAGGAAAGAGATCATCTGGCTTGTTAACAGTAGACAAAAGCCAGCAACTGTGACCATATTTGGGAGTGTGGAGGATTACTGTACATGGCAAGGGTTACTTGCATGTCTATGAAGGCACCATTAATGCTGACCAGCATATACAAGCAACATGTGGTGTCCTCCAGAGGATGTCTCTGTCTATCACTGTGTACATCAGTAAAAACTGATAGTACACAGTGATAAACGTGTGCCACATTTTTTTCTCCTGAGTTTAGTTTCATATGTTGTCTTTGTACTAATCTCAATAAATCATGGGGTTTAAAATGATTTGCATATGAGTAGATTCCCTTTTGGTTTTATTTTTCCACAACTTTCTTTTGCAAACAGTGCTGTATATGATGCAGCTCTTGCACTTTAGCATACATTGCTTTGTAAAATCCATGCATTAAGATGCACAGTTATCAAGACATACTGAAAATAAATAACACTGCTTCTGTAACATCAGGAAACTGACATTCTGCTAATGCATGCATGTTGAAATAAACATTAATTATTAATTTTTGCTTTTTAAACAATACGTTTTTTTGGTTTTTAATGGAGACGATTTAATTGTGCAGCTTATCGACGTTTTCATTTCCTCTATTTTTTTCAGTTCTACTCAATCCCATTTGCTTCTGTTGAGCTCATTTCTATACTCTCATATTGCCATTGGTGCATGAAGATGGGAAGTACCAGGACGTCGACCAATGAGATTACAGTTTTATTCCATAGGTTTGGTTCCGGAGTGGCCCGTTATTATTTTAAGTAGCAGGTTAAAATCGGTGAGTATTTTTTATTTCTCGTGTAACATTTTAATGTCTTGTGGTTAGTGTGAACTGCAGAGGGTGTGTAGAGAGACTTTGGTGTTGACTGTAGCCCGTCGCTCTGTTTGAATCCAAAAGTAGGCAGATCAATCCTCGCTCTCTTCACCAGCTGACGAAACATTCACGGAGAGTAAACATGTTTAACATGATCGGTCACATAAATCTGCACTGACACGACCTTACACGCTGAACGCGGTCAGTTTATAAGGGCTTTAGGCCTGTTGTCTATGTGTAAACAAACGGACTAAGAGGATTTCTCCAGCTGGTGTCTCCCCGTCAGAAGCTCGTCACTTCCAGAACCAACCAAGAATATCTGTGTCGCCCACCATGTAGAGCTGCAGCCGCTCCCCCACGCTGTGGGTCATAACTACAAAATGCTGGTTAACAAAAGCATACACAGGAGCTTAGAGAGCGCAATGACGCCCCGGGCTGTTCTATCAACTGGAAAATAATAGATAAATATCGAAAATAGACGGGACGTTGGTCTATTTGCCTCGATTTAGCATTATTTGTTCACGACTGTGGTTTATATATATATATACACGCAGAAGATGGCGCCATTTCTCAGTTTTAAACACTCCTCATCAACAGGTCTAACTCCCTCCGGACAATATGAATATGTATGCTGTGCCCAGCCCGGGAATACCAGGCTGTCCCCCAGGATTAGAGTACCTGACACAGGTAGGTAATGTGATACAAGTGTCTCTTAATCGAGCAATCTGCATAGCTGAAAGTCTAAATTGATCCTCAAGGACAGCCATAATGAGACATATTACCTTCCCTCTGCTTCCTAATATAAATAGCCACCTGACACAACAGAAAACCACAAAGCAGTGAAAACTATGGAAGCATGCCCTGCTTACTCATCCACTAGCACTAAACTGATTAAGCTCTGTGTAATAATGGCAATCTTTCCTCTTAAATAGTGTGTTTAACCAAACAAATGTAACTCCCAATCATATGTACAATTGTTGCAAATCTGAACTGTGACAAAATGTGTCTAAATTACAAAAGTTAGTTGATGAGGCAGTGGCTCTCACGTCTTCACTGCTGCTACAGCACCAAAAGACAACTCTTCCTCTGCTTCGCTGCCTCGCCTGCACCTCATTGCCTTCATCCTCTTTTTTGTTGTAGAAGAAGGTTCTTATGTTCCAGCTTATCTCCCACCGGAGGCCAACAGTAACAAACACTGTAATGGGAATGCTCTCTCTGTCTCTATTGCTCTCTGGCCTCCCTCTCACAAAATGTTACGTTTAGTTTAGTTTATTATTGCCACATACAGGTAACAATGGGACATCACTAGTGGCAATGAAATTCTTAGTCCCAAACCTCTTAATATTTCACATATAAACCAAAAGCAATATTGCACATGAACTAACACTTAAATAAATAGAATATAAGTAGAATTTATAGTAGACTATATGAAAAGACTAAAAAGACTATATCCAAGCAATTTGAAGCTTATCTGCTCCTTGAATGACCCAAAATACCCTACTACCATT
The DNA here is from genome assembly GCF_007364275.1 of Archocentrus centrarchus. NCBI lineage: Eukaryota > Metazoa > Chordata > Actinopteri > Cichliformes > Cichlidae > Archocentrus > Archocentrus centrarchus. Next base: position 24,848,006 of record NC_044365.1, on the reverse strand, counting down.
TTTGATTAATGGTGTCATATTTCGGGGTAATGGATACATTCAGGGCTATTATCATTTCCATTCTATTGTAATTTCTCTCTGAAATCCAGGGGTAAAACATTTAAGGCTACAGCTCTGGATGTCCAGGGCATACAATGTGATTTGTGTTTATGCTAACATATATAACACTATCTCTCCAACTACAACTGCTCCTCTGAGGTGTTGCATTTCAGAGAAAAGTAATCTAGTTTATGTTCCAGGTGGATCAACTACTCATCAAACAGAAAGTTGAGCTTGTTGAAGGTACAGTACGCAGACTAATTCACTACATTTGCATTTTAAAGGACATGTTTAGTAACAGTTGCTCATTGTGTTTTTGTTGTTGTTATTTTTAATCCATACAGCCCTCATTGGCTTTGAAAGCAATAATAAGTATGAAGTTCGTAACGTCATGGGCCAGAATGTCTACTACGCTGTCGAGGAGAACGACTGTCTGAGTCGACAGTGTTGCGGTCCCCTTCGCCCCTTCACCATCCACATCCTTGACAATTTTGGACAAGAAGTCATCACCATCACCAGACCACTGAAGTGCATGTCTTGCTTCTTCCCTTGTTGTTTACAAGAGGTGAGAGTAACATGTCCTCTTTGTGTCTGTGAAATTACAGTCTCTCTCAATGATCACTGCATCCCCTCATTGTTTACACTTTGTACCCCGCCTTTGACTTTTACATGCATTTTAAAAAAACTGACTAGAAATAACGCTCTGTTCTCAAATAATGCTTCACTCAGCTGGAGGTGCAGGCTCCCCCCGGCAACACAGTGGGCTATTTGATACAACAATGGCATCCTTTCTCCCCTAAATTTATTGTTGCAAACGAACACAACGAGCCTGTACTGAAGATTCATGGGCCTTTCTGTGGATGGAGCTGCCTTCCAGATGTTGACTTTGAGGTGGGTTTACCCAAACACACAGATCCATGAAATTTGTGACAACATAACATGACATGGTTACATTTTCACCCGCTAGACATGTTTTCTTTTTTTTTCTTTTTATTTAAGGAATTCTTCTCATGCTCTGAAGTGAGAAATGTGATTCCAATAACATAAGCCTGTAGTGTGGATGAAGCCACTGCACAGGGCATGCTCTTGTGTGGCATAGTGTAGGCATTGTTCCATGGCTCAGCTAGGTTTATTAGATTGAACTGTGAAGGGGATTTGGGTCAGTGATACAGGCCTTTTGCCAAATCCAAAGGAACGGTAACTGAAGCATGATATTACCATCCCCTAGCTGCTTTGAAGTCATTACAAAACTCAGATTTCTGTGGCAGCGGGCAAAAAAGATGAAATTATGAGCTGTTCAGTGATCTTCCTCCAATAAAACCAAACAAGTTTGGGGATTGAGTTTTATCGTAAAGCAACACATGTCTGTAATTTGTCTTCTTATGTAACTCTTTCCTCAGATTTTGACAATGGATGAAGTCAGCAAGATTGGAAAAATTAGTAAGCAGTGGACAGGGCTTCTTAGGGAAGCATTCACAGATGCAGACAATTTTGGTATCCAGTTTCCCATGGATTTGGATGTGAGAATGAAGGCTGTGATGATCGGTGCATGTTTTCTCATTGTAAGTCCATCATTAACTTACCTTTTAATCAAAATAATTACATGATATATTAACCTGTAATGTAAAGGCTTTGTAAAGAAAGCAGTTTTAGATTTCTTGCATTGCAGATTAGTAGTAACTGTCAGCACAGCGTAGTTACTTACACAGGGAATCATCCACCGACCAACTATTTAAGTTGTAACTTAGCCCTCATCTAGTGGGAAATGTGGTCTAAACCCACCTGAATCACAACAAGCACAAAACACAATTTGCTAAATTCTTGCAATATGTTTTTACTTTACTGTAAAATTGGCAGTACATATCCATAAATGCTTTGGCTGATGCATTTTAACTAATGATTAAGCATTAGATCAGTAGCAGCGTAAAATTTTTTTGGCTTTTTTTATTAATACTTTCTTTTCCTTTTTCTTTCATACAGGATTTCATGTTCTTTGAGACAACTAACTAGGAGCCAAACCGAATTTCCATGTAACTTTTCGTGGAAGAGCGAGGCCACAAAGCCATGATGATTAGCCCCAAATGCCCTAACATTGAACAACCTTCAAAGAGATAGTTTAAAGAAAGTACCAAAGGGTACGTCAATGTTAACACTTTGCATGTACAGTGAAACAGAAGGTTTGTTTTAGGCTTAGCTGCTCAGGTTTGTTGAAAAATTGTGCCACTTGGCTGAAGTGCACAATTAAGTTTTAGTTTAGACAATGTTAAAGATTTCTTTATTATTATTGTTTTATTTATTTATTTATTTATTTTTTGCTGTGTGTTTTACATTGTAGTCTATGATTCTATCTGGGCCCAAAACTCTTAGCTACTACTACAAAATAAATTTTAGCAGAAAGATGCATTCATATACAAGTAAATGAAAAGGGAACACAGTTACACAGTTTGTAGGAAAGAAAAAACACTTTGGTGTCATTATGGTTAGTATGTAGTCCTCATATGTGATTTGGTCATACTACAAGTGAAGATGCTAATTTACTTAATCTACCCTGCTTGCATCTATATCTTGTGAGAACTAAGGGACTCATTAAATTTGGTTGTCTGTAGTTCTAATATCCAGTGCTCTTAGTTATCACTTTATGTTTTTGGTGTGCAGCGTTTTACAAGTGTTTGCGTGAGCTATGATTGTACTTGTCTGTGAACATAAATTATCATTTCATATGACAGTTTTTTGTTTGTTTGTTTTCCCACAATAATTATGCTTTTTTTTTTTTTTAATTTATGTTTTCCTTTTAAGAATGGGCGGGTGGGAGTGGGGGTGGGAAGTAGAAATGATGTGCTATTAGCTTGACATACTGTCCTGGTTTTACCCACAAGAGGGAGCTAGATATTCATTTAAGAATAATCAGCCCACATGAACGATCTTCAGTAAATACTTACTAATGTTATTAGTATCTGATGACATTGTATATTTTTTGATAAACTCAGGTTGAAATGCATGCTACTACTGTATTATACTGTCACTACTGGCTCTGGAAGTTAATCACCTGCACCTGATACTATGAACATAAAGCTTTTGTTGTTTGTTTGTTTTTTTAACACCATTTTGTACATTATATGATATCAGTATCCATATATTGCATCCACTTTCTTGCATATCAAAATGATTTTTTTAATTTTGACCTTTTACATTACATAGCGTACTTGACAGTTTTACATGTCAAAGTATTGTCGTTTCCAGTACAGTAGAATAATATTTTACAGCAAATGGCCACTGGTACTCTTTCACCATGCTTAAATATAAATATGATATTTCATAAATATGGCAATCAATGTGATTAGGGGTCGTATAAAGTATTGTAGCAAAAGGTATTATTTGTGATCTCCATGAATATTAAGGCCAGTTAGCATTCTTTATGAAAAAAAAAAAAAAAATCACCATGATTGTGTAATCTGTGACTCTGCAAACCTGAAAAATCATCCTTCATCTCCAGCCATTTTTTACATATGAAATCTAAAAACTTACAAGCTTTTATTTTTGTAAAAGTACTATATACCGCCAGTTGGGAGAGATAATGTTGCCAGTGCAGACTTACATTTTCTTGTGTCAGCAGTCTTTTATTCTGCCTTCAGTGTATTGAAACTTGTTTTTAGAATAGCCATAAGTGGATTTATTTCTCTCTGTATAAACACTTGATAAAAAAAAAAAAACAACTTGATTTTTAAGGCGAAACATAAATAAGAACTTAAGATGGATGTTTTTTGTTATTTTTTCTGAAGTCTGTTTTCTTTTTCCTTTAGATACAATTTGTTGAGAAAGTACTCAGTCAAAATAAATTCCAGTCACTAGCATTGCCTGCCTTTTTTTCCCCTTAGAATAATAATAGTAAAAGATGTTGGTGCTAGTTTCTCTGAAGGCTCTTTGATTGTGTTTAAAAGCCAAAAAATTCAGTCATCAGAATGTGATACAAAGGGAACTTTGCTATTTTCAGTCAGTTATATAACAGAAACAGGTAGAATCCTTATTCTTCTACTTTTGCATTAATACTGTGAACTGATAAACTGTTTAGTCACGCAATGAATGGAAATGAGGTAAGCTTAAATTGTGCAAATAGTCCATGGAAACACTTCAATAAAAAAAAAAAAAAGAACTGTGGTGTGAAGCTCTTTTGATTTAAATACTGAGTAGAAATTGAGTTTTAAAAAAAACATTAATAGTGAACTTAAAAAAAAAACTGCAGTGCAGTAAGGGGGGTTCTTGGTTATAGTCATTTCAATACATTTTGTAACAACGATCAACCTTGCAAATGGTTATGTAAAAGCACTGTGTCTGCTTGTTAAGCACCTTCAACTCGTCTTTCAGCAATTTTCTTTAAGTGTCATTGTTAAATCTGAATGTTACAATTTTAGTGGAAAAATCCGACCTGAGGTGCAGAATAATCAACAATGTGAACAACAAACAGTTATCAAGGATATTATGAAGAGGGAAATGAACTATATTCAAATAAGCTACCAAAGTTCATTGGTCTAGTCCAAAGAATGCTCATTTATAACAACTTTAAGCTTTTTCTTTTTAAAAATCAATGATAGGAGGATATGGGGCTTAGAAAACAAGGTTAGAATAGAAGAGCATGCTTAAAGCTTTACTGTTTTGTGTTTTTGCTCAAACCTTTGCTGAACAGCAGCTCCTTTTCATTATGGCATTTATTCAATAAAAAAAATCTCTGTTGTGGAAATATCTTTTGATGAGCCTGGTGTTCATGGATATCATCAATTCTCTGTTATATTAAGTCATCTTCCTTATGATCCAAAAAGGGCACATTTCTCTTAAATTTAAGCTTTGACCTGTATTATACTTAAGAATATGTGTGACTCAGGGCAAATATTAAGTTTCAGCTGTGGTGGTGATGGTTTTTACATATTACATGGCAAGATTTTCCAGAATACACGATGTCCTACTTCTCTGAGTGGTACAGATAATTGAGCTGTGGTTGGAAAAAAGTATGGAGGAGTGCACATGGAGGAGGGAAGGCGGGATTACGAGCAACACTTTATGTCATTTTTTTTTTCCTTTTTTGTGATCATTAAATAAAGCCATTCTCATGACATTGCTCTAGGGATTGGAAGTGGTTATGTTCGCAGTAATACTGAGCTTGATGGATGGTCAGCTTGCTGTGGAATGGTGATGCTTGTGATATGACAGCATTATATTTTCTGCATGTGCAAGGAAGCTAAGCACTTCTAGGATCCAAGTGAGATAAATTCAGTTATAAGAGGGGTGTATGCAAGGCTCTCTGTGGACGTCCAAGCAGATTAGCAAGTTGTATAATAACAACAACAAAGCATCTGCGGTGGCCGTAGTTAACTATGTGCTCTTTCATGAGGGAGCATAATCCTAGCCTTTTAAACTCATAGTGTTAAAAATAGAACACTATGGCAGCAAGAGGGCGGCTTGGTGTGGTTCAGTGTAAACAAGTAAAGATCTAACACCATTAATGTGGAATATCTATTGATGTACATGATCCACACTTAGTGAACAGCAGCATGTTAGTGTTGTCTTTGTGTGTTAGCATGCTTGCATTAGCATTCAGTTCAAATATATATATGCATATATATACATATATATATATATATATACACCTCACCCAGGAGGCATCCTAATCAGATGCCCGAGCCACCTCAACTAGCTCCTTTCGATGTGGAGGACTAGTGGCTCTACTCTGAGCCCCTCTTGAATGACTGCATTCTTCACCCTATCTCTAAGGGAGAGGCCAGCCACCCTTCGAAGGAAACTCATTTCTGCCGCTTGTATTCGCGATCTTATTCTTTCAGTCACTACCCAAAGCTCGTGACCATAGGTGAGGGTAGGAACGTAGATCGACCAGTAAATCGAGAGCTTCGCTTTTACGCTAAGCTCCCTCTTCACCACGACAGACCGGTGCAGCGTCCGCATCACTGCAGAAGCAGCCCCGATCTGCCTGTCGATCTCCCGTTCCCTTCTCCCATCACTCGTGAACAAGACCCTGAGATACTTAAACTCCTCCACTTGAGGCAAGAACTCGTTCCTGAGCCGGAGATGGCACTCCACCCTTTTCCGGCTGAGGACCATGGCCTCAGACTTAGAGGTGCTGATTCTCATGCCAGCCGCTTCACACACGGCTGCGAACCGTTCCACTGCGAGCTGGAGGCCCCCTATATATACATATATATATATATATATGTATATATAGTATATTCAGTAATTACTTTCAGCTGCTCATTCATTCACAAGAGATTGCCACAGCAGGTAGTTCTACATATTTGATTTGGGAGATTTTTATTCATTTTTTTTTTTTTTTTTTACACTGGACAACTTTCCCAATGCAACCCCCAAAAGATCTGAGTCTCCTCCAGTGACTGGACCACAGATCCTTCACTCATTAAGCAAATGTGTAAACCACTACAATACAGAGGCACTGTGACTGTGTACAATCATCTGAAAAAGAAGGTTTTCATAGGACCCTGCAGTCCCATGAAAATTTAAGTTTTCAGCCATTCGGTTAGAGATTTCCTGCTGTACTTGGGATCTTTTTCCTGTTGCATGACTCAATTTTGGCCAAGCCTTAGCTGTTGGACAGATGGGCTCACATAATACTTTGGTATAGAGAGGACTTCATGGTCAGCTCAATGACTTTAAGGTGCCAAGGTCCTGTGGCTGCAACACAAGTCCAAATCACCACCCCTCCACTACTGTGTTTGACAGTTAGCATGATGTATTCGTGCTGATATGCTGTGTTTGGTTTTCACAAAATGTCGCACTGTGCATTATAGCCAAATATCTCCACTTTGGTCTTGTCTGTCCACAGGCCATTGTACCAGAAGGCTTGTGGTTTGTTCAGATACAACTTCACAAACCTAAGCCGTGTTGCCATACTTTTTCTCCTGGCAACCTTTCCAAACAAGCCATACTTGGTCAGTCTTTTTTGTTTTTTTGTTTGTTTAATTGCATGGTCATGAACTTTAACATTTATTATGCTAATTGAGGCCTGTAGAGTCTGAAATGTAGCTCTTGGGTTTTTTGCACTCTCAGCATTACATAGTCTGACCTTGCAGTGCATTTACTGGGACGTCTACTCGTGGGAAGATTGCGACATTGTGTTAACATAATGCTCCAGACCTGCAAACTGACAAAACTTCTGCTTTTATAGAGGTTCTCACACTCGCTGATCTTCATTGAACTCCTAGTGACCCCCACAATTCAATCATCATCACTGGAACCTTAAATACCAGTTCTGGGCAAAGACTTTTTTTTCTGAAGATTCATTTTTGCAAGAATAACTTCCATAAAAATGACCTTCCTTAGACATATACTGTAACAGAACACACATTTCTGAATTTACTGAAGTTCTGCGGTAAGCTGTGATGTTTCCAAGAAACACTCCACATTTGTTATGAATTTAATACTTAGACCACACAGAAGTGATCTCACCAATGTCAGTGGAGTGATTTTGATGGCTAACATGTCCCAGACTGAGAAAAACTACAGCAACAGTGTTTTGTGCAACAACCCATTTCATAGACTTCCCTTATAATTAAGCACATTTGCTTTCAATAATTGTGTAATAATTTGTGATACACATACTTTAAAATTACATTTGGTTACACAAAAAAATTTACATCTGGGAGATGAACATATTTAATATAATATGACTCAGTGGGAGAAGCAGACATGATAGTTGGAGCGACTAGCTGGGCTGAATCTGTCATATATCATTCCTCATTGTAATTTTTTCCAAGGGATAGCTTGACTTTTATGTGATTTACAATATAAAAAGGCATTTGAAGTCAAGCTGTAGCTCAATATTCACACAGCAATAAAACATTTTTTTATTTGCATATAACTCAGATCAAACATGCCAGTCATCACAAAATATAACTGTATTAAGTTGAATGAAGTAATCATAATATTTTTTAATTATTAATAATAATTGTGTATTTGCAGCCTCTGCGATTCCCATTGTTAGAAATTGCAATACCTCATATACAGTAGTGACAGGTTCATGAGCTTTGGCTCATGATTTTCTATTAGCTGAACTGTTTGGTGTAATCACTCAACCAATTTTCAATAATGTTTAAAGATGCTAGAATTTATTTTAAGGACCATTTGCCATATGTGTGGTAAACATATCCTGTTAGGATTGTGATAAATCTGTGAAGACCAGTATAGACTAGAAAACATCTCCTCTCATTACTTTGTTGCTCTGCACTGAGAATTAAATGGAACGCAGTTTGCTCTGTGTTAGAGGGACTACAGTTGTCTCCCAGCAGTATACAGTCACTGGAATTTCTGGTATCTGTGTTTTAAAACCAGCGTGATAAACAAATGGCTGAAGCAACATCTGTGCAAACGGAGCCTAAGAAAACACCACACACCCACAGGGGGTGGAAGTGCAGATGTAAAATATAAAATGGGGGATGGTTGTTTTTTTTGTTTTTTTTTACATACTTTTACACTGATATAACAAATAATGAATCTGGGACTGGAAACAGTCTAAACTGTTTCCAGTCCATGCCCATGAAAAACTTAAATGTATTAGGCCATTCCAGCCACGTGATCATGCCTCCCAGTGTACGTGGTCCTAGCTTGCATTATAAATTCTGCTATTATGTGTTAAATAGTTTAGGGAGCACCTTTGCACTGTCAACTTGGGTCCTGTAGGCTGTGGTAGACTACTGCCTCTATGGATATGGTGCTTAGGGCCTGTTTTTGTGCGGTCATGATCAGAGCCTCTGTGCTATCCTTTAAGTTGGCCTTTTCTAACCACTGTTAGATTTCTTTGATGTCAGACAGTTCCTCAGTCTGTTGATGGTACATCCCATGCAGGGGCTTGGTCGTCCATGATAGTTCCTCTTCCTGTCCCTCACCACCGTCTGTCTTCAGCTGCCTGAGGCATACGTGGAGCAGCTCATCCTGGGGGCGGGGCATCTTCCTGATGCATTCACAGATGCTCAGTGTTTTATCCTGGATTGTGGCTCTGACACTCAATAATCCCTGCCCTCCTGCCTTTCGTTGCTCATAGAGCCTCACGGTGCTGGACTTAAGGTGGAGACCTCCGTGCAAAGTGAGGAGTTTGACATCAGTGGCCTCTGTTCCTTCTATAGCCTCTTACATTTATTTCTATAGATAGCTTATTATTCTAGCTGGGTATCCGATGACCATTAGAGTATATGTATTGATGGTTTGGATCATATTTTTCAATGTTCAGCTGGCTTCTCAGCACCTGTCTTACCTTCTGGAGGTATTTGGCTGTGGTTGACCTTTGTACATCTTTGTCATGGTTCCCGTTGGCCTGTGGGATAACAGGTCCTGTATATCTGTTATTCCTCCTTCTGGCAGCTCCACCCCTTCAGTCTGGATTACCATACCTTTCTTTGCAACCATTCAGCCACACTTACCCAGTCGGAATAACATCCCAATGTCCTCCTGGTGAGGTGGATTTGTTTCAGCTCTGGGTTGGTCTGCTCTTGTGCTATTATTCCCTTGAAGCTGAAAGTATACCCTTGATGGATCTTTGGATGCTCCTAACACCACTGGGCGCATTTGGACTTTACCATCTTTGGAACAATAGGTCAGGGGATGGTAATGTTGCCACTCCACTATCCAAATGTTACATATATTTGTGTAAATATATACTTAGTTTGAATTTTGATGCCAGATTCTAAAAATTTGAGGCAAATGTGTACAAAAAGCATCCCAGAGAAACTTTCAGAAATAAAGATGGGGAGAGGATCACCCCTAAGTGAAGACTTTTTGCAGCATCCACAAATGCATCTTAAATGGAAAAAATAAATAGTTCAATGAGGAGAGGTCATTTGGAGGAACTGAAGATAATTTATTGATTATGGATATATAAAATTAGTTATTTAGTGATTAGACTCTGATAGCCCATTGTAGCAGAACAGAATCCCAGCAGTGATAGGAATTAGTGCAGATGAGCACTGATATCTACAGTACGCAGAGTGGAGACTAACTGGCTCAAAGAAAGCTGGCAGAAAGATGACTGGACTAGAAGCGAAGTTAGCATTGAGTTTGACAGTGTGGGAAAGTGGAAGTGATGTAAGAATAGACCAGCAACCAAACACCCAGGAAAGCAGGCAGATTACAGATTGTCCTTACTGAACTTACGTCTAAGCTTCATAAGTAAGTTTCCTGAAAGACAACTACCTTCTGTGGGCCAGAACCAATTTAAGATGGACTAAAACAAAACATAAAACAGTACTGTGGTTTCACAAATAGAAATTTGGAAGCCCTCTTTGCTTGAGAAGATCAGGACCATCTATCTTAAGCCAATATAAGTGATGGTATGGGGTGAATTAGTGCAGTGTGCATGCTTTGTTAACTTACACATCTGTGAAAGCACCATTATTTCTTGTTGATACATACAAGTTTTTGGCTAACACGTGCTCCCACTTAACATAATTGTCAAAAATGGCCTTCCTAATTACATCAAATACATTTGGACCATTTTAAAATCAAGTCAGAGGCAGAGCCTTCAGCTTTCAGGGCCCTCTTCTGTGGAACCAGCTCCCAGTTTGGATTCACAAATATTACTTTTAAGATTAAGCTTGAAACTTTCCTTTTTGATCAAGTTTATAGTTAGGGCTGGATCAGGTGACCCTGAACCATTCATCCATTAGCTATGCTGCAATAGGCCTAGGCTGCTGGGGGGGTTCCCTTTTTTCACTCTATTTATACACCACTCTGCATTTAATCATTAATTATTATTAATCTCGGGCTCTCTTCCACAGGATATCTTTTGTCCTGTCTCCCTCCCCTCATTCCCAGCTGGTCATGGCAGATGATGCCCCTCCCTGAGCCTGGTTCTGCTGGAGGTTTCTTCCTGTTAAAGGGAGTTTTTCCTTCCCACTGTCACCAAGTGCTGCTCATTTTCCCTGTAATCATTGTGCGGTCTTCAACTTACAATATAAAGCTCCTTGAAATGCCTATTTGTTGTGATTTGGCGCTATATAAATAAAATTGAACTGAATTGAATTAAAATCATGCTATGACAAATGAGGCCATTTATTGTTGAGTACTTGAAATGTTATATGAAATAATAATATGAAAAATATTTTGCTTTTAAAAACATTTAAAAAATAAAACAATTGATTTCTACAAGATTCAAAAAGTTAGTGTTGTTAAAAGAAAAACCACAGCAGTAAACATTCCCCAAGCTCATATTTTTTTAAACATGTTGGCATCAAATTCAAAAATCAAATTTCTAAGTTCTAACAATTTACATATTGTCTTTTTATAATATTCCATTTTTAATCAAAATTTTTTCTAAAATATGAATATTAATAAAATATGACCAAACAACAACCCTTTTTCGTAGTTATGAAGTTGATGATGAAGAAAACTGTCGGAAATAGGACTCAAATCCTAATCTACACTTTACACAAATTGTGAACCTAACCACACACCCAAGCGTCTCCCTATGACCACAGAGATATAGATTTTACGTGTGAGTTAGCTTAAACCAATTGTCAGTAAATGGAATCAAGGCAACAATTACTTTTCCTCCAAACTGCATTTGGAAAAGAAAATTAGTAGGGTATGCACATATTTTTAAAGTGATGATGTGGCAGTGGAAGGGCAGGTTTACTGCAAGGTTGAATCCTCTTTTCCTTAACCCACTTCTGGTGCACATTTTGAGGCCTTGTGGTTCTAACATCGCCCCCTAATGATGACATTCGAATGAAAGACTGGAAAAAAAGAGCTTATTGTATGTAATTTTCAAGGAACACTGCCCCAAAACTCCAGCCTGTCCAGTAGAAATGCAAATTCCTAAGACTGAAACTCACACATACAGTAAGCTGTGGCCTGTTTTCTGAGACAATACACAAAAGACCACCCATGATAAGAGTGAATTAATCCATGTCTACCCCTTTTCCTCTGCGTAGCTAAACTCTGTGACAATAACAAATGCACATGCTGTGCTATTTATAACTATTTGGTCTTAGATTAAATGCAGTGTTACCTTCTAGCACTTCCTTCAAGGAATCCCTCAACCACACCGTGGGATATTGGAAGCCCTGAAGTCCCATAAATGTGACCACAGGAGCCGGGAGATGACGTAATGATGGGTACTCAGGAAGATGAGCTGAAGAAAGAAAAATGAGTTTACTCTTTCCATTGATCTGGACTAGTAATTAAACTTTCAGTGGAGTGATCAAAGCACTGGGCTAAAAATAAAAAAAAAAAAACCCCATTCTTTTACAATCAGAGTGCAGTTGTGGGTTCTCGTGAATGGTTTAAGGGACTAAGTTTCTAGGATATGTGACTCACCAGTGCAATTGCAAAACCATACCACCAAAAGAGGGTTGTGTCAAAAAATAGAGCAGAAAGTAGAACAAAGTCCAAGGACCACTGACAGATATATTTTTGCTAAACTAGTGCACCGGCATAAATGAAAGGGGGAATACAATATTCTTTTCATTTTATGCCCACTATTACTCATGATAGTCACTAATTAATGAACAGTTTCATCTTCACTTTTCTATATTTCTCTCAACTTTAAGTAATTTCTGCTGTTTTATGTTCAATATTGGGCATCTCCTTTGAGGCCTCCCTCCCTAATGAATCCTCTGTTTCTTCTTGCAGTTTGATTAAATTTAAACAGCGCTCATAAACACACTATCGCCACAACACTGCTAAAAAAATAGAAGGTCTGCTGTCGTCAGGAAGCAACAACACTATTTAGTCTTTAACTTATGCAAGTGACAGTGAAGGCTGGACGCTTGTGTGTTTTTATTTTGCACAGAAATAAGCTTAAATTAAAAAGCAGACTTAAGAACACCCCCACCTGCGCTGTAAGAAAGTTTCAGACAGTCTGCACTCCCTTTTAAGTTTGATAAACAGCTGTATTTAACTGCGTTGCCATCCAAACTCTGCTAGTTTCCCCTGATATGCAGGCAGATAGAGTGGGGATAATGAGGTGCAGGTGTGCCTTGTTGCACTGGTGAGCTAATGGCTGTCTATTCAGGCATCACCCCACTCACAGGAGCCCTCTCCCAGTTTCTGTACTTGGCATTTGCCCACGTTTGTGTAATTAAATGCAATTTTCTCACCTACACCATATACCCAATATTTAAACTTGTCAACAGTGGTACTGCCACCACCATGGGCTCTTGACATATCATTACTTCAGTCTGCAAATACAGACTTTGACAGAAATCTCTATAGATGGCCTCCTGTCTCTTGTAGGTCTATGGTACCTCATATCTCCCATTACTGCCTCTGATGGAATATTAATATCTTGTATGACTTCTGGATATTTTGTCAGGGTGTAATAAAATCCAACAAACATTACATTGGCTTTTCCAAATATGTCATGGGTATTTGGATTTGAGCCAGTGAACTGAAGCAATGGTTGTAGCATATCCCCATCACAAGCTGCCAAAATGCAACTTTAGGTTCTGTACCACAAACACTTATTTTCCAGCTGCAGAGAGTTCCCTCACAAACCCACAGGGCAAGAATCCTTGTTATATGTTTGGTGCTGAGCCGTTGAATTGCACATTCTTTAATCCTCCTTTTTGGCTGTGAATATTAGGACTGATACTTCAACAAAAGTGCTAAAGCAAGGGTCTTGTGCTGTTACAACTTCTGTCTGTGTTAGTCTGAGTTTCCAAGTAGAAGGGACCTTTGTTGCTGAGAGTGTTTCTATTTGAGAGACAGCAAGATTTGAAGGGGTAATTTTCTCGTGACACACTAATTTCCACAAACGTGCCTGCCCAGTGCTCACTATAGTGTCGACTGCATGCTTACTTACCAAAAAATAAATAAATAAATAAAGCTGAACTCAAAGTCAAGCATCCAATGCTGAATTTTCTGGCATGGCTTTACATTTTATAGGTTTATCAGAGCCTGACTGGAAAGAAGCAATAAAAGTTCTCAGTCTAAATTTAAAACCATGATCCTGGTGATGTCATTAAGCAAAACAATCTTCTGGCAGTCATTACGACAGCCGTGCAAACTGTTTACCAGGAAGGAAGGATTTGTGCAGGGGGGCAAGTCTGTTACTCTTAATACAGAATGGGAGTCACAAATCAGAGAAAGCATTAGTTTCAGTGTCAGCTAAAACACAGGGAAACAGATATGTGACAGTAAATGAAAGCAAGATTTATCATCTGGTTTCTGTTTTCTGTTTCATTTCTTCTTGTTAGATATGTACAGCAGCTCTAACATCTGCAGCATTAGCTGACTGTTTTATATACTGTCATCAGCTCAGTGATGTCATAGGATTCTCTACTGTGTATCATCACCTGGATGGGGAGCTGCAGGCAATGGAGCCACTTGGCCCTTAGGAGGATGGTCCACTCAGCTGAGAGGACATATGCATCAAATGATGCAGATCTTGAACCAGGAGGATCGCAGGGGGATTCCAGCCACCCGAAGAACACACTGTTGTCAGTGCTGCCATCAGGGAGATGCAGATTCTGTTGTCTGCCAAGACACAAAGCTGCTCAACTACTCAGTTACTCAATTATTCTCTCCTGGACTATGGTTGCACCACGAGTTAGTTATGCTGGCAATTACTCCTTAAAAAAAATGTTGGTTGCAATTCTTTATTTGTGTCTTCTTCTTTATTTGAGTACAGCTGGACTGGTACATAAGCATATTTTAATTGTATAATTGTCTATATGACAAATAAATTTGAACTTATGCTGTAACAATAAAGTGATAGATCAATGAGTAAAAATATAACTGAAACTGTGTGGAATGAGAATGAGAAAAAAAACAAAGAGAAGACATTACTTTTGTTCTTGGATATCTGTAAGGATCCTTGCCACTACTTTGTAATACAGTACAAACTCAAAATTGAGAACATAACTGCTATTAGTTGCTACTTCAGTGGGCAATAACTGAGTATATGTGGCTGGGATTAATATATCACGCTGTTATCGTTCATCTATTACAACTCAAAGGAAAGTTATCCTTACATTTTTCATGTTTTGTTTTTGCTGTGTTTTTTATACATAAACAATGAGACAAACAATGGGTTTCTTGAAAAAAAAGGCAATGAATTCTCAGTCAAAAGAGACTAAAGTCTGGTGAAAAAAAGCGCCAAAAGACCCCCCCCCCCCCCCAAACAGCGGTAAAGCCCACTAGTGAGCTGTTCTTGTATCCATAAAAATCAAAATAAATTCAGTAACTACTGTTAAATTCTATTTAGCGGCATTTTTTCTCTCTCTACAGTGGATAACAGTGTAACCACTTAATGAAATAATTATCATCTAAGCTTCAGCAACAATTTAAAAATAATAACTTTAACAGCTGTTCAGATCAGTCAGTCGGTCACTCTCTCTATATAAGCTTATTATATACTCATATCCGCATAGCCAAATGATAAAAATAAGTCACCAAAAAACGGGGTATTTACCACAAAAGAAAAAAAAATACGAGCAAGACATTAGTGTCTATGCCACTCAGATGTTGTTAATGATCTCAGCTTTGTCACCTCTATTAAAAAAAAAAAGAAAAAAAAGGCTGGCTCCACGCCTGTGTGCATGTAAGAACTTAAGGTACTTGAGCCAGTTTTGGGAAGTTTGTGCATATGACAAGAAGAAATGGTGAATTAAAAAAAAAAAAAAAGTTGCTGAGTAAATTCTGAGAAGGGGCTTGATTCATTTTGCTATTTTATATTACTTTTGTGTGTTTTTGTCGGGTTATTCCACGGCTTCCACTGATGAAATGTTTGAACTGCACTGCAGAAGGGGAGCAGTGTTGGTCAGCCAGATGCTGTGTGCTCAGGGGGAGGGGACCAGAGGAGGGATATTTAACAGTCAGGGGCTGAGGGGTTCAAATACAGCTGTAGTTACTCACACTTTTCGCGTAGGACGTCCCTGTGCCAGGGGTGAATGAATACGGCTATCTTTCCCTCTGCACTGTCTCCTTTCATAGGCTTTACCGGGAACTCATGCTGCAGCTGCAATTAAGCAACCACGCCTATTGCTCTTTAATTTCCCTGAACTGTAGCACTTATACAACAGTTCCCTTGAGTTAAACGAATAGTTACAAGCTCTCGTGCAGATAACATACTATTCGTCGTTTTTTTTTTTTTTTCATCCCCCCCTTATTAATTTTATTATCGCGAGAACCTACAGTGCGACCCTCCTGGGCTGTTCTTGACCACTGCTGCCGGGTTGGGAGTTAATATCCCCGACGGTCACTCAGCTCTCTGACCTGGAGCACGCATTATAGCAGAAATGGAATACCTCAAGTTTTGTTTAGTGTTTTTATGCTTGGTCAAGTTTGTATCTTCTGTCTTCCCCAGTGATGCCCCTCAAGCTCCTGTACCTATTTCTAAAGGTAAGAAACTTTTTTTTTTTAACAACTTCTACTCTCTCCTATTGTTTAGATACAGGCAAATCTGGCTACTATGCTTTGATACAGCTTCTAGTTACATCATATTTTACTGGGTGAGTTGCACATCTTAGAGTTGTGAAGCCAATTGTGCAACTGCGGAGTTGTGTAGGTAATTTTCTAGCTGTAATTTCCAGTTACATGATGTTTCTTTACATGAGACGCAGGTTGCATGCCTGTGGCTCCCTGTGTGGCAAAGTGAATCTGTCTAGCGCGACATATGTTGGAGCGTAAAATTACATGATGTTGCCTGACACAGAAGAAACGTCTGCGGTTTCTCGCAATTCTGTTTTTTATTTGTTTGGCTGCGCTCAGCACTGCGTTTTTATATACATGTCAGGCTTTAAATGTTAGTGTGAGAAATAACTAACCAATTGTTGTGGGCGAGTCTTTGATGATTTCACTATTTTTCTTTTATTCTTCATTTAGACGAAAAAAAAAAATTAAAATAACACTGTTATTGATTTAACCTAGATGCACCAGAAATCCATGAGTAGCCGATTTGATTTTTTTTTTTTAATAGCAAGCAACCAATTATGTGATTGAGATACTTGTAAACCTGTTATAATTTAAGTTTCATGGAGCAGAGCCAAACTCAACCTGCTCCTACAGTTGCTCACATGTTGAGAAAGCCTATATTATAATGTATAGCGCTATGTTTCCCGAAGCAACCTGTGTCACATTTTTATTGACTTTTTTGGGGGGGTGGGGTGCGGGGCGTTTTATTGACTGGAGGGGCTCCTAACACGTTGCTGTCGTTAAACTGCACTAAATTACCCTGACATTATTTCAGTTAAACATGACTTCTTCCATAGTTACATAGCACCTCGTAAAAGCTATAGACAACATATGGAGATGTTGTGGCCACAAAGATTGCGGGCTTGTGTTTTAGTTAAGCCTGGAGATCTGTTCCTTTTCAAATGCTATATCTTGCTGGGAGAATTGACTATCAGGGCACAGCAGCTGCTTTCAGTCTCTGCAGGCTTGTTTTGACATCTGCTCTAGACTAACCCAGGGCCATCCACACAGTAGCCACATTAACTTTATGAGGGCTATAATGTTTTCTTGTGAAAGCCTTCCATCACTAAACTTAGATAATATGTTGGCTAAATTTGAGATAGATGGAAAATGCAAAACTTTAGAAATCCACGAGTATTACATGGAATCTTCAAAACTTTACATATTGGGCCATTTTTAATTTTCTATTTTAAATCACTTCACTATTAAACAAATAAAGATCTAATGATTCAGTAAATGATAATGGTTTATTACTGCCCTTTTTTGAGCATCTGAAGAACATCAGACAGCCATACAGTAATTCTAATTACATGAGGCAATTAAATATTATATGTCAAAGTTTAATATGTAGTTACTCATTTCCGGGTTTGTATTAGTTGATTGGAGAGGATTTGAGAAACATTTATTCTGTTGAATATCAACTTGTTGAGTATTTTGCAAACTGCTGGAGTTTCTTTCCCAGAGAAAGTCTTGGTAGTTGTGTGTTTGCCATGTTGGCCTAAGTATGCTTCATTAGAACAAGGTCATCTCATTCACCAGGTCAAAAAGAAAAGGGTGTCGCTACTGTTCAAGTAGGGTTAATAAGGCACTATTGAAAGGACCTTTAGTCTGCGTGTTGGTTCAGACGCCGTTGGTTGTAGCACAGATGCAAACAGCGTGATTCAGCAATGAAAAGGTGGAAGTGGAAGGAGCAGGAATTCAGAGTTCTGCCCATTTCTCACCAGTGTGCACCTGGCCAGTCACTGTGTTTGGTTTGTCCATATTGGAAAGTTACAAAAATTGGGGCTGCGTAGACCTCCACTGTCTACACAGCCTGAAAGAAGCCTTTCACTTAGGTCTGAATGACTGTGTGAAACTTGGGACGGAGCATTGGATTCAACATGTAGTTCTTGTCGTGTGAGTGTGGGCCTCTTTTGACAACTAACTGCTAATCCAAGACTGAATAGTTTGCTACAACACACAGTTTCAGATAATCAGCTCACTGTTAACCTCTGCCAGGCATCCTATTAGCACAGTGTTTCTGCAGTGTTCTTGGACCAGCTAATGTGTAAGCTATCAAGTTTGAGCATAAATTAGACATTGAAAATTATAAGCACTTAGGTGATTTTATTTAACTGCTGTTTATCTGCCCCCCCCCCCCCCCCCCAAGGAAAAAAGTGTGAAAGTAAATGCTAGCTAATGATTTGTAGTCTGTCCCACTGTCCCATGGACCATGCATCTCTGGATCAGCGCTTTCCCAGACATCATTGACGTGTCAGCAAGCAGCATTTTATAGAGAAGAAAAAGGAAACCCCACCTAAGGTTGTCCATGCCTTATATACTGTATAATAGCGCTCTCTATTGCCTGTAATTCCAGTCTAACAAACTAACAAACCCTGCTGGCAAGCAAAGGCTGTAATCATGCCATAGAACGTTGTCACTATGTCACCACAAGGTTGGTTTCGTGCCTCCTTTCCAGCCAAATATGTGTTGTGTTGTCTGCTTTTTTGCTTTGTCTTTTTTTCTCTTGCAGCTGTGTGTAGGATATGAAGATTGCAAGAAAATAAATGACATTTCAAAATGTCAAAAATGTCTTTGACAAAAACTATGCGGGTTGAATCTTGTTTTGATGCAGTTGAAAAGGCTGTACTGTTTAGATTGCTGCATGTTCTTCAAATACACAGGACTCATTTACGTTGCAGCAATCTTGGTCAGAATGTTAAAGATACTGAGGCTATAAAATTTACTCTACCAACTGTCAGATTTTTCCTTGGAAAGCTGTAACTATAATACAGTTATACTGGCGAGAAAACAACAAAGGCAGGGACAAGTTGTTTGTCTGCTTGTCAGCAAGATTAAATAAAAAAATGAAATGGCCAAATTTCAGGAAGCCTGGCGAAAAGGTGGAGCACGAACAATCAAACACAGCATTACGTTTTGATTTGTATGCCATAAAGCTGCAGGATCAGTCACTGGCCTCGGTGAAGGGTGTTCTCTCCAAGCGCCCTTGTAGCCAATTACAGTGATAGTTTAAGTAATTGGTACAGCAAGAAAACTGGTTTTAAAACAAAAATTAAATTAAAGCAAAATTCAAAAGTACTGCCATGTTTGTTATTTAATGAGCCAGTTTACCTGAGTAGTCACTGGAGCTTATTAAAATAAATTTTGTAGCTGAGAAGAAGCCAAGCCATGCTCTTAGGGAGCAGCTCACTGTTTGTCTTTAAAGAATATTTCAATTCAGTTTCCAGGTAGAGAAAGAGAAGCAAATTTGCAACTCAGAAGATGAGGGAGCGATTAACGTACTCAGTGTAGGTGCAGGTTTTGCGCCTGTGTTTCTCTCTAACAGCGTGGCAGTTAAGATAAGTAAGAGGAGGCTGAGGAAGAATCAATATGTTTATGATATAAGAGTAAGCCCTTCATTTCTAAATTGCTGGGGACTGTGTGTCATCCTGAGAACTGAGAGTCAGGTGGAGTGTAGGTTTTATCCATAGAGTTGCTTTATTACAGACTGTTTTTCCATATAAACCTGAAATCTGTGTATAACAGTTGACATGTACAATGTGTAGAAGAACACAAAACATTATTTGCTGTCAGCTCCTGAGCCGTGAGTGTGTGTTAATGAAATTGCTGTTACTGCGCCATGTCCTAAATGTAGACATCTTTAGGTTTTTCTGCAGTGCGTGAAACTGAATTGGAGTTATGCACCAGGGCTGCTGTCTTATATCGTGCAGTTAGAAAGCCTCTCAATGAAGAAATATTAAAAGCACATTTTATATTTGGCTTTGCAACTGATGATGCAGCTGCTACGATGTGCCGATAGAAAGAAGCAGCCACACTCCCTAACCTGACTGCCGTTCACTGCAGCATTCACAGAACTTAGAACTTGCAGTCCACGAAGTTCTAAAACACGTCGCAGAGCCCAGTCATTTTGACATGTTTATCAACTCTGAGTCCAAAAGTCTGCTGCTGAACTCAGTAAATGGAACGAGATGCCTCCTTCCCAGTATGGAGATTTACAGATGTGAGAAAATGGGACCAACTTGCAGATTTTTCCTTGGAAAGTCATATCTTTAATACATTATACTGGATAGAAAACAACAAAACTTCATCTAGTTATGAGGGCATCTCTGAAGAAATATTACAAGTAAGTTTTTTTGGCTTTGCAACCGATGGTGGTGCTGCTGTGATGGGCTGATAGAAAGGAGCGGCCAAGCTCCTGAGTGGGGGAAAAAAAAATAATAAAAAATCAGCCGTAACATGTCTGTCATTTACTGCAATGTTCACAGAACTTGGAACTTGCGGTCCTTGATGCTCTAAAACACATTACAGAGCTCAGTCATTTTCACATGTTTATTAACTCTTAAAATCCAAAAGTCTGCTGTTTAACTCAGTAAATGGAACAAGATACCACCTTCCTAGTATGGAGATTTACAGACATGGAAAGGGTGATGTGCTGCAGACAACACTCTGCAAGAATGCAGGAAAAAAAAATCAGACACCAAAGCAGACTGTTTTTGTAGGTATATAGTGTAATATTGATTCTTTCTTTAAACTCACACCATTTTGTGCTATTGCATTTTAACATTAGGTCATATTAAATGTTGAAATTAAGTGGCAAAACTGATCAAATTATATGGTCAAGTGAATAGAGGATTCAATCATTTGTATTGCATTTGATAATGAGCGTCTGAAGAGTAAAGTGGAAGATGGGGACTAACACTAAACTTAACGTAATGCAATAACACACTAACAGTCCCATTAATAGCTCTATTTTGACAGAAATATGTAATAGCACCTATCAAGGGAAGTAAAAGAAAGAAACATGAATGTGCAGACATGCATAGACGTTTTCACTGTGTACTGATCTCCATGTAGAAATGTGATTAAAATCCTGAAACACTGGAACCTGCTTTGCTCACTTTAAAAAAAAAAAAAAAATAAAAAAAAAAAGAAAACGATGTATTTTTGTACACGTCTTCTATCAGGATTCTCCTCCCTCCTTCCCACGCTTCGTTAAGTTCACTTCAGTGCTGCTCTTTTTCACTAAAATACCAGGATTACTGTGGAGCAGGAATATTTGGGGCTCGGCTCTAAATGTTCAGAATGAGGACTAAGTAAAGAGCGACTGGGCAGAGTTTTGGCACTGTGTTCACAGCTTTGAGCCATCTAGCCACGCCAGTTACGCCTTCCTACTGATCACATCTCTCTCTCTCCTTCCAAAAAAACGAGCACTCCTACAGGCAGCTATCACACAAAACGGGTGCAAAAATAAGACGCAAATGGTAAGTTTTGTGCAATTTACAGTAAATTGCCTGCCACAATCCTTAATAACTCAGATTTCTGTGTTTCCTTATTTGATGGAGCAGACAAGTTGCACTTAGTGACGCAGACTGAGTCTGACTGACTGCAACATGTGGGCAGTCTGTGTTTAGAAATTAGATGGCAATCAACTGCAAGCCTTTGCCAATCTGTTTACGAGTTATTGCAGTCAGTCCGAATCAGACCAAGTCAGCTTACCTCCCACAGGGGTAACCTGTGCAATCGCCTTCAACCAAAAGCAGTCACCCAGAAGTTGAGGGTGCTATCTGCTCAAGCTCTGACCAACCAGTTGGTCACTGCAATTACTTGCAATTGGTCCCAGACAGGACAAAAATTCAACGCAATCTCTTGCCAACTTCTGTTTTTACCTAGTTAAACAGAGTTGCCGTGCTACTTTTACTCTAATGTGTCTGAGGCCTCAGTTGTGTTCTTCATTCCTTATACAGCAATTCAGTACAGAATACATTAACATATTGACTGGTTAACCTGCAAATGCATTATGTTGAAGTGTGCTGAGTGTGTGTTCTTTCCATCAGTGAAGGTCTATACTATAACCAGCCTTTTGGCAGAAGAAGGAATGACTGTCCTAACTGTCTCTGCATGACAGAGAGATTACTTATTTTTTCTAGTTTTTATTTGTTTTGTGTAGGGAAAAGTAATGAGCTATTCCTGATTCAAAATGATGTGTGACGACTACTAAAATTGTTTCCTGGCCCAATGTTGGTGACATCATGCCACATCCTATGCCTGAAGTGCCTGTGGTTTGCAACGTGTAATTGAAAACACAGGAGCTTCTGTGGATGCCCTCCATGGCTCTTGTGTTATGGAAATGGCGTGTTTTGTCAACTATGGTGACTCTGGTAGTAACTAAAAAATAAATAAATAAATAAATAAACTCTTTATTTAGTTGTGGACAGCAAAAGTAACACTTGTATCACCAATTCTGTGAGCAAATGTTTTTTTCCAGTACCTTGTCTATCCGCCCTACAAATTGTATGCCCAAGGCTAATGACTAATGCGCAGGTTAAAAAATAATGTCCTTGTGTCTAGGAGCCCCTGGCTTAAGGTATGAAAAGTGAAACTTCTGAGCCAAAGCTCTTTGTGGTCACATTAAAATTCTAATGATTCTAAAGTTGGAAAAAGCCTTAGAAAATAACTGTGGGTAGGGTAGCATGCTTCATGTTTATTTGAAGACATGAAGGAATGTAAATGTAAGGGTTTAAAAGTTTATGAAGCGTCAGTCAGCTTTAATTTGTTTTTTAATTATTATTTTTTTAATGCTAACATGTTTGTCCTGATATTTCAATAACTTTAACAATTGATACAAGTGATGAAATTTTGTGTCAGAAACTGACCTTTAAAAAAAAAGTAAGTTAACAGGATGTTAAGTATTTGTTACTTTAAGTAAAACAATGAAGGAGTTCAGCTATACAGAGTGTCAGTTTAAATCAGTGTTTAGGTTCTGGTAAAGGTCAAGTGCCAACGCCATACATTAAAAAGGAATGGTTAGAAATCTAACACATTCCACATGCTTAGAAACTGATGGTTCCTTTCCTTATATCTGATGCAGGATGTGAACACACAGACCTGAATTAAAGTTCACTTCACATTACAGGTTGGCTTCTCAGGAGACTTTGTTCAAGCAAATCTGAAAGTTCAAATTGAAATCTTTGCATGGAAGTCTAAATAATCTCTGATGTGGTTATAAAAATGCCCCGTCTGTCACCAAACTCGGTACACCAATATGAGCATAGCTATGGTCTTACACAGTGCCAGTTTTTTTTTTTTCTTATCGTGTTCAGGTGAGTGTACATAATCATTTTAAATCAATATGTCCATCCTAGCAGTCTGCCTGCTGCCACACCCCTATTTCTCTTTAAGGAAACACCCTAATTTAGTTCATTATTGTTAACAATGTTATTCTGTTATCATTTTTTGTTGATCATGTTTTGTAAAACAGTAAATAATCTCAATAATAATGGTTATTATTTAAAGATGTGTTCACTCTTTCTAAGGTAGCCTAACCTTCATCATTTGTGCATAAGCACGGTCTGATTTTTAATTTTCTTATGTTATTTATTGTTCTTAATTTTTTATTTATTTATTTTTATTTTATTATTGTATTTATTTATTTATATATTTTTATTTTTATTTAGTATAGTCCTTGGGGTTACAGATCTTGTACAGCACTTTGGTCAACGTCGTTGTTTTAAATGTGCTTTATAAATAAACTTGACTTGACTTGATACATTGAGTATATTCTGAGGAATTCCAAATTTATGCATAAAGACTGCCTGTGAATGTGAATTGTTTCCTGTTGACATAAAAAGCATCCTCAGGCAGCTAAAATAAATGTAGGTCATTGATTGGAATATTTCCACACTATTTTTACTTGCTTGACCAGAATGGAACTGAGGCTTGTGTTCACTAGCCAGGACTGTCTCATAAAAAAAGAATCCTGTTATCCTCATGTTCAGGGCCAGGGCACATTCCCATGATAGCTCTTTCCTTTCTGCAAGAAATGCTTACTTAAGCCTAGCCCCAGCCAGTGAGTCAGAACTTTTGCTCGTCCGAGTGTGAAAGTTTACCTAGATGGCTGAACCCATGTGGTAGAGAGGAAAAGTGCAAAGGAAAGACCACTTGGTGTCCATGCCTTTTTTGGAGAAGAATTTAAGCAGCACTGTATAAGCTACATTCCTCTCCTCCTGTGGGCTGTTCATACAGTACTGACAAGAGAACATGCTGTGTTTACTTTGACTAGACACTGAACCTCTAAAATCGCAGCTATATAAAAACCTCCCTTTTAAGTGTTACCATCTGCCTTTCAATTATGCTTCATTATGGGTGCGATTATGGTGTTTGCATAAAAAACACATCAAAGGACTGCTGGTCAGTTGCCCTAAGACTGATGTTAGAAGAAAAAAAAAATTAGTTAGATGCATACAGTAGTTCTGTTACCTTTCCTTTACTGGGATGAAATGAGATAATCAAAGATATGTGTCTTCTGTTAATACTCATTCCAGGGAGCTTTCATATTTATTATATATATATATATATATATATATATATATATATATATATATATATATATATATATATATATATATATATATATAATACAAATAAAATGAGACATTTTACCTAGATTAGATGAGTGATTGGATTATGTATTTTAACTGTGTCAGTCTGTTTTAAATTGACTGGTATGAGAATAAAGACCAGTGCTAACAAGCTCTGTCCCAGAATGAGTTAATCTAATATGATAATACTGTTGCTCCATTATATAATGAAGAGTTGACTGAATCTTACATAGACATAGAAGGAAAACTTTGAACTCTTTGGAATTATCAGGATTTCTGCATTAATTACTAGCAAAATGTGGCCTGATTTCCATCTCATTCATAACAGGACACATGTTGATTAAACTAGTAACGCATGAATGACTTTACTTTTCATGTGTCTGTTGAGCGCATTATGCAATTACCTAAAGTGCTGACTAGAAATGTGAAGTCTTGAATTAGAAACTTGTTGAAACTCCTAAAGCAGCAACAACCGTTAGATGTTTGACAGATTGGCTTGGCTCATCAGTTTTCTGTCCTTGGAACTTTAGCTTGGATTTGGAGGCACATTCATAATAACCAGCCAATAGTTCACATGAGGGCACTGCAGAATCGTGGGGGATTTTAAAAGAGACTTGCCAAAAATGTTTGAAAGAAAAAAAAAGAAAAACTTGGAATGTCGGAAATAAAAGTGTGTCTCATTTCTTTTAAATCAAAGGTGGTTTGCATCTCCAGGCTATACTTAAGTGGGAACTTGCTTGTTGGGATGCACTCATGTGGTCTGCATGTTTATGACAGGAGTGAGGTATGTGGTTTGAAAAGGTCACGCTAGAGTCACAGAGGAGTAATTGGTGTTAGCTGTCAGTGTATTTCTTCCTCAAGGGAAATGTCTCCCTGATGTAACAGGAAAGTCTGATTTTTTTGTTTTTTTTTGGAGAACATGTACTGTACACAGCTCTTCACAGTGAAAATAGATGTCATATGAATGCATAGATCACAACATGCAGCTCAGCATTTTCTGTAAAGTCCAAACAATGCTACTGGAACTCTTGAATTCATTTCTGTGTGTGCATGTATGTGTGTATGTGTGGGTGGGGGGTGTGCATACAGACAAACAATTGAAAGTACTTTCAAAGACAAATACTAAATATTTCTCCTGGCTGTAATCACAGCCCACAAGTAAAAAAAAGATCTTTCATCGAGGTTTCAGAATTGTTCCAAGACATACCTAAGTGTGCCTTTTGTCTGCAACACTGTGGCTGGGTTCCAGGGTACACCGTCTGGAATCCTGTTCAGTTATCCCCATACCTGACCTGGTTGACCTGTGGGGCTTCAGCTTTGCCTCTGTGTTAGTATGGTTTGGGGAAATGGGCAACATGGAAACTCTCCTGCAACCGTTTAAATCACCTGTTTTATAGAGCTGTATGAGAAATGTGTTTCTCAGCTGCAGGAAACATCATCCCCTGGCAGCACTGTGCTCCGACATCTTCTTGCTTCAAGCCAAGAACAAGAACAGACAACACCTGTGGATCAGAATAGTCTTTCCAACGCTTTTTATGCAGTGACTGATGTGAATTTTATATATTCCTAGGTTTTGCTGGGTGACATACTATTTGAAACTGTTAGGAAAGGGCAAGGCAGGGAATTATTTCCAACTTGTAACAGAACCTTGACATCATACCAATACCGGAATGGGTATGATGACCGGAATGGGTATGATGACCGGAATGGGTATGATGACCGGAATGGCTGTGATGGCAGAGCCACAGACTAGACGGAGATGAGAGAATGGCTAAGTCACATTGACAGTAAAAGGATGGAAAAGAGTTGCAATGAGGTGTCATGGTCCTGGGTCTTAGACTTGAGTTCTTGGACTTATTATTAAATATATTCTGTTTGATTATTTGTATGCTTGTTGTTTATAATTTATCTTTGTGTTTTTCCTTGGTACTTATCTCTAGTGCTTAGTTGCAGCTCCTATTTATAGTTGAGTTTAGTTGATCCCCAGGGTATGATTTTCTTTTATTCATTAGAGTCAGTGGTTCCTTAGTTCGAGGTGTTGATTGTTTAAGTATTTTCTTGCATTCTTGCTCTGAGTTCCCATTAGGTTTTAAATCTTGATTAGTTCTTGTCCCCCCTCCTACTTCAAGTTTCCTATATTCTGCATTTTTAATTACTCACTTTCTGTTTTACGTTGATCGTCATTTGTCTCGTGCCTTGCATTTAGTTTTACTTCCTTGTCTTGTTTTAATTAGTTACAGCTGTCTCGTCACCCTCCTGTGTCCACTTCCCTTGATTACCTCATGTGCCTCATGTGTATATTTAAGCCCTCAGTTAGCCTTTGTTCTTTGTGTCATACTGTGTTATCTGTTTCTCTTCCTCTGTGTAAGTTAGCTCAGTATCATTTTACTGCTTTTGGGATAATTTTTTCCTGGCTTCAATAAAGGTTAGTTGTTTTGTTTAAGAAGTCTACATTCTGGTCCCTTACTCCACATCATTACATGAGGCTGCTTGACAAATACAGCTCTAGAATAGGACCGACTACATAAACTAGTTCCTTACATAATTTAAAACAGCATTTTTAAAATGTGCATACTCCAACCAGCTGTGAAACTAATTGCTAAAGCCCCAGTTACCCAGGCCTAGATACTGGTCAGTGACCCCCTCTGATAATCACCACTTACTAAGGAATGCGTATTTCCCAAATGGTTGGCGAGCTGGAGGCTGAGGTATACTGGACTGAAACCCTCCTCACCATTACTACGGCCACTGACAGACTGCTGCACTCACCCACAGTTTGCATGGAAGACACCGACTTTTCCAAACAATCACCATCTACTAACCAAGCAGCAGCGAAAATGAAAAGTGCAGTGCAGATAAGAGCAAGGATATTTGCCTTCAAAGTAAAAGCAGCAGCCAACATGTTTGAAAAGCTGCAGCATTTACTTTAATGGCAAAAAAGGTCTCTGTTTTGGGTTTGCATTAACGCTTTTTTAAGTTACAAGTACTTGACAAACGATAGTGTGAGTGTTTGCAGACAAGTCAGCATCTTCCAGGCGACTGCAATCTGGTAGTGATCAAAGTAATCACAAGGTTTTGGGTACAACACCCAAAGTTACCTTCCGTATTCATTTTCAAGGTTGTTCATGTTATTAAACTCCTGTAACTGTACATATGGGGCATAGGTTTGGGACAGAAGCTGACATCTTTGTAACATTCAAAATATGGAAAATTGATTACATTTTCATAAAGTGGATTTAACTTATAATTTAGTACAGTTATTATCCTTGAGTATATTGCATAGTTAAAATGTAGTATACAGTGCCACTCTTAATTTGGTGTTGCTTTTTTCTTTTTTTATGTGGCAAGAAATGTATCCAAATAACTTACATCAACCTTTTTAAGATCAACATCAACTGGCAGCCATGTAAGATTTATTTGGCCAATAGTGAGAGTGAAGGAGGTTGTACCACATCAAAATGTGATATTAAAACATGCTCTTTACAAACTTTCTAATAACTTGACTCTTTATATGATTAGTGAGATTTGCAATGCAGTCAGAAAGACAAAACAAAAAGGATCAATTATGATAATTGTGTTAAACTTTGCACTCCAAAAAGGAGTATTGCCAGCTCTTTAACTGCAGACTGCATTTTTGAGTTAGATCCTCCTGAAGGCTTTACAGGTCCCAGATATGTAGTCTTTCCCACTACTAGTTCTACTTGCCAATGTCCAATAAATAATTTACAGGGGTTTAATGGAACTTTGTGCTGTATATTAAATAGACTTTGCAAATTTGAAAAGCAGGATTAGTGCTCAAGTGGTTATATAAAACCACAATAAAGCATCCTGAACTTTTTTGTTAGCTTGTCTGATGGCTATCAGAGCATTTTGCACATTATAAAATGGAAGCTTTTTCCCCCTTCATGCTGTAATAGCTTTTGATGAAAAAGATGTAAAGATATGCAGACCTTCCTTCCTTGGCTTGCAATAACAGCCAGAATGTTTCAGATTAGAGCTGCTCGCGCGTGTCTTTACAAAACATGACATAAGTGAAAACTAGCTCAGTGAGTGTAGCTTTTGGGGAATCTAGACACGATGGTTCAAATTAGCATTTGGTTAACCCTTCTTCAAACCTCAGTTTTCAGCACTCAAGGCCACTGGAAATATCCTGGAGGTTTGTGGGAGTTCTATCCCAAAAAGAAGGAAATTATTTTGTCTGTCTTTGAAAATGCATGTCCATTTTGGAATCAAATTAAAACTACAGTAGTCCTTCCTAATTTGAGACGTGGGTTTGCTTAACCAAATAGTTACCAGTATGTTGACATAGGTTTGAGGTTTACAAACTCATGGTCCACACAGAAGTGGGAATCTCAGTATGTATATTTAAGCTTAGAAAAATATACACGTTTTTGTGGATATCCTTCAATGGAAGCCAACATTTTTGTGACCTTAAATATCTTCTGCAAGAGTATATCCCTGCATCCCTGTAATTTCATAGCAAAGAAAGTATTTGATGACTTACAGTTAAAATAAGGAATATTTCTTTTTTTTTTTTCCAGAAAAATTGCTCGTCTTAACTGTTGCAACCGAGGAAACAGATGGTTTCCTCCGCTTCATGAGGTCTGCTGATTATTTTAACTACACTGTGAAGGTAAGACTCTTAGTATTCTGAAATGACTTTATATCCACAAATCTGCAGTTTTTTTTTTTCTTTTTTTAAAACTTGTCCTGTCTGACAGCTTAAGTGAGCAAAATATGGTCTGCACAAATCTGCAGTTAACGACACTGCACTGACACACACTGCAGCAAGATGTTTTAACAAATACTTCCCAGGATTGATTGGGCCTTTTGAAGGAAACAATGCAGTGGAGCAAGCTGTAAAAACATTCATCTTAAACAGATAGTCCTTAATCTGAGTCCAGAATTCCCCTCTGTGGTTGAAACAACTACTTAAAAAAAAAAAACAAAACCCAAACCTCTTTTCTTTGTCTTATTTTCCCCCTTAGAACTCAGTTCATGCCCTGCCCTCATTTGTGTGTGTGTGTGTGTGTGTGTGTGTGTGTGTGTGTGTGTGTGTGTGTGTGTGTGTGCTGCACCAGTTTGTTTTTGTTCTCCAGACAGATATTTGCAAGATATGTTAACCTTTTTGGGCCCTTTACCCATGACAATCCATTTTATTGATTTTAACCATTTTAAGTTTTTCTTGAATATTGCTTCTTATTATGTCTTTGCTTATATTGTTTGAATTATCAGTTTATCATGATGTTTTTACCTGTTACTGTTTGTCAGGCTAGGAAATTACAGATTAATACCTTGTCTTTACATCAGTGACCCTGCAGAGTACCCTTTGCTCCTGGATCAGTCGTGCACATGTTATCAAGAAGGCAGCACTAGCTAGCAATTTCCAAGAAAAGAAAGCAAATAGGCATTTAACAGTTGTACACAGCTGAGAAAAGCAAACAAAATAAATCTCAAAAGCTGCTGGAGCTCTGTGCTCTTACTGATCAGCTGCGCAGAAATGAATGTTGATAAAGACCCCAGAAAACTCTTGACATGTTTGTTTGTCTTATTGGTGCATTGTGAGGCTTTCCAGATGCATTGGTTTGCATCACAAACACACTGTGCAAGATTAAAAGATCAGCTGTCGAGGGGAGGCTTGAGTGCGAGGACCCAAATGCAAGACACAAAGGCAGGCAGATTGAGACGAACTAAAGGCGTGCCGTTTTATTGAAGGCTGGTGGCAGGTTTGAGCAAACGTGGAACATAGAGTACAAAGGAAACTGAAAACTATAACTACTTGAAACCTAAACTGAGGCTAAACATCAGGGCTGGAGGGTACTGAAATAGGGAGACACAAAGGGAAAACTGAACAGAAGCAGAAACATAAGCTGACATTCTAGCAAGGGGAGACAATGACTATATATACTCCGAGAAGGGTAATTAGAGTGAGTGGAGAAAGCTGGGGAGAACGAGACACGGGTAAACTGAATCAACTAATGAGTCAAGGAAAGGAAAACTGAACATACATCACATGAGAGAGGAGACTAGCAAATTAAAACAGGAAGAGTGGAAAAAAATAGACACGTGAATAAACTTAGTACAGGAGACTTGACACAGGAGGGGGCAACACTGAGGGAGAACTAAACTTAAGCAACTAGCAGCTGAGAACAAGATTAAATTTACTTCAGCAAGAAATAATGTAAACACTAAGCAAACCAGGAATCAACAGAATATTTACAAACTAAAGTTTACAAGTCCAAAAACCTCAAAAACAAAGGGCAACTGACCCAGGACATCAGCTGTCTTGCAACACTCCCATTTTCATTTCTATCACACGACGACTCCCTGCGTTTTCTATATGGAGCCATAATCAGGCTGATATCTTCTAGCAGTTGTGTAGACTGAACAATATTAAGGGTAATGTTTTTCCTAAATGTGCACATCTTTAACTGAATTTTGTTAACTCGTCTTCTTTAAAGATTTGGAATTGCTTTTATATTAATAGTGACCAATCTTGCTGTACATTTGGGATGTTTTTTTTTTTGCAGATTATACAAAATAAGACTGCCAGACAAGACAGGCATTTTTCGAGTGTTGCAAGGCCATTTTTTGGTGTCAAGCCAGTTTCAGGCTCATCCTGTGTTCTGTTTCAGGTGTTGGGAATGGGAGAAGCATGGAAGGGCGGTGATGTGGGTCATTCTATTGGTGGAGGGCAAAAAGTCAGACTACTGAAGAATGCCATGGAGGCTCTGGCTGATCAGGAGGATCTTGTTGTCCTGATTGTGGATAGGTATGCTCTGATTTATTGAGCTTAATGGGAAATTGAGATCGGCACTATTTTTCCTTTCACTGGCCTTTCCTTTACCATTCCAATTCATTTTCTGTTAAATTAAATAATTTAATTATTATTGAAAATATGTCTGATTGGCTTATTTTAAAGCATGAGTAAGCCTCAGCAGATGTAAGGTACACTGAATATTCCCAGCAGATATTTGGGAGACAGACATGCTTTGAATGCAGTAGAGAAGCAAAGGCCTTTATTCTTATTATATTTGTTTAAAGTCAATAAATATCATAAATTAAATAAAGATGAAGTTGTTTGATCATGTATTTTTGCTTCCTTATGATATGTCTTTGGTACATTTTCTCTTTTGTTGTTCAGTTTCTGTGTAACCATCAGTTTGACTGAGCTTTCATCTGATTTTTGTTTTCTGTTTCGGTATAAAAAAAAAGCTAAACACCTTTAATTGCTATGTAGAGCTATAAATTAGATATTATAACTAATTTTCCTCAATCACAGACCATAATAATTGCTTTGAAAGCCATATTTCCTGAGTGAGAGGTGTTTCTGCATATTTATGTGTGCACCATTCTTGCAAAGGCATTATTATAGAGCAATGCCAAATATATGAGGAGAGTAATTCTCCCATGCAGGTAAGTGAATTATGAGTTTTGCAGTCAAATGGAAAGTTTCACTGAGTAAATTTGAGTGGTTGAGAATAATAAGAGCGTTGCATGCCACATTTCCTTAAATAGAGCAAAAGATGATGATACTTGCCATACCATGTCACATGAATAATGTTCGCCATAATTGCTGTGCAAAGTTGTCACACCCTTGAAACAGGTAATTGGATTTTTTTTTTCTTTTAGAGGAAATGACTGTAGTATATTCAACTGCCTCTGCACTTCTGAAGATTAGGATCCAGTTAAATGTAATTCAACATCTCTAATCCTGCTGGACCACCTTGGGTGTTTTGACAGTTTCTGTTTTTGATACAGTCAAAGCCCTACATTTTGCCTTATGATGAATTTAGTTGCTAAACTGTAATTAAAACTGAAATTGTGCTTATCAGAATCGGCCGAATTCTTGGAATCAAAGCGATTGCATGCAATCAAAAAAGATACACAGGCAGAATGATGAATGCAGCTGAGCTATGTAACAGTCAGTCTATGCACATTCATAACTGGTAGAAACTGGTCATGTAAAGTAATCGCTACTGTGCTTCACAGTGGAAAATATAACTGGCTAAATGGGTTTTCTCATTCCCAAACAGTACACCTTTGTAAAGCCAGGAAGAAATTAAAGAAATGGTGGTTTTAAATTCATGAGGCAATCGTTTTCTCTAATTACTGCATAAGCATCTCTAGATATGTTTGCTCCTGTTAGGTGGCTTTGACTAAGATGAAAGCTACTGCAGCAATTGGGAAAACATAATGGAGCAAGGACAAGCAGTATATACTGTAAATGCTATGGGTTTCCAAATACACTATGAATTACACTGTGCATCATGCACTCAGTTGGCCACTCTATTGAGTGCTATCTAATCAACTAATCACAGGTGCAACTCAATGCATTTATCCATGCAGACGTGGTCATGGTGACCTGCTGAAGTCCAAACTGAGCATCAGAATGGGGAAGAAAGGTGATTTTGAATGTGGCAGTGTGGGTGTTTTGCAAACTGCTGATCTACTGGGATTTTCCCACACAACTGTCTTTAGGGTTTACAGAGACTGGGCCAGAAAAAGAAGAAATATCCCATGAGTAGCAGTTCTCTGGGTGAAAATT
This sequence comes from Archocentrus centrarchus, assembly GCF_007364275.1. Taxonomy (NCBI): domain Eukaryota; kingdom Metazoa; phylum Chordata; class Actinopteri; order Cichliformes; family Cichlidae; genus Archocentrus; species Archocentrus centrarchus. The sequence goes on along the minus strand of NC_044365.1, from coordinate 24,814,616 downwards.
CCTAGTTGATTCTAGATGTCAGAGGAGAGAATGGTCAATCTACTTCGAGCAGATAGGAAGGCTACAGTAACTCAAATAACCAGTTGCTACAGCCAAGGTATGCAGAAAAGCATCTCTGAACAGACAACATATTGAACCTTAAAGCCCATCCCTTTCATCATTCATCTACCAGTTACATTCAACTGCTAGTTTGGTATTGATGAGTCTACTAACCTAAACCAATCCTAGTTAATATTCAATAGTCAGGTTGCACAGTTTTCAGTCACACCAAAGTTTGCAATTGTAACAACACAATATGACGTTCCTTTACAGGCACAGTTTACTAAACATCTTGAAAAGACATATAAGTAGGTTTAAGTAAATACAGGAAATTCACAGAAATAAATGTGAAAGGCAGTTGGTTTCCTGGACAAAGCTGCATGCCTTGTTGGTATTGTTTTACACTTTGCTTGGTGCAGTGATAAACCTTAATCGCACGACACAAGCCGTTAGAAAAAAAATGGGTTTCAGAATTAAATCCATGTGAATTCCCCTAAATATGAGACTAAAGTACACAGGCTCACAACTCTGAATCAGAGCCACATCTAGTAGAAAGTGTTTTATAAGCAATTACTTTGGGAATGGTGTCACTAAAATGAATCGCCTCTTTTATTGTTATGACTTCACACCTCAAAGTAATAAAATCACCAGAAATATTAAGAGTTTCCACATACTAAAATATCTGACCTTTGGATAATAGCATACTTTTAAACAAGTCACCATGAGGGCTATGTAATGAGGCTGGCAATTTTTCCCCTCAGTCTGTCCCAGGCCTGCATAGGCCATGCATGCGTCAGCACAGTTTATGTGCTTTTGTGCCTTGGTGTCTGACAAAGCACAGCACTTTTTGAAATGCCTAGCACTACAATCCACAATGCTTGGCTACACAAGTGTTCTCTCCTGAAGAATGTCTACTGTTTGCACTCAGATTTTATCAGTCTCAGGCAAGTAGAAGCCTAGGCAGTGTGTCAGATGTAAGATAAAACATGTTGATGCATTTGAAAGGTTAAATGATCTGTTGTATTTCGTCTTATTGCCTCCCCCTTTTTTTTTTTTAGCTATGATCTTATCTTTGCTGGAGGACCAGAAGAAATTCTCAGGAAGTTTCAGCAATCCAATCACAAGGTGCTCTTTGCTGCAGAGGGGCTGGTATGGCCAGATAAACAGCTAGCTGACAAGTACCCCTCAGTCCGCAGTGGCAAACGCTACCTCAACTCTGGAGGTGGGTTCCTAATATGAAAAGCTGTTTGTCTCGTTTTAAGTCCAATCTCTGAAATCATTCTGTGTTAACAGTAACAATAAAAAGTGGTTACACAAAGTGAGTTCAAAAGACTAAATTAGACCTTCTCTAGAGGTGCATCTACACCAGGGCTCTTCAACTCCAGGCCTCGAGAGCCCCTGTCCTGCAGGTTTTAGATGTGTCCCTGATCCAACACACCTGAATCAAATGGCTGAATTACCTCCTTAGTATGCAGTCAAGTTCTCCAGAGTCCTGCTAATGACTTCTATATTTGACTCAGGTGTGTTGAAGCAGAGACACATCTAAAACCTGCAGGACAGGGGCTCTCGAGGCCTGGAGTTGAAGAGCCCTGATCTACACAAAAAGCATTTCAGCAGTGTTTTTTTTTTTTTTTAAGTCATGTGTGTCACATACATCTGACAGAAATAATCCACTTTTATTAAAACCAAAAACAGCTGTCTGCAGGAGCTGTGCAATATTTTAAAAGGAAAAGTGATAAGTCTTCTTTTGTGGTTTTAAATTCACAGAGCAGACCTACATCTGAATACACTGCCTGAAGGCAGCTGCTGCTCTGTGCCTGCTATGTAAAAATAATGTTTCTAACACAACCCTGTCACCCATGTTTTACCTGAAGTGACATAATCCATGCATCTGTAGAGAATAAACATTCTTAGTTAAGGGTGATGGTTATCTGTGTCAGACAACTGGACACTGAAAAAATCTGAAGGCAATATTAGGGTCATTACAGCAGTGGTTTCCACAGAAACTGGTTCAGATGATACCCACTGTGTTTATGTTATGTACCTATATTTTATGCTTGGTTGTAAACACACCCAACTTCTATGTGGGCAAGCGGATTTTTACATTCTGTAAGACCTGTAAGCCTTGCTGGAATGCAGGAAGTTACACTGCATTGCACCTTCAGTGTTATTATAGTTAAGAGTGGTGGAGAAGCTGTGAGACCTGCAGCCCAGTGGTAGTTTTAAAATATAATACCACTGGATTTTTTTTTATTATCTCTTGTTGTAAAATGGAAGTATATTTTCTTTGTAAACTTGATCTGTCAGGTATTTCCTGTCCACAGTGCACTGGAGGTGGGAGAAGCCCATGGCGTGCTATGGGTTCTTTTCTTTAGTAATGACACTCTCTTACATGTGGGGATGTTTCTAGTCATGTGAATGCGCACATGAAGATGTGAAATGAGGGGGGGGGGTGCAGACATTTTTAGGAAAGAAACAGTAGCAGTATGTTCTCATGTATAATCCGAATGGCACGGTCAGCCGTGTCCTGCCAGTTCTTCAGTACACTGAATTACTGCTTTCCTTGTGGTCATCAGCGTGGTCTGACCTCCCATATTGGAGCCCGGCTGTCTCCGACTGATCAGAGGCTGTTTTTAGCATTCATTGTCATTGACATGACATGTGGATTTGTCTTCGGCCCCTGAATGTGCCACAGTTTGTATAAAATTGTAGGCTTTGTTTGTGTTCCTAACTCTACCGCCCAAGTGACCATTGGGGAAAGTTTTGCAGCATCTGGATACATACTTTGTCACAGAGAGTCTAGTGTCTTGGGGATACAGTAAAGATAGGGTTATGTTTGTGTGTGGCTGCATGTGTTTATTTAAGCAGAGTAAGGGGTCGCACACAAACAGAATTAATAACGGTTAAAGTTCATCACCTGAAACCCCAAGAATTTAGCTCTAAACGTTGCAAGTGTTTTCTTAAATTTCAAACATTGTCCAAGTACATATATCGTAAAAAT